>NC_059392.1:9196611-9531611 GCF_019703515.2 Myxocyprinus asiaticus | reverse complement strand
CTCCTTTCCATCAGTCTTTCCACAATCCTGGCTTTACTTTGTTTTTCATTCTCACACACATTTTCCTGTCTGTTCTTCTGTATAGTTGCATATGCTCTTATAGCCATGTGAGCATTCCTCCAGCATATTCAATAGAAATTTTTTACGTTTAAGAAGATACATTTGTTAGGTGGAACATAACTCAAATGTAAGTTACTCGAATTGCAAAGGCACACTGACGGGGCTGCAATCTCACACCCCTTATTAGGCCTGAAACATACACTAGGCAAGTATGAGAATGTAAATGCCTCTAATTACGCAAGCTTGATTTAATTTGATGTTGTGTTCCAAAATGCGTCCGAACGCAATCCATAACGTAATGCAAACTCTACTATAGCTTTGCTAATTAAAACTGATGCATTGCTATTTTACGAAATGTGTTTATATGAAATTCAAACGCATTGCCACAATATAGTGTTTATATTAACTACTTTTTCTACAGTCAGTTTACATTGCGAAAATAATTTTTAATGCAACGCAGGTAAGAGCTGCATTCCCAGCACTGCCACGAGTTGCGCTATAACATCCATTAGCATAATCTACTTCTTCTACACTCAGTTTGCATTACAAAATGTATCTGAATGCAATTCATAATGCAACGTAAGTATTTGTTGCATTCTCAGCACTGCCACAAGGTGCGCTATAGTGTTCATTAGCATAAACTGCTTCTTCTACAGTCAGTTTGCATTACGAAATGTGTCTGAACCAATTCATAATGCAACGTAAGTATTTGTTGCATTCTCAGCATTGCCACATGGTGCGCTATAGTGTTCATTAGCATAAACTGCTTCTTCTACAGTCAGTTTGCATTATGAAAGTTGTCTGAATGCAATTAAAAACGTGTTGCATTCTCAGCATTGCCACAAGGTGCGCTATAGTGTTCATTAGCATAAACTGCTTCTTCTACAGTCAGTTAGCATTATGAAAGTTGTCTGAACGCTATAACAACGCAACACAAGTACGCGTTGCATTCTCAGCATTGCCACAAGGTGCGCTATAGTGTTCGTTAGCATAAACTGCTTCTTCTACAGTCAGTTTGCATTATGAAAGTTGTCTGAACGCAATAACAACGCAACACAAGTACGCGTTGCATTCTCAGCATTGCCACAAGGTGCGCTATAGTGTTCATTAGCATAAACTGCTTCTTCTACAGTCAGTTTGCATTACGAAAGGTGTCTGAATGCAATTAATATCACAACACAAGTACGCGTTGCATTCTCAGCATTGCCACAAGGTGCGCTATTGCGTTCATTAGCATAAACTACTTTTTCTACAGTCAGTTTGCTTTACAAAATGTCTGAACACAATTCATAATGCAATGCTAGTTGTAGCCAGTCTGTCTTTGTATTGATTAGTCAGCATTATGCTCCAAACAGCAAAAGCAAAATCCACTTAATCAATAGATTTTGAATTAGTGTACAGCATGTCATGGCTTATTTTAAACACTATTAAAGAATATTTTCAGATTTGCTTCGACAGAATGTTTTGTGGGGGTGCATGTGCAAGGTCAGGGCTGAACGATTTATAGATTCTACATATAAGAAACCCATTCCAAGATCAAATTCAACTATATTAGAGAGCAGTCTCCAGTATCAGACAGGTCTAACCCACTTACACCTTATTCAGTGTTTTATAAGAACCAGTGGAATTTAGAAATGTATTTCACTTCAAAGACCAACAAACCAGGCGTAGAAGCTGGTTTAAATCTGTGGCTCTAACAAAATATAAGATGGGTATTGGGTTCTATGAACAAACTACAATAGTGTTTCTAATGCAACCCAAAGAAAATGCCTATTGACAGCCATACTTTCTCAATACACTTTAAATGGTAGTTAGTATCATTTGTTCTGACTCTGGCTCTCAATATCAGTTGTTTGCTCTGTTACGAATCCTACTACAATGCTTTCAGAGAGCTGTAAAGCAGCTCACTGCATTATTTAATTTCCAACCTCTAAGGTCCACAAACCAACTGTTCCAGCACAATGACCACTGTAAGACTGATATCTTGTTACAACACATTTAATTCCATGAATGGAATATGAACTTCTGGCTTCTTCCATAAAATTTTAAACAATATGTATACAGTAGGGCTGTAACCAACATAGACAGATAATGGGATGTGTCCTCCAAAATATTCAGATTAATGGTTGACCAATATGGGTTTTTCAATTGCTGATTCTTAAAGTACTCCTGAATATGTGCATTCAGTCTTGGGATATCTGGTATTCCATTCTGAGAATAATATTAAAAATAAAAAATAAAAAAAATAAAACGTAAGAATAATTGTAATGGGAAAAAAATACTGTTGTACTGTTTGTTGCAACGTACTGTGCTGTTCTAAGTCCAACATGTTCTTTTCATTTGGGAATTACCCACAAAGAATAACATAGCAAAATGAATTTATTCACTACATCCCTAAATTACACTCACTGAGCACTTTATTAGGAACACTATGGTCCTAATAAAGTGCCTGACGTGGTCTTCTGCTGTTGTAGCCCATCCGCCTCAAAGTTTGACATGTTGAGCATTCTGAGGTGCTATTCTGCTCACTACAATTGTACAGAGTGGTTATCTGAGTTACTGTAGCCTTTCTGTCAGCTCGAACCAGTCTGGCCATTCTCCGTTGACCTCTCTCATCAACAAGGCATTTCCGACCGCAGAACTGCCACTCACTGGATGTTTTTTTGTTTTTGGCACCACCCTGAGTAAACTCTAGAGACTGTTGTGCGTGAAAATCCCAGGAGATCAGTAGTTACAGAAATACTCAAACCAGCCCATCTGGCACCAACAATCATGACATGGTCAAAATCACTGAGATCACATTTTTCCCCCATTCTGATGGTTGATGTGAACATTAACTGAAGCTCCTGACCTGTATCTGCATGATTTTATGCACTGCAACCACACGATTGGCTGATTAGATAATCGCATGAATAAGTAGGTGTACAGATGTTCCTAATAAAGTACTAAGCGAATGTATAGTTATATTTTAATCTTTTTCTTTATTTTATTGATTGGTGATAAATCATTCTGTGATTCATCATTGTAATTCACCACAGCCTTTTTATAACAACACAGTCACTGTCTTTGCAGTCAGTCAAATGAACATTCCCTCTTACAAAAGGTTCAAAATCTCAGTACATATCATGGCTCAACTAAGGAGCCGTTCAGACTGAAAGCTTTCTTGCACCAAAAATGTTAGACGCAGTGCAATGAATAGCACAAAACTCAAGACGTGTTTGTAAAAGCGCATGTTTACGAAGAAAAACATTTTTCGGATGCGAAAATGCGTTCGGTGTTAACAACCCCTTACGAAACACCTACCTATTAAAAAAATATACACATTTATTGTTAAATATAATTAAACAAATGATTCTGGTTTTGGAAGCATGGCCAGTCTTTCAAATCAAAATAATTTTTCTAGAAAATACTAACGAATAATAAAAAATAACAGTCACCACAACCTGAAATTACAAATTCAACCCTTACCTTACACTCTGATTCATCATTGTAATTCACCACAGACTTTTTTTATAACAAGACAGTCGCTGTCTTTGCAGAATCACAATTTTTGCAGAGCTTTCAGTAAAACCAAGCTTTTCAATAATTTAATATAGCACTCCTGCAACAAAATTCTTCCATCACTGGGTGGTTTTAGCCAGGTGCACAGGTTGAGTTCACCCGACACCCTCTGTAAAAGCTCTTACTTCTGCGTGTTATCTGACAGAATGCATTTGTAGAGAATTCAGTTGGCCCTAAAGCCAAGATGCAATCAGAATGAATCTATTGGAAAGTCTCCACAGAGATTAGTGCATAGAGGGACTGTACATCCATGTAAATTATGTGACTGGTAAAAAAATATATATAACGAAGAGATTTAAAAGGGGATTAACCCACTGCCTAGCAGAACATGTTCAGATGAACATTCTTGTTGATCCTGAAACAACATTTCTATCAACTAATCAGATTTTAGCATTATGTTTAGGTTTAGGCTTGAACGGCATTCTCATCAACCTATCATTTCCCTTGGATTTTTTGTTTGACATTAATAATGATGCTGAACAAAAGATATTGGTCCAGGAACATGGCAAAATAACAGTCACCTTAAACCACTAAACCACACTGAGGGAGCAGATCTGGTCCGCAGAAGTTTCGAAAAACCCAATAAAAATGTTAATTGACAACCTGCCATTTTTGAAAATAGCTTTACACTAATAACACTGTTCAACCTAGCAAATATAATATATCTGCATTATATAGTTGACTTGCCAGTGTGGTTTTGTTTTGTTCACTTTGTCTACCCAAGAGCTCTAATATGATATAAAAACCACAATATTACTGTCACTATAAAATTATAGAAAATACATATCACAATGACATGAAATAAAAGTAATAGCCTACACAAAACCAGTGCTAGAGAAAACAAGTTTTTGTGTAGCCTAACTAGACTTTGGACTCAAAACCTTGTAGTTACTGAAATATACCTCACTCCTTGTGACAACTATCCCCTAATCTATAATGTTAAATGAATAAGCAGTAGGCTACACATTTATAAAAAAACAAAAACCCACACAAATCAGAGTACCAATTAAATGAGTACTCGTTAATAGTCAGTTGATGAACATTTGCCTCTTACAAAAGGTTCAAAATGTGGCTCGGCTAAGGGGCCGTTCCAGGGGCGTAGCAATCGTTTCAAAAGTGAGGGGGACAGAACGATTAGCGCAAGTAATCGTAACATATAACATAATATATAACATAAATATATACAGGGTTGGGAGGGTTACTTTTGAAATGTATTCCACTACAGATTACAGAATACATGCTGTAAAATGTAATTTGTAACGTATTCCGTTAGATTACTCAAGGTCAGTAATGTATTCTAAATACTTTGGATTACTTCTTCAGCACTGGTTGATTTTTTCACTTGTTTTGACTATAAAAACTCTGCCAGTACAGTAAGACAAAACACATGTTAAAAATACATTCTCTGAAAAACCTAAATATCTTATACAGTGTTGTTTCTAAAACAAGATAAATCAAATTGATCTTGTTTTAAGGATTTTTAGATATTTTTACAGGAAAACAATACAAAAATTATTATCAAGAATTATTAAGAATAAATATAAAATTATTAAGAATACGATTTTTGCCCTAATATCAAAGGTCTTACTAGAAAAAAAGAAAATAAAAATAAAAAATATGTTCCAACGTGAATTTTCTTGATAAAAAATATGATCGTGCCTGGTAACACGCATGTAAAATGGCTAGAAATAGCATTTTAGCTTAGCGTAAAGCTGACAATTTACACAAGGTTTATTTCTATTTCTTCTGCTCCAACCTTACTTCAGACTTACTTCTCTGTCTGCTCGTATGAATGTAACACATCATAAGAAAGTGTTTCACCGCTGTTCAAATGCACTTTGGATCGCATCATTTATATGTATAAATGTTTTCCATCTGAAAGGACTAAATATTAAATGAAACAAATGACAATAAAATGCAAAGTAATCTCTTCAGTAATCTAAATACTTTTTGAATGTAACTGTATTCTAATTACTAATGATTTAAATTGTAACTGTAGTGGAATACAGTTACTTCTATTTTGTATTTTAAATACATAATCCCATTACATGTATTCCATTACTCCCCAACCTTGAATATATAAGGTATATTTTTAAGGCTTTTTATTTGTAATCATTTACAATTTTTTTATTGAATTAATTACATGATTGACCAGTGAAGTTAAACTTTTGCATTTACATATTTAGACACTTGTTGTATGAAAAACACATTTGCCCTGTGAAAAACTGAGGGGGTATGAACTTTGGTTTTATTGAATGTGAGGGGGATATGTCCCCCGCATCCCCCGCGTATTCTACGCCCATTGGACCGTTCAAAGCCATAGAAACATTAAAACAATTGAGAACACACATTCTGTGTGTGAATAACCCCTTAAGAAAAGAAAATCTAACAGTTTCTCAGCTCTTCTATACATTTCTACCTGTAAAAAAAAATAAATAAATAAAATAAAATTATCAAATGATTTGACAAAGCAAATTATTCGAATTTTAAAAGCATGGCCAGTCTTTCAAATCGAAGTGCTTTTTCTAGAAAATTTAAATACTTCTAAGCAAAAAAAAAAAAAAAAAAAAAAAAAAAAAAAAAAAAAGCCACGACCTCAAATGACAAATTCAATCCTTACCTTCGCTAAATGTCTTTATGTTTGCGGAGAGGTCTGGAGATCACAGCATTTCTTGTCCGATCACGTCAGATCGTTTCCACACAAAAAGGGGAAAACTTGTTCGCCAGAGCCGAAATTTGTTGGTTTACATGTTTGATTTCCCCAGGCTTCCAGTAACGTCCATGCAAGTTCAACAGCGACAGCGAGAGGAGTTGTGTTTCCCTGCGTTTCGACAGAGGACTGGAAGAGATGAAGCATCAAATGATGGATAGTTTACTCAATAAAGGTCATAGAGTGCACACCCACAGTGACGATCATACGCCAGGGAGAGGTTTGCTGCCGTTTATGTACGGTGGGTTTAAGCCTCCAGTATAGTATACTAGATAGAGGAGACTACAAAGCGTTAAAGGATTTCATACAAGTTCAACTCAATTGATAGTATTTGTTGCATAATGTTGATTGCCACACAAATTATTTCGACTCGTCCCTCATTTTCTTCAACAAATCAACACTTCCACTTACAATGTAAGTGAATGGGGCCAATGCGTAAAGGTAAAAATACTCTGTTTCAAACTAATAGCCACAAGATGTAAACAATATGCTTGTTAACATGATTTCAGTTTGATAAAATTGCTTACTAACCTTTTCTGTGAAGTTATATAGCCTATCCAATTTTACAACTTTGTTGCCATGACGACATCCCGCAAAAATGGCGATTTAAACAACTTTGCAGCCCAAATAATACACCAATTTTAACAGAAGAATTAATGTAAGTGTTTTTGTAATTGTATAATCTTCACATTTCTACCTTTTAACCTTCCAAACATTGGCCCCATTCGCTTCCATTGTAAATGCCTCACTGAAACCTCGATTTTTTAGCATATTATTTTTAAAGAAAGGGAAAGATATTATGTGGTAATTGCACAATAAACTTCATTTCTTGTCATTACTTGCATTGGTCTGATGTGTAAGTACCATGGACAGCGCATTCCAAAGGTCAACAGACCAATGTCAATGAGAATTTTTGCCTTGACCTTGATCAAAGCATGTCCCAATGCTTATTAGAATAAATTATGGATCTTTATTCCATCCATATACAGTGGCGAGAAAAAGTATGTGAACTCTTTGGGGTTTTCTGCATTAATTGGCCATAAAATGTGATTTCATCTTCATTAAAGTCACAAGTATAGACAAACACAATGTGCTTAAGCTAACAACACACAAACCGTTATAATCTTTCATGTCTTTACTGAACACATCCCATTAAACATTCACAGTGCTGTGGAAAAAGTAAGTAAAACCTTGGATTTAATAACTGGTCAATCCTCTTTTTGCAGCAATAACCTCAATCAAGCATTTCCAGTAGCTGCAGATTAGACCTGTACAATGTTCAGAAGGAATTTTAGACAATTTTTCCTTACAGAACTGCTTTCTGTTCACCGTTGGGATGATGTTTTCATGTTGGCATGCGGTGCCCTTTTACACCATACGTAGTGCTGCATGTTCTTCCCAAACAGTTCAACCTTAGTTTCATCAGTCCAGAAAACATTTTCCCAGTAGCGTTGTGGAGTTTCAAGGTGGTCTTTGCCAAACATCAGGTGCTCAGCAATGCTTTCTCTAATTAGCTTTCATTGACGTCATTAGCCTAGGGGTTTACATACTTTTTCCAACCTACACTGTAAATGATGTATTCAATATGTACAAGAATACAATAATGTGTATTATTAGCTAAAACTGATTGTGTTTGTTCATTATTGTAACTTACATGAAGATCAAACGAGATTTTAAGACAAATTTAGCCATAAATGCAGGTAATTCCAAAGGGTTCGCATATTTTTTCTTGCCACTCTATCTGCTCATTTCCAGAGAGCACTACAGGCGAACCTGAGGGTAGGAGAACAAAAGGTCTCTATGGTAACCAGTGGCATCCTGGCAGGGAACAGGTCTGTGTGGGTCAGTTAGCCAGACTAATATGATTTGCAATGCAGCAGTGCTTTAATTTGATCCTTATCAGAGCTCCCTTCCCTCATGCATTTGCATTTGTCTCGTGAGGAAGGTGCATCTCAAAATACTCTTAAAGTTCATCATGGCATTGCTGGACATGGTCCTATTTGCCGTCCCCCCATGTAACGTCTTCTTTTTGGCCAAAATATGGGACAGCTGGCAACCCTAGTCTGCAGCGTCTGTGTGATGTACACGAATGATACCACAAATCACGCGGCATGAGGGAGATGCTCTCTTACTTTTCTAAGCAAGACTCATGATTTTCGCCTGGCAACCCCTTAGCAATGCCACGGCGACCACTCGCAACACTCTAGCATCATGTCAGTAAGTAGTGCATGTGCAAAGCACCACTCTGAAAATGTAAATACCTGTTCTGTCCTCGTTTCAAAAGTCAGTTTCCTCTATTAAACTTCATCATCTCAGTGTCCAATGCTAATTTGCTTTCTGCAACATTCGGCTTTCTGTTCTCCATTTAAACTAGGTATTATTCCTCAGCTGGTCTTTTTTAAAACACCAGACGTCTTCAGGGCTTCGTAGCAGAAAGCTCATTAAGATGCCATTAACGCAGTAATTGGCCAAACAAGGTAGATTCAGTACCAGCAGAGCACTGCCAAGCTGTACTCTTTGCTTTATTTGTGTTTGCATGAACTATTGAGGCATGTTATGTATGCACTTGGTAACATGACATCCTGTTTGAGTAATTTAATATTTCTCCATGTTCAGTGGAGCAACGATCCTGATCTCCCACGGAGACTGTTGGGTCGAAGTAAACATACCAAAAGAGAAAACTGGGAGTGGGTGGAATAGTTTGAAGTTACACAGATTATTAAAACAAAGCAGAATAAACTACAACGGTGATTGGAAACCACTCAACTGTTTGCTTGGATGCACTAGCTGCATTTTGTACACTGTTGGGTTTTGCCCTCTTCACCTTTTATATCCGCTTAAGTTTAATTAAATCTGGTCTTTGTCTAAATCCAGTTTGTTTTCAGTCTTATTTATAAAACTCAGTTACAAAAAATATAATTTACAAAACGGTGAACAAGCAGCTTCATAAAACAAATAAAACACAAACAACTGGCCAGTTTGATAAGCGGGTGATCTGGTTCATAGTGTAAAACACACAAAACATCAGCACTGTACCTCCTGTACCTGCAATAAAACCAAGAACAATTCACTACAGGAGAGATATTTTGATAAAAAGAACAATTCACTTCTGTCTTTGTGTCCTCTACTGCTTTATTTAATTCTTGGAATCACTAACATTAACACTAACATGTTGCCAAAGATACAGCAAAAATATACTGAACATGAGGAAGTGCTCAAAGGTTAGAAACACACATACACACTTTTGGCTGATCAGGCTATTTGGTTGGAGAACCAGTTGAAAATGTTGGCCCCAGCAGACAGGCGAGCAGCTGGTCTCAGAGCTAACGGAGACTGGAATGGAGCATGTGAACCCAGTCTGTCTGAAGTGCGGAACAAACGCAACATGAAGTTAGAGAGTTGGGGCTGAACCGGATAAACAGGAACACCTGGAGAAATGATGAAAACTGGGTGATAAGTGAATCCGATCATATCGTCAAAAAGAAGAGCAAAATTTTGCTCCTAAACCTAACCCTAACTAAAAGATGAAGTGTGTAATTTCTGTACCACTTGCATCACTAAATGCAGTTGCAAAAATAATGACCTGCCTCGAACTCATGCAATTGGTTCAGCCAATGTTGCTATGTCAGGCTGGTTAGGATGCGCAAACAATCAGAGCAACACTTTTTGGGAAAATCAACCTTGAAATGGATTACATACAGATATGTCTGCAAATTAAACTGGGATAAGAGAAAGTATTTAACTTCAAAAAAATATATCCCAGATGTTGCAACATCATTAGTAAAATCTAATGTGTGTAACCTAAATAAAAATAATGAATAAAAGTAACGAAAAATCGCATTCTCTAATGTAACGCAAAAAAATCTCATCTTCTACTGTAAAATGAAAAATGTCACAATACTGTAATGCACAAAAATCTCATTACTGTTATAAAAAAAAAATCCCATCCAGAACTGTCACACGAAAAATCGGATTTTCTAATGTAAAGCAAAAAATGTCATCTACTATAACACGAAAAAATTTGCATTTTTATTTCTGTAATGCGAAAAGCTAATTCTCCTTACTATAACACGAAAAATTTGATTCTCTAATGTAATGCAAAAAAATCTCATCCTCTACTGTAACAAAGTCCCTCAATACTGTAATGCAAAAAAAAAAAAAATAATCTCATTACTGTAAATTTTAAAAATCACATTCCCATCCAGTACTGTAACATGAAAAATTGGATTCTCTAATGTAACGGAAAAATCTCATCCTCTACTGTAACATGAAAAATGTCATTCAATACTTTAATGCAAAAAAAATTCATTCTTGTAATATGAAAAAAAAAAGAAATTCTCATTACTGTAACTTATCACATTCTCAATACTGTAACGCAATAAAATCTCATTACTGTGACGTAAAAAATGGCATTCTTATTACTGTAATGCGAAAAGGTAATTCCTTACTGTGACAAAAAAAATCATTCTCATTACTGTAACATGAAAAAATTGCATTCCCTTTATTGTAGCGCAATTTTTTCCCCATTCTCGTAACTTGAATGCGAAAAACTAATTCTCATACTGTAACATTTCTCTAATGTAACAAAAAATGTCAATACTGTAATGCAAAAAAACCTCATTACTGTATAAAAAAAAAAAAAAGAAAAAAAAAGAAAAAAAAATCGCATTCCTATCCATCACTGTAATGCCTTTTTTTTTTCCGCATTTTCATTACTGTAATGCGAAAAGCTAATTCTCCTTACTATAACATGAAAAATTGCATTCTTTTTTCTTTTTTTTTTTTTTAATCCCTTTTTCTCCCAATTTGGAATGCCCAATTCCCACTACTTAGTAGGTCCTCGTGGTGGCGCGGTTACTCATCTCAATCCGGGTGGCAGAGGACAAGTCTCAGTTGCCTCCACTTCTGAGACAGTAAATCCGCGCATCTTATCACGTGGCTCGCTGTGCATGACACCGCAGATACTCACAGCATGTGGAGTCCCATACTGCCCTCCGCGATCCACACACAACTCACCACACGCCCCACTGAGAGCGAGAACCACTAATCGCGACCACGAGGAGGTTACCCCCATGTGACTCTACCCTCCTTTACAACCGGCCCAGTTTGGTTGCTTAGGAGACCAGGCTGGAGTCACTCAGCACACTCTGGATTTGAACTCGCGACTCCAGGGGTGGTAGTCAGCGAAAATCGCATTCTCTAATGTAACACAAAAAATCTCATCCTCTACTGTAAAACGAAAAATGTCACTCAATACTGTCATGCACAAAAATTCTCTCATTACTGTATTAAAAAAAAAAAAAAAAAAAATCACATTCTCATCCAGTTCTGTAATGCCAAAAAATCTCATCCTCTACTGTAACACCAAAAAATGTCATTCTCAATACTGTAATGCCAAAAAATTCCCACCCATTTCTGTAACATGAAAATAAATTGCAATCATTACTGTAATGAGAAAAGTGAATTCTCACAGTAACCCCCCCAAAAAAACAAAAACAAATCATTACTCTTAACGCAAAAAATTACATTCACATTACTGTAATGCAAAAAAATTTTTAACTGTTCTAATTTCTTGAAAGTTTTTATGAGATTTACACCAAAAGATTGAAATGATGGACAACTAGTTATTTACCATCCATTAGTTTCTCTATTTGTGATGTGCTTTACCTGTATGACTGCAGTTAAACTGCATCAGGACGGGATTGTGGATGATGTGGGGGCTGCTGCATCTGGATATGACTGGTTTTGGTTCACCTAGTAGCTCACACCTCTGAAGTTCACTTACTGCTGCTTGCTATGTGAAAAAAAGAAAAAAAAAAAAAAAAAAAAAAAATAGTAGTATTTTACGATTCCTGCCATGCTGCCAATTTAGTTTTTATAAATCCTGCGTATAAACAGGGTTGGGCTTTAACGGAATACATGTAACTGTGTTGCAAATCAGAATACAAAAATGAAGTAACTGTATTCGGCCCTTGTTACGATTTCAAGCACCTGTATTCAGAATACAGTTCCTTCATAACATTTTGTCTGAATACTTTTATAATACTTCTCTCATGTGTTCAAGATGTGAAAGCAAAACCAAAAGCGAGTTAAAATGATAGAATCCTGGGCTGCGATTTTCAGGATACTTAAAAAAAAAAAAAAAAAAAAATGGACAGTAGACACTAGGTTATGAAAATACAACGTCTTCATGTTTATTGATTCCAGTTTTGAGTATCTGGCAACTGCACCAGCACACCAGTGTCTTAATCAGTGCGCTGTTCACTGTGCACCAGTATCAATACAGCAGGCAAAGTTTTCACGAATATAACATTCGAGCGCATGATACATCGTTTCCTGCACAAATACATTTTTGCATCTGCAGATGCTGGTTCTGTGCTGAGCTTTCCAATGTAAAGACAGAAGGTTTTCGATAAGCATTTGTAAGTCATGTCCACATCAGAAACATGCAGAATGAAGATCTATAGAGAAATAGCAGTTATTAAATGACAATAATATGAATAGGTAAAATATGGGAGAAAGTACTGCAAAGACTAGGAGAGGTAAAAAGGACTTTGGTGATCCAAAACGACAACAGAAAAACCTTGTGTAAATTGCTACTGTAAATTTTGTGGCTTATAGACATATGGGCGGCTAGTTCAGTGTGACACGAATTGTAACATACAGCCATTTTAATATTTATATCTTTTTGTGTTCCAGAGAAGTCACTCAAACCATTTGGAATAAAATCAGGGCGAGTAAATGACCGAATTTTTATTATGTCCTAAACTCTCTCTTTAAGAGAGAAAATAGCATCTACTAGGTCATTTCAGGTTGAAAATTGTTGTAAATTAATGTTTTGGCTTGCATTGCATGTCTTTCTTGTAAAAACTTGCCTTTCCTCATCAAGCACTTTGTTGAATGATTAAGTAGCTGAACCTCTGTTGAGAGGCTAATTAGCATTCTCATCTAATCATCTCACAATTAAGATCAACTACCTCCCAAAGGGCTCAGCATGATAATGGGGTGCAATGGAAAACAATATGACAGGAGATAACATCTACAGATGAACACCACAACTATCATTATAAGCAAAACTATTATTATGAGCAAGGTGTGCTAAACATTTCTACCGTCGTATTTATTTGGCTTCGCACTATATTCCACTTTCAGTGTGGACAGAAAATGTACTTGACACTCAAAACTCGTCATGTCGTCCCTAGTTAGGATGAGATGTCAGTTATAATGAAGGCCAGACATTCTTACTTTCAATCCGTCTTCTGTCTGGATGTCAGTTTTAAGAGTCGTCTTATCTGTTTTGTTCTCTGCTGTCCATCCCTGGTCCCATTCACTGCAGAATGATGGGTCTTTACTCTGCAGAGCCTCAAATGGATTTACTTTCTCACTCTGAAAGAAGGTATGTGGTTTAAATAAATGAACCCAAAACATTATTGCATATTTATATACATATGTGAGACCCACTATATGTAAATATGACCCACTTTAGCTGCAGCGTTGACCTCAGGAACAGTAATAAACTCTAGCTCAGGAAGATCCAGGATTGGGTCCACATCTTTGGAGGGGCAGTTATTTTCTCCATTTTCAGAGCTGAAAAACTGAAAAGAAACAATCAGGGTCGAAAATTAAAACTCAACAAGCACCAAAGGTGAGTAAAATAACAGTTAGGGGCAGTTTCAGACTGAACTGAACAAAATGCAGGAGTCTCGAAACACATTTTTAAAAGTTGAAGTTCTTTTAACTTAAGGGGCCATTCAGACCAAAGGTGTTTTCGCTCTAAACAGTGCAACAAATATAACAGAATGCAGGTGTCTCAAAACACATTTTTAAAAGTTGACGTTTGTTCATTTAAGCAGCTGTTCCGAATAAAAACAACCTTACACTTAAAAGCTAGAGGCAGTGCAACCAATGTAAAAAAATGCAGGTGTCTCAAAACACATTTTTAAAAGTTGACGTTTGTTCATTTAAGCAGCTGTTCTGAATAGAAACAATCTTGCACTTAAAAGCTAGAGGCAGTGCAACGAATGTAAAAAAAATGCAGGTGTCTCGAAACACATTTTTAAAAGTTGAAGTTCTTTTAAACTTAAGGGGCCATTCAGACAGAAGGCGTTCTTGCTCTAAACAGCTAGACAGTGCAACAAACATAACAGAATGCAGGTGTCTTGAAATACATTTTAAAAGTTGACATTATTTTAATTTGAGCTGATGTTCCAAACTAAACTTTTTTGCACTAAAATCCCATTCTCAATACTGTAATGCAAAAAAACGTATTACTGCAACACGAAAAAGCCATTCAGACCGACGGTATTCTTGCGCTAAACAGCTAGACACAGCACAACGAATGTAACAACTCAGCCGTCTCAAGACGCATTTTTAAAAGTTCTTTGACATTGTTTTTATTTGAGCAGCTGTTCCAAATGAAAACAATCTTGCACTTAAAAGCTAGAGGCAGCGCAACGAATGTAAAAAAAAATGCTGAGTCTCGAAACAAATTTTTTTTAAAGTTTAAATTCTTTTTAACTTAAAGGGCCATTCAGACTGAAGGCATTCTTGCACTAAACAGCTAGACGCTGTGCAACAAATATAACACAATGCACACGTCTCGAAACGTGTTTTAATAGTTGATAGATTTTTTTAAGCGGCTGTTCCGAAAGAAAACATTCTTGGACTAAAATCACATTCTCTATTGTAACTTAAAATCTTATCCTCAATACTGTAATGCAAAAAAATCTCACTCGTTACTTTACACACGAAAAAGCCATCCAGACTGAAGGTTTTCTTGCACTAAACCGCTAGATGCAGTGCAACAAATGTAACAGAATGTGTCTCGAAACGGGTTTTAAAAGTTGACATTTTCTTATTGAAGTGACTGTTCTGAACAAAAACGTTCTTGCACTAAAATCACATTCTCTACTGAAACATGAAAAATATTATTCTCAATACTGTAATGCAAAAACTCTAACACGAGAAAGCCATTCAGACCGTAGGCGTTCTTGCGCTAAACAACTAGATGCAGCACAACAATTGTAACAAAATTCAGGCGTCTCAAGGCGCGTTATTACAAGTTTTAAGTTCTTTTAAACTTAAGGGGCCGTTCAGACCTGAAGCCATTCTTGCGCTAATAAGCTAAACGCAGCACAACAACAGAATGCAGGTGTCTCAAAACATGTTTTTAAAAGTTGACTTTTTTCATTTAAGCGGCTTTTCTGAATGAAAACGATCTTGCACTTCAAATCTAGATGCAGCGCAACAAATAAAAAAAAACACATTTTTAAGTTGAAGTTTTTTAACTTAAGGGGGCATGCAGACTGAAGGCGTTCTTGCTCTAAACAGCTAGACAGTGCAACAAATATAACAGAATGCAGGTGTCTCGACACATGGTTTAAAAATTTAGATTTTTTTTTTTATTTAAACAGCTGTTCCAAACGAAAACATTCATGATTATAGAAGTTGAAGTTCTTTTTAACTTGACATGGGCTCTAAAAAAATGCAGTGCTTCAGTGCGAGGTACTGAAAAAACACCAAGATGAGGCATACCAGTCAAAGACGGACGCAAAAGTACATTCGGTCTGAATGGCCCCCTTACTCATCAGTTGGCTAGTAACTTAACATAACATAATCAAGACTGCAGCATAATCAGATTGTGACAATGATAATCAACCTCGCTGATGTGAAATGAGCAACATACAAACCATCTATCAAATAAAATTTGCGCATGTTTTACCTCATTGGAAATTTTACTAAATAGAATGTCTCAAGCTTTTTTTTCCAGAATGTGAGAAAAAAAAAGATAAAATATCATGCAGTTTTCCATGAGTTTTTCTTTTACCAATAAATCTGGCAACAATACTGATAGACAATCCTATTATGATGGGTTTTTGGGGGGCACATCAGTTTTTCTAGTTTCAAAGGGGGGCATGACCAATAAAATTGAGAACCACTGCAAAAAAGCATTTTGAGACAGGGTTTTTGACTAAAGGTACCGTTTGAGAGGAGCTCAGAGAGGGACTTCCACAAGATTGGACCTCAGAGTTCTGTACATTTTTGGCATCTGGAGAAGGTGTGGAAGGTGAAACAGACTCATTTATGTCCTCAAACTGATCACCTCCAAGGTAAATGCTCACTGGATTGAACTCTCCTGATACCTGATACCCAAACCAGAAGAAACCAGCAACCACAGGAGATCAGAATAAGAAGAGAATAGGCATGCATGTATCGTAAGTGCAATTAAGATTTGTGTCCAGACCAATCCAAAAGCAGTAGTGCATGAAAGGGCGTGACCCTCTTCCTGTAGGGCGAGATGAATGTAAACATCCTCTTCTGTGTTTGTGTCACACAGGAAGAGCAACAGGAAGTTCTCTTGGTAGCTGTGAATGGCGGCCACCAGAGTGCGCTCACCGCACATCCTCTGGAAAGAGCTGATAGCACTCCGAGTCCAAATGCTCTGTAACAAAAGAAAGCAATTGCATCGGAATTTTGAATTCCATGTAAAAAAACAAAACAAAAAGAAAGTCATACTGATTTGTAGCAACATAAGTACATAAATGACAGAATTTTCCATTTTGGGTGAACTATCCCTTTAAGGAACAGAAAAATGTCATCAGTATGCTTAATAAAGGAGAACAGCTCTTACCGTGATGGGCCGAACTCCAGCTAACATTGACGGGACAGCCTGGGCCGGGAGGTCAGCGTAACAAGCTCTGAATGGAAGAACTTACGTTAATGTTATTCCATCTCTTTTCAGTCTGGTATTACAATCTATTCACATTACAATATAATCACAATCGGAGTCCAAATCTCAGACATTCATTTAAAGTGTGTGCACTTTAATGAAGAACTCACTTAAGAAATCGGAGGCTATTCTGTTCCACTTTGGTGACGTTTCCAAAGTCTACATAGTAGACATTTACCTCAGTGTCACTGAGGACCTCATGGATCACCACTCTGTAGAACCACATGTCTCTGGGGGCCACACAGCAAACCTGACCTGGCCGCACATAAGCATCAGGCAGCCGGTATCTCTCCATCACATCTGGGCATGAGTAACAGCTCCTGGAAAAAGAACAGAATCGGGTATGTTCGGATTGGGATATGTACATGTACACAGTGTGCTCGACTTGAGCTTCCATTTCCAGGGTGACTAATTAAATGTAAAAATTTGTCCAATTATTATTATTTGTCATATTATTCATTAATACACTGCCTGGGCAAAAAAAAAAGTTGCATACTTTAATATTTCGTTGGACCGCCTTGAGCTTTGATTACGGTGCGCATTAGTTGTGGCATATTTTCGACAACCTTATGCAACATCACAGCATTTATTTCCACCCAGTGTTGCATTAATTTTTGGCCAAGATCTTGTATTGATGACTCGAGAGCTGAACCACTCCGTAAAGTCTTCTCCAGCACATTCCAAAGACTTTCAGTGGAGTTCAGGTCAGGACTCTGTGGTGGCCAATTCATGTGTGAAAATGATTCCTCATGCTCCCTGAACCACTCTTTCACAATTAGACCCCGATGAATCTTGACATTGTTGTCCTAGAATACGCATGTGCCGTCAGCAGGGGCGGACTGGGAAGAGAAATCGGCCCGGGATTTTACATAGAAACTTATCGCGGTGCCGTTTTGTGGCCCGTTCTGCATAACGTGGCGGCCCAATTCAGCTTTTCGCGGCCAGCCCACAGGGAAAAGTCCCGGTTCTCCCGATGGCCAGTCCGCCCCTGGCTGTCAGGGAAGAAAAAATCCATTGATGGGATAACCTGGTCATTCATTACATTCAGGCAGTCAGCTGATTTCTTTTTATTGCTGCATAACATTGCGGAGCCTACACCTGACCAACTGAAGCATCCCCAGATCATCACACTGCCTCCAGAGGCTTGTACAGTGAGCACTATGCATGATGGGTGCATCACTTCATGCACTTTCATTCCTACCCTGATGCGCCCATTGCTTTGGAATAGGGTAAATCTGGACTCATCAGACCACATGACCTTTTTCCATTGCTCCACAGTCCAATCTTTATGCTCCCTAGCAAATTGAAGTTGTTTTTCCTGTAAGTTCTCATCACATTGTGCATGTGGAAATGCTCTTACTTTCACTATTAAACATAGCCGTGAGTTTTAATGTCGATTTATTACGATGTGACTTCACCAAACGTTTTAGTGATCTCCGATCAGGATCATTCCAGATTTTTTTCCAACCAAATTACTTCCAAGATGCTGACGGTTCATCAATATCCTTCCAGGTTTTAATAATGTGTTGGACAGTTCTTAACCCAATTCCAGTGATTTCAGCAATCTCCTTAGTTGTTTGCTTTGCTTGATGCAAGCCAATAATTTGCCTCTTCTGAAACACAGTAACATCTTTTCCATGACCACAGGATACGTCTTCCGACATGGTTGTTGACACACTGCATCAGTTAGGGTTAAAAGAATTGTTGCCAGCTGAAACATATTAATCACTGCAATAATGATCATTTAATTCCAAACGGCGACTTTACTTTTGGCCAGGAAGTGTAATATTGTATATATTATGTTTACAATCTTTTGATGAATAGAAATAAATATTTTTTCTTTGTCCTAAATTTGTAAGCATGTAATTTGGGTTCTGTTCACTCCATCTCTCTCCAGAAAGTCTTATTTTATTTCACTAGATGGCAGAAGAATTTTTCTTCTATCATAAAATGCTGATCTCAAATGTAGGTGGTCCTCAAACGCATTTTAGCCCTAACAGATGTGCTCGTCCATAGACTTTTAGTCTAATTTTCAGTTCAATCGAATATCTTGGCCTCTAAGTGGACTAAAAGTTCAGAGTGGACTAGAAAGCGGAGATCTTCCCATTTGCGATGTATAACATTTTATCACAAATAGTCAATAACATACATTTCAGATGATTTGTTTAACATGCTTTTCCTGCTAGACCGTATATTTTGTTCTAGACATCTTAGATATAGCATTGGATTATTCACATAAGCAAGCTCACAGACAAGTAAAAAAAATTTATTTTTTTATTTTTTAGAAAAAGTAAAAGCAGATATAGAGTTTTTAGCTATTTGGGGCTTACAGCAGCAGTGATCAATGCGTAAAAGAGACATTTGTATTTGATGTCTTGCAGAAATCATGTCACTTTGTGATTCTTTTGAAAATCTTTCGAACTGTGGTATTTGGGCAACAAAATACACAGTCACATTCCTGAGAATGAGAGCTTTAATTTGCTATACGATTTGTCTATTTAAGTGCTATTTGAAAGACCTTTATATTTATATTGAAATTTCTACCACATGACCTCTAAGTGCCTCAGAACTGAAGAGGTTTCTTAGATGATAACTGGGTGCTACTCACTGGATTAAACATGCAATGTAGTAATGTGATGTGACAATGTAGACATACTACTGTTTGAAATGTTAATTGGTGCATTTTGCGAATTGTTTCACATGTTTTTTCTTTTAACTTATATTTACATACAAATTTATTTTTAAGCTTAAAGATTACAGTGTCTTTTACATTCTATAAAACGTCCAGTAAAAATAACCCCATGTTATACTAATTCCGTTCAAATTGGGCTAAAGACATTCATCTAATGCATTTACAATGGCAAACAGCCCAGACAGATGCATGTTTGTTGTGGATCGGCCCCCCTTCTCATCAGTTGGCCAGTAACTTTTTTTAGGATTGAGATGATATGAAGTGAGATACCTCATTTCAATCATCATGTTCTCCAGGGCTCTGGCCTCCTTGTTTTGGCTGAAGCGGACGTAGAACTGACTGGGAGACTCTGTCTGCTCCACCAGCACTGGCACCAGCTCTCTCTCCTTCCTGCGAGTGGGAGGCTTCAGCTTCTGGCAGCGCACTGCGTCAGGAGGAATCACCGCGCCACCAGTCACCATCAACTCCGGGAAAATATCCAACATCTACGACAACCAGTCACATATTGTTTATTATTTAATGTAAATTAAGAATCCTACAGTCTAGAAAATCTAGGCTACATTTAGGTTGCATCAAAATTTGCATATAATACATACTATACAGTATGCATGTATTCATACTTGCGTTACCGTGGCGGTAACAAACATTAATCATAAGAGGGCGATAGAGTTAACTTCAAAAGGCTGTGCCATTAAACTGGATGTGTAATTATTCAGGTAAGTTGCTATAAATACACTGTTGAAGTCAGAAGTTTACATACACCTTAGCCAAATACATTTAAACTCAGTTTTAAAAAACTCCTGACATTTAATCGTAGAAAACATTCCCTGTCTTAGGTCAGTTAGGATCACTACTTTATTTTAAGAATGTGAAATGTCAGAATAATAGCAGGGAGAATTATTATTATTATTATTATTACTTTCATCACATTCCCAGTGGGTCAGAAGTTTACATACACTTAGTTAGTATTTGGTAGCATTGCCTTTAAATTGTTTTACTTGAGTCAAACATTTTGGGTAGCCTTCCACAAGCTTCTCACAATAAGTTTCTGGAATTTTGGCCCATTCCTCCAGACAGAACTGGTGTAACTGAGCCAGGATTTAGGCCTCCTTGCTCGCACACGCTTTTTCAGTTCTGCCCAAAAATGTTCTATCAGATTGAGGTCAGGGCTTTGTGATGGCCACTCCAATACCTTGACTTTGTTGTCCTTAAGCCATTTTGCCACAACTTTGGAGGTATGCTTGGGGTCACTGTCCATTTGGAAGACCCATTTGCGACCGAGCTTTAACTTCCTGGCTGATGTCTTGAGATGTTGCTTCAATATATCCACATAATTTTCCTTCCTCATGATGCCATCTATTTTGTGAATTGCACCAGTCCCTCCTGCACCCGCAACATGATACTGCCACCCACATGCTTCATGGTTGGGATGTGTTCTTCGGCTTGCAAACCTTACCCTTTTTCCTCCAAACATAACGATGGTAATTATGGCCAAACAGTTCAATTTTGTTTCATTAGACCAGAGGACATTTCTCCAAAAAGTAAAATCTTTGTCCCTATGTGCACTTGGCTTTTTTATGGCAGTTTTTGGAGCAGTGGATTCTTCCTTGCTGAGCAGACTTTCAGGTTATGTCGATATAGGACTTGTTTTACTGTGGATATAGATACTTGTCTACCTGTTTCCTCCAGCATCTTCACAAGGTCCTTTGCTGTTGTTCTGGGATTGATCTGCACTTTTCGCACCAAACTACGTTAATCTCTAGGAGACAGAATGCATGTCCTTCCTGAGCGGTATGATGGCTGCATGGTCCCATGGTGTTTATACTTGCGTACAATTGTTTGTACAGATGAACTTGGTACCTTCAGGCGGTTGGAAATTGCTCCCAAGGATGAACCAGACTTATGGAGGTCCACAATTTTTTTTCTGAGGTCTTGGCTGATTTCTTTTGATTTTCCCATGATGTCAAGCAAAGAGGCACTGAGTTTTATTTTAAGGTAGGCCTTAAAATACATCCACAGGTACACCTCCAATTCAGTACACCTCCTATCAGGAGCTAATTGTCTAAAGGCTTGATGGAATTTTCTGGAATTTTCCAAGCTGCTTAAAGGCACAGTGAACTTAGTGTATGTAAACTTCTGACCCACTGGAATTGTGATATAGTCAATTAAAAGTGAAACAATCTGTCTGCAAACAATTGTTGGAAAATTACTTGTGTCATGCACCAAGTAGATGTCCTAAATGACTTGCCAAAACTATAGTTTGCTAATATTAAATCTATGGAGTGGTTAAACAATGAGTTTTAATGACTACAGCCTAAGTGTATGTAAACTTTTGACTTCAACTGTATTGACTTGCTCAGCAATATTCTCTTCGAACTGTTACTACACCATGACAATAGTTGAACTGAAAGAGAAAACACCATAGAATGGACAGTTCACACTAATGTCCGCTATAGCGCCCCTTGTGGCAACATTGAGAATGCAACATATTTATGTTGTTTTAGGAATTGTAGTCTGACATTCTGAAACGCAACTACTAAAAAAATCGAGCTTGCGTAGCTAAAAGTGTTCACATTGATGTACTTTATACCAAAATAATTAATGATAAACTGCTTTTAAGAGTAAAAGTGTATTTTGAATTAGGTTTGGTAACCGAGAACCAGTTCTCATTCAGAACCAGTTCCATTCTTTACAATATACCGGAATCGGATGATCTTCGTGACTTTCAGTTCCATTAACGGTTCTCCTGTGTGAATTTTCCGCCGATGCGGCTGGAACACCATACTGAAATACTCTGACAGTGTTTCCAGCAGAGCATTTCTGCAGCAGCACTGCCCTCTACTGGGTCAAAAGAGTAAAAAACACAAACAAATTACTCTTATGAGCCGACTCTGTTGAATCTACAGTGCGAAACAGATAGCGTTTCAGGTATGGTCTGATTCCCTAAAGAACGATTTAGATGAGCCGGTTCTTTTGAATCTACAGCGCAAAACATACAGTGCTTCCAGTCTAGCATTATTCTTAACACTGATGTGCAAGTTATGATTGTTTGTTTCTTTCATTTTTTACGCCATACCAGCTTCTATGGCTATATTCATGGCGGGAACCAGGTTTAGTTATTTAAAATAGTTAAATAAGTTAAATGAGGTGTTTAAGATTAATTTTTCCAAAAACCTTAACTAAATTTGGATTCACTTGATTAAAAACCTTTTCAAAAGAATCAACTGAATAATACAGGTTCCTCAGATGTGTAGAGGTATGACAGTCCAGTAAAATATGTTTAATGGATAGTGGGTTCTGACAAGATGAGCACTTTGGTGAATTTTCCCGATAGTAAAAATTGGTGTGAGAGTGTGCAAGTTATGCTCAAAATTAAATAAGAACTGTTGAAATCTTACAAGCTTGAAGTACAACATTAGACAACAGAACAGTCTAAACTGTCTCTGGAACTGTTACTGTTATGTCATGTGACTTTAGACCTGTGAGACTTTAATCAAGCAGTGCAGCTGGTTGTTCATATGACATTGTTTAAAGATACATGAGTTTTGTACTGCAAGGAATTTTATATAAAAAAAATAAAAAAAAGTAATCACATTTCTTGTTCGTTTAGATACAGTCCAGATATAGCCTAGTTAGGTTAAATTATTGGATTGGATATATGTCTCTAAAAAGTTAGCAAACACACCTTTTACAAGAATTGTATTACATTTATATCCGATTTGTTATATCTGCTTTGTAGAAGTTTTAAAGGATCTCATCATTTGGCAACAGACTGCAGAGGATGGCAAATCCAATAAGAATTGCATTTCTCACTTTCAAATAATTCTTCCTCAAAAGAACTACTGAAATCCTTACTGGAACCGTTAAGGAACCGGAATCGTTAAGTGAATCGGAACCGGAATAGTTAAATTCCTAACGATTCCCATCCCTAATTTTAAATTAGTGGGGAAAGATAACAGATTATCACAAATGATTCTTAACCTGATGAATGGTTTTATTGGTGACTTTGCTCTCAGTATCAGACTCTTGGGAGTCTGTTGTTTGCTCCGCCTCATCGTGCATCCAGGCAGACTCGGTACAGCTGAAGTAATAGTCTTTCCTGGAGGGATTCGGTGATTCAGCTGCCGGACTGGAAGTGGTGCCGTGACCTGGAGCTAATTCTTGCAACAGAAATACATCACAATCAAAGTCACATTAAAAAAAGGGTAATTTGGTCTTATCAATACGATGTGTAAGGAAGGAAAGGGGAGCAGGTAATTAAGGTACTACCAGGTTCAGTTGGTGGTGTGTCGTTCGGTTTGTACTCAACAATGATCCAGTGGTTTTCACCATCTTCAGTGCCAGGTTGGATGGAGAACGTGTCACTCAAAGCTCCAACCATCTCTGTCACACTCAGAAAGCCACATTGGGTCAACGGCAACTCCTCGCCATACATTCTCTAACCATAATAAACATAAAACAAGCTGTAAATATGTGGTAAGAAAGAAAAACAGACCACCAGATTTATTTATTTTTAATAACAAAGTATGGACGAATCTCACGAAGAACATGTCCTAGTCATATTTCACCCAAAAAGTAAAACATTTAAAAATAGTATGTTTTGCATCCAGAAACTGAAGGATCATGAAAAGGACCATTCATCCAGGAACAGCTGTGGTCACCCTTTGTTTTTATTGTATGGACAAATGGAGTTTAGACATTCTGCTACAGAACCTCTTTTGAGAAAGTCAGGAAAAATGTGCTAAATTGTTATGAAAATGTTACAGTGCAGGCTTCTTATTACCAATTTGTTAGTTTTTCTTTTGAAATTGACCCAGACATGTTCTTGACAGGCTTTGTGAGATTCCCCTGTAAATTCAAACCTTGTATTCTTTGGGGAAATTGTGAATGGAGATTCCATTGCTATTTTCAGCTACAACCTGAAATAAGATGCATATCTCAAACATATACCAAGGAGAAAAGATGCATGAGAGAAGCGAGACTTTCAGCTGTTATGACTGACCTTCCGGAGCTTATCTTTCAGCTCGCAACTGACAATGCCAGCAGTGCCCTTCTCAAGAATCTGCTGTCTGAGCTCCTCCTCAAGCTTTAAGAAGATTTACCCAGAGAATATTGTTTTTAAAAAAATGCAATACAACTTACTGTATAAAAGAGACTGTGAAGAGGTATCTCAGTGTCTATAATTAGTTGAAAAAGCACTAATGTTTTATGATGGATATCCAAACCTTTAAAACAGTTTTTTCAAATGATGGATCTCCCTTTTTGGGATCTGGCGATGGAAAGGCAGAGAAGATCTGTGAATCTTGATGGTCTTTCTCACGTTCTGGTGGTGTAGATGCTTTAGGACTGAATGCCACTGGCTTCTCCTTTGCCACAAAAGGAGATGCCACTGTAAAACAAAATGAACATGATCTCCTGAAGTACCTCCATGGAACAGATGATGGAAACAAGAACTTAAGAAATTGCAAATAGGCCGAGTTGTGGGCACTGACCAAAATCTTATATCACAGTACGTGTAATTATATCACAGTAATGGTATACTGTATATCATAATACAGCTATGTTTTCATAGGAATATAATAAAAAATGGTTTATATATTACAAAACCATGTGTGGATGAACGTAACAAAATGAATGCATTTTCAAACAAAAACGTACTAGTGTGGACGTGGTTCGAGTCTACACATAAAAACTAATCATATAAAGGAATTCCGCTTGTTTAGCTTCTAAATCCTCATTGGATAAGCACCATTTAAAGCCATTGTAGAATAGCCGATATACGCAAGACACATATACGTCCACACTAATACTGTATGTTAACGTTTAATAAGCTCAATTTTCAGTCTTCAAACATCACCGTTTTTTTCAATATATGCGGTAATGGAGAACGTTTTCGAAAAGCTCCATTTTCATTGGAGGAAAACACAGTTCTTGTGCTGATGAGAGACGTAAACTAATCGAAATGAATGCGTTTTCAAGCGAAAGCGTATTAGTGTGGATGTGGCTTGAGGCTACACATAAAAACTAATAATATAAAAGGATTCCGCTAGTTTCGCTTCTAAATTTGTATTGGATAAGCACCATTCGAAGCCACTGTAAAACAGACAATAGATACAGATCACGTCCACACTAATACGGTTGCATTTAAAAAGCTCAATTTTCAGTTTCCTAACATCACAGTTTTTTCAAAGTTTGCTGTATATGAGCGTTTTCGAAACTCTCAGTTTTCGTTGGAGTAAAAAACTGTTTTGGTGTGCGTATTGGTAACGTATTGGAAAGTGGCCGTCTGTTTGTTTGTTTTTTTAAAGTATGCAATTTAATACAGCTTCAAAAAACACATTTGAGGTATGAATGCGTGTAATTTATGTTGTAGAACAAAACGTCCACATATCATCAAGTAATGTTTACCACAGACCTTATTTTACTCATAAGTTGAAAACCCCTATTATAAAAACCCATAGGAAAATCCCTTAGGAACCCATGGCGAATTCTCTTCTGGGTTTTTGGACAGCAACCTGAACAGCTCTATACGCAAGCCACGTCCACACCAATAAGTTTGTTTAAAAAGTTCCATTTTCAGTCTCATAACATCACCGTTTGTTCAAAGTATGCAGTAATGGAGAGCATTTTCTAAACGCTCCATTTTCACTGGAGGAAAACACAGTTCTACTGTGGATGAGAGGTGTAAATGAATCGAAATGAATGCGTTTTCAAACGAAAGCGTATAAGTGTGGATGTGGCTTCAGGCTACACATAAAAACTAATAATATAAAAGGATTCCGCTAGTTTCGCTTCTAAATTTGTATTGGATAAGCACCATTCGAAGCCACTGTACGCAGATCACGTCCGCACTAATACGTTTTCATTTGAAATTCGCTACGTTTCTGCCTCTCATCCACACTAGAACAACATTTTCCTCCACTGAAAACAGAGCTCGGATTTTCGAAAATGTTCTCCATTATGGCATACTGGAGTTTTCAAATCTATATGCAAAATATGAAATCATAAAAAAACTGTTTTGGAGCATATCAATCTCTCAATCTACATAGATTCCCTTATAATAAATATATTAATACATACACTGCTTGGAAGGATTTGACATCAGATTATATTTCTGATCCTGTGGGGAGACAGGACTTCTCAGAAGCAACTGAGATCCAGTGTGACTTTGCTGCATGACTATGAAGTCTGTAGCAGCCGCCAGCATTTCAGAAATGGAGTAGAAGCCGTGCTGCATTATCTGGAACGGCTTTCCAAACTGTGCTATATACCTGGGCTCCAGCTCTGATAGTCTGACTGGGCCATGGGATAGTAATTGTTTTAGTTGGCTGCGTAGCTGTGCAGGCAGGGTGGGTTTAACCTGGCCACGGCGAGGAAGAATAACTGGCTGGTGGGGCGCGTAATGGACTTGGAAATTTCCTGGTTTTCTCTTCCCTTCGTAGGGTTTGGGTTTGGGATCACGTTGTTTTGACACCAGCTCTTCAATACCTTTGGTGCTTTCATCTCCAATGGCTTCAAAGAGAAAGATACAGGCTTATTCCAAAAGAGTAGTTAGTAAGAACCAATACTGACAATAAACAAAGGGAAATGATCAGTATGACCTACAATACAGCCACTTGGCTGCTTCAAGCAGTGTGAACGCCCCTTAAGAGAAGTCTTAGATATACTTTCTATTCTTTAGTGCATAAACATAATTATTTACCATCAAACCAAAATGGCTAATATACTGAGAATACCTTTCAAAATGATGCTGCCATCCAGGCGGAATTCCAAGCGCACAACATCGGGCATTTCCTTAACCATTTCCAGGATATTATGGAAACCCAGTAACCTGAGGGGCATGGGATAGCCCAGCATGGTCTGGTAGTCTCTTTTGAGCTGTTCGGGGGTCAAGCCATGCTTGGCAGATATCAGCAGAGAGCGGACATCCTTCTTCAGACCCTTGAGAAGCTGATCCTGGGCCATTCCTACAGCTAAAAAGATGAGGAACGTTATAAGGAATGGTTGGATGGTCTTACCTAGTCAAGCTGGAAAACCAGCTTAATTCAGACCAGACAACCAGCTTTGGCCAGTTTTAGCTGTTGTTTTATTTTTCAATCAGGGTAGAACTGAATATTATAACGTAACTTTTATAGACATTTCAGTTTAATGCAAGTACATTTTAGTTGTGTATCAAGGGACAATTGGTGCAAACAAGAAAAAAATGGAAAACAATAAATAGTTCGAAAATATCAGCTAAACGATGTTCATTTTAATTTAATGACAGTACTGCTTGAATGCAAAACATGCGCATACATGTGGCAATCACTATAACACTAAATGGTAGACTTTTAAACGCATACATCTACATATATATATAGATATCTGCCTTATATGTGTTTTATGAACGATTAATTACCTTTACTAAAAGAAGACGTTCAATTTTTGTTGGAAACTAAATGTATTTATCTCTCCATGCAGGTCACGCGGCAAACGACGTTGCTCAATCTCCCTAGTATATCATCCATGTGAGTCGAGTCTTTTGAATCCGTTTACCAAAAAGATTTGTTCAGTCACCCTTTCTTTACATTACACCTTTACATATTTTTGACGTCTTGTATGTGTTATGAATGAGACACTGAATTGATGACGGACCGAAAAAATTGAAGTAAACGAGAACGATTCGTTCACTTAAATGATTCGTTCAAAACACCGAGTCGTTGATGATACACAGGTGCACTAGCACGCTGTAGCGATGCGATTGTCGAATTATCACCCAGTATCAACTTTTAAAAGAATGAATGCAGAAATGTGCGTTTAACCATATTCTACGCGACTTTAATGCGCTTCAGATCGTCTTTTAGACGTAAATTGTTTGCATTTCATTACCGGTTATTTGGAAAGATACAGACTTGAAGTGGAATGTGCCTCATCAGCCCTTCCACCATGCAAACACTCCTGCTGCTGAGCATGCACATTCTGAGAGTTCACATGGCTTGATACTGATTTTCTTGTAATATCATAAATGACCAGGGGCCTAGAAGTAACCCCCCCAATAATAAAAACAAGCAAGTACAACCTCCCAATATTTATACCATGATCAATGGAAACATGTAAATTCTTCACACTGTGATCTCAGGGATTTGGACCATGGGCTGGTTTGATTATTTCTTGACCTTAACAATGAGTGGAAGTGATGCCCCCTTTTGGAATTGGTGCAACCCCCTTTTGGAGTAACCACGCCCCCTCTGGAGTAACCCCGCCCCAATTTGGAGGTCTCTGGCCTGCAGCTATACCTACCTGGCTACTTCCACAGATGGAGTTGCGTTGACTGCTCCCTACTGCCACATATTCACTAAAACATCAAGGTGGTACATCAAGTTCGATGGTAGGAGAATTACATATTATGGAACTTATGTACGGTCAGGTGGTATGATTAATTGCCTAAAATATTTTAACACGTTATTTTTCGTATAATTAATGAGGGTAGGGTTACTCCAAAAAGGGCAAAGTTATTCCAAAAGGGGGCGTCACTTTGACTCACGGTTAAGGAAAGGGTTAGTTTAGGGGCTCCCTATATCTTTAATGGCGATTTGGAGCTCACACCCCTTTTTGGAGCTATGGCAGCAGTTACAGAAATACTCAAACCAGCCCGTCTGGCACCAACAATCATCCATGCGATTATCTAATCAGCCAATCGTGTGGCAGCAGTGCAGTGCATAAATTCTGCAGATACGGGTCAGGAGCTTCAGTTAATGTTCACATCAACCATCCGAATGGGGAAAAAATTTGATCTCAGTGATTTGGACCGTGCCATGATTGTTGGTGCCAGATGGGCTGGTTTGAGTATTTCTGTAACTGCTGATCTCCTGGGACTTTCACACACAATAGTCTCTAGAATTTACTCCAAATGGTGCCAAAAACAAAAAACATCCAGTGAGCGGTTAAGGCTCTGGATTACTGATCAGAAGGTTGGGGGTTCAAGCCCCAGCACTGCCAAGATGCCACTGTTGGGCCCTTGAGCAAGGCCCTTGACCCTATCTGCTCATGGCTGACCCTGCACTCTGACCCCAGCTTAGCTGGGATATGTGAAAAAAAGAATTTCACTGTATATGTGCAAAATGTATAATGTGTGATAAATAAATAAAATTATAATTAATTATTATTAGACAGGTGGTTTTAATGTTGTGGCTGATCGGTGTATATAAAAAACAAATAATATGTCAAAAACGTATACTAACCCGATAACTTGAAAGGCCTAGGATAGTGCATTTTTGTCACTTTTTGTGACAAAAGATATTGTCACATTAATACACATTTTAATGTTGAGAGGCCAACAGAAATTCCAAATGTGTTCTCACATTAACACACTCCTGTGTATAGGAATATTTGTCTCCAAATCCTTACACACATACAGGTATCACTTATGTCTTCTGTGGAAACAATGGCAAATCAAGGTGTATTTAACATGTTACTGGTGATGATGATATTCTATCAACCCCAGTTAAAACAGTGATTCTTATGGTAGCTAGTCTTCCTCTATCATTCCAAGATTTGCCAATTAGAACAGCATCTGTACACTACAAAATAAGAATGTGTCATTAGAACAATGAATATCAACATTTTATACATTCAGTTTTGATTATAACAACTATATATTTTGCACACAAATGCCTTACATGAATTGATATCTGATTGTATATTATCTGAAAGGCGTATCACTGCAGAAAACAATTGTCATGTCTCCAGATTACACATGAAAACATCATTACAACCAAAGATAGACCTACATTCACAAAGTAAAATTGCCATAAGGTGTTAAGACTTGTTTTCAGAGGATGTACAGGTGCATCTCAATAAATTAGAATGTCGTGGAAAAGTTCATTTATTTCAGTAATTCAACTCAAATTGTGAAACTCGTGTATTAAATAAATTCAGTGCACACAGACTGAAGTAGTTTAAGTCTTTGGTTCTTTTAATTGTGATGATTTTGGCTCACATTTAACAAAAACCCACCAATTCACTATCTCAAAAAATTAGAATACATCATAAGACCAATAAAAAAAAAAAAAATTTAGTGAATTGTTGGCCTTCTGGAAAGTATGTTCATTTACTGTATATGTACTCAATACTTGGTAGGGGCTCCTATTGCTTTAATTACTGCCTCAATTCAGCGTGGCATGGAGGTGATCAGTTTGTGGCACTGCTGAGGTGGTATGGAAGCCCAGGTTTCTTTGACAGTGGCCTTCAGCTCATCTGCATTTTTTGGTCTCTTGTTTCTCATTTTCCTCTTGACAATACCCCATAGATTCTCTATGGGGTTCAGGTCTGGTGAGTTTGCTTGCCAGTCAAGCACACCAACACCATGGTCATTTAACCAACTTTTGGTGCTTTTGGCAGTGTGGGCAGGTGCCAAATCTTGCTGGAAAATGAAATCAGCATCTTTAAAAAGCTGGTCAGCAGAAGGAAGCATGAAGTGCTCCAAAATGTCTTGGTAAACGGGTGCAGTGACTTTGGTTTTCAAAAAACAAAAATGGACCAACACCAGCAGATGACATTGCACCCCAAATCATCACAGACTGTGGAAACTTAACACTGGACTTCAAGCAACTTGGGCTATGAGCTTCTCCACCCTTCCTCCAGACTCTAGGACCTTGGTTTCCAAATGAAATACAAAACTTGCTCTCATTTGAAAAGAGGACTTTGGACCACTGGGCAACAGTCCAGTTCTTCTTCTCCTTAGCCCAGGTAAGGCGCCTCTGACGTTGTCTGTGGTTCAGGAGTGGCTTAACAAGAGGAATACGACAACTGTAGCCAAATACCTTGACACGTCTGTGTGTGGTGGCTCTTGATGCCTTGACCCCAGCCTCAGTCCATTCCTTGTGAAGTTCACCCAAATTCTTGAATCGATTTTGCTTGACAATCATAAGGCTGCGGTTCTCTTGGTTGGTTGTGCATCTTTTTCTTCCACACTTTTTCCTTCCACTCAACTTTCTGTTAACATGCTTGGATACAGCATTCTGTGAACAGCCAGCTTCTTTGGCAATGAATGTTTGTGGCTTACCCTCCTTGTGAAGGGTGTCAGTGATTGTCTTCTGGACAACTGTCAGATCAGCAATCTTCCCCATGATTGTGTAGCCTAGTGAACCAAACTGAGAGGCCATTTTGAAGGCTCAGGAAACCTTTGCAGGTGTTTTGAGTTGATTAGCTGATTGGCATGTCACCATATTCTAATTTTTTGAGATAGTGAATTGGTGGGTTTTTGTTAAATGTGAGCCAAAATCATCACAATTAAAAGAACCAAAGACTTAAACTACTTAGTCTGTGTGCACTGAATTTATTTAATACACGAGTTTCACAATTTGAGTTGAATTACTGAAATAAATGAACTTTTCCACGACATTCTAATTTATTGAGATGCACCTGTATATTGAAAGGGTGTATTTTACTTTGCTTGGTGTTTATGGATTCCTAGGATCATGAGGATTTCAATGATACCAATTTTTCCTATATTGGCCATACTGCCTCTCTGCCATGTTGAGTTTTATTAAAAAGATATATACCTTTTGAATGCATTGTCGGATTTAAAAGAAAATTGGTATGCATCATCGACATCATGTCCCGAGGATACCTGAGCTGTTTGGAGACAGCGCCACTTATAGTTCAAAAGATAACCCATACTTATATGTTGACTATAAACTCGACATGTCTCTTTGCCCTGGCTGAGGTGTGTCAACTGAGTGGCACAGAATGTAAAGTTCTGGACTATCGTTCCAAAGGTTGTGGGTTTGATCCCCACATTGACCAGTATTACAGCTGAACTTCTTTTGTACTGGAGGTATTTATATTGTGCTTACTGAATAGTTGCACGGCTTGTCCCTGATTATTTCTGCTTGCAGGTATTCTTATCGTTCTACTTCCTTTTTTCACCCCAGTGGGAATTTTTGTGGGTAGCACTATAAAAAGTACAAAGGAAAATGATCATATTTGGCACACTGATATTGGTTTTTATGAATAGCCCACAGACCAGGTTTGGGGTCTTCTAATTACTCTCCTCGTGGTGATTTTAATGCACCCATTAGAACTCCTCTTATTACAGTGGTTGCCATGTTGGATTGTGGCATTTATAGATGTTTTAAAAAAATGTCTCAGATGATCTTCTGTCCAAGCCACACAGAAATGACTGAAAGGAATTTTGATTTTCAAATTTGTTGAAAGTTACACAAATACAAATTTGATTGAAATGACTGCTGTGCTTGGTTGTGCTGAATCTTAGTTTGGTGTGTCCCTTTTGGTGGCTGTCAGCCATGTGGGATAGTGGATAGTGTACAGAAATGTGAAGCAGAAAGGTACCAGTTCAATCCTGTCGTGGAACAACTTGCAAAGTGGTGTTGGTTTGCTTGCGAGTCATATTCTGTCCATGTGTGCTTGGTTTCATGCAATGCTTGCCATTTTGGTGTTTGGCCCCACTTATTGCTGTGTGTAGCTATATTTAATACTATTTCCATCACTAAAATTGTGAATTTAATTATTCATATAAGACATACTGTACTGTATGAAGGGGACATAAAAAATGTACTGCATTGTATTTAAATCTAAATCTAGAAATTTAAATAATATTCAAATTAGTTTTAAAATGGGACAAAACTTAGTAGGATGTTACAATGAGAATAATTAGCTAGAAGTATGCAACTCCCCCCACCCACCTACAGTATCAACACATGAACCTGCCACAGGCCTGCACAGTGAAACTCCCCTTTTTAGAACAGCCGAGACTAGAACCAGTTAGATACCATAAAAACAACTGACAACCGAGTCTCTTCTTAGCAATTACTGGATGCTTCTTGTAAGGGAGACGGTGATGGACAAAAAAGCAGAAAGCCCTCATCATTCTTCAAGATCTGGAAGAGTAAAAAGAGAGCCATCACCTTCTACTAAAGGCAGAAAGACAAAAGCGCCAACATCTGTGAAGCTCCAAGAGCCACACAAAAGGAAAGAGAGAGATAAACCAGAAGTGTTAGAGGACGTGGAGAGAGATGAAGCCAAGGAAGGGGTTAAAGTCACTTCCAGCAGCACTGTTGTTAATGTAGACAGTGTGAGGGAACAAATTAAAGAGGAGCGAGAGGAGTTATTAGGGTTATTGGAGACTGAGGGACATGGAGAAGGTAAGTTGGGCAGCGGTGGTAATAAAACATCTAAAAAATGATGGAGGTCCTACCATTACCAGTGACTCATCTTTAATTTTCTCCTGCAGGCTTGAAGAAGCGGTACTTTGGCATTTGTGAGCTAATTCTCATAGTTTTTGTCCTTTCTGTGGTTATTTTCTTCTTTCCTCTTTCGATTTGGTTCTGTGTGAAGGTATACTTTCAATCCCTGCGATTAAATATATGAAAGTAATATAGTTTTATGTGGAAAATATTTTAACTCTGTTCAGACTTGAAAACTTTAATTTCTGCTCTCTATTACTTGTCTGATTCTTCGTAGATGGTGAGAGAACATGAGAGAGCGGTGATATTTCGACTGGGGCACCTATTGCAAAGAAAACCCAGGGGCCCAGGTACTTTTGATTTATATTGTACTGTTTGATTCAGTTACGGTATTATTACATTTCAGTTTGAAGAATTAAATATTTTAATTGAATCAATTATGAGCCAATTAATCGAATTAATCATGTATATCAATATTTAGTGAGAAAGGCCCCCAAATTAAGAATTTAATGTACGTATGATAATTAAAATTATTATAAATATAGTATAATATATTAACTATGGAAGGCTGTGCTGCCTTGTTGCCTGTACAGCTGAAGTTGCACTGACTGCCCCCTACTGCTACAGATGGAGTTGCGTTGACCCCCCCCCACTTCCGAGAAGTATACAGCTGCAGGCAGTGCTCCAAAAAGGAGTGGGATCTCAAAACCACCATTAAAGACTACCACTACTGGAGTTGCGAGTTCGAATCCAGGGTGTGCTGAGTGACTCCAGTCAGGTCTCCTAAGCAACCAAATTAGCCCGGTTGCTAGGGAGGGTAGAGTCACATGGGTTAACCTCCTCGTGGTGTGGAGTAACCTCGCTCTCAGTGGGGTACGTGGTAAGTTGTCCATGGATTGCGGAGGGTAGCATGAGCCTCCACATGTGGAGTCTCCACGGTGTCATGCACAACGAGCCACATGATAAGATGCGCAGATTGACGGTTTCAGAAGCGGAGGCAACTGAGACTTGTCCTCCACCACCCGGATTGTGTTGAGTAACCGTGCCACCATGAGGACCTACTAAGTAGTGGGAATTGGGCATTCCAAATTGGGAGAAAAATACTTTTTTAGATATAGGGATCCCCTTACCTAACCCTTTCTCTGACCTTAACAATAAGTGGAAGTGGCGCCCCCTTTTGGAGTTGGCGCAACCCACGTTTGGAGTAACCACGCCCCTTCTGGAGTAACTCTGCCCTCTTTTGGAGATTCCGCCCCCAAATGGGTGCAGAATCTCACATAGTGGGAAGAGTTAGCCCAGAAAGGGTGGGGTTTATCAAAGGGGGGTGTTACGTGATTTGAGAGGTGTCTGTCTGCGTCCTACAAGACTACTACAAGACACCAAAGTCTTTCTAGCAAGTCAGTCCACTGTTGGCCATCTTTGGAAGGTCTCCGGCCTGCAGCTATACATACTTGGCTACTTTCACAGATGGAGTTGCGTTGACTGCCCCCTACTGCCACAGATTTGCTAAAATATCAAGGTGGTGCATCAAGTTCGATTTGCACTGACGGTAGGAAAATTACATATTATGGAATTTACGTATAGTCAGGGGGTATGATTAATTAAAATGTTTTAACGCATTATTTTTCATATAATTAATTGCACTAAATTAACGCATTAAATCTGCAGTACAAAAGTTTTAGGTACTTGTGAAAAATGTTGCATAGTGAGGATGTCTTCAAAAATAATGATCATTTATCACTTAATGTCATACAAAAGTCCAGTAAACATAAAAAAGCTAAATCAACATTCGGTCTGACCACCTTTGCCTTTAAAACAGCACCAATTCTCCTAGGTACACCTGGACACAGTTTTTCTTGGTTGTTGACAGATAGGATGTTCCAAGCTTCTTGGAGAATTTGCCACAGTTCTTCTATCTATTTCGGCTGTCTCAATTGCTTCTGTCTCTTTATGTAATCCCAGACTGACACGATGTTAAGTGGGGAGCTTTTTGGGGGGCCATGACATCTATTGCAGGGCTCCCTGTTCTTCTATTCTAATCTTTTCTATTTGCAAAAGTAATGTTTATGAGTCTAACATTTATATTTCCTACTGACACACTAAAGCAGAAGATATAAATAACCATCTTAAGACAAATGTTTTTGTGAAACATCTTATGTGCCTAAGACCTTTGCACAGTACTGTATGTAAAAATTAATATTTCAGGTTCAATACAAGTTAAGCTCAAAAGACAGCATTTGTGGCATGATGTCAATTCGTCTCTCCTTTTCTTTAAAAAAAGAAAAGCATAAATATGGGTAACAGTGAGGCATTTACAATGGAAGTGAATAGGGCCAACATAAGCAATAAAATACTCACTGCTTCAAAAGCATAGACACAAGACGTAAACAATATGTGTGCTAACATGGTTTTAGTGATCAAATCAATTGCTAACCTTTTATGAGTAAAGTTATATCCAATTTTACATCTTCATTGCCATGATAATGTAATGCTGTAAACCCTAAAACGACCGTAAAAATGTTAATTTAAACAACTTCTCAACTGCTCAAATAATTAATGTAAGTGTTTTTATGACATTATAAGTTTTGCATTTCTGCCTTAAACACTTCAAAAGTTGGCCCCATTCACTTTCATTGGAAGTGCCTCACTGTAACCTCGATTTATGCTTTTTTGTTTAAGTAGGGAAGAGTCGAAATTCATTTTTGTGGTAATCAACATTATGCCACAAAAGCTGTCGATTGAGCTTAACTCTGGAATTTTCCTTATTTTGTTACAGGGCTATTGTTTTATCTCCCATTTCTGGATGTGTGCCAAATAGCGGACATTCGTCTCAAAATGTTGAAGATCCCTCCTCATACGGTAATTTCCGAACTTCCAGGAAAAACAACAAAGCAATTTGAAATGTATTTTCAATAGAAATAGCATCCTATTCTCCTAGATCTTCAAGCCCTCAGAGTAATTTAATGAACTGCACTAAAAAGCTGACTAAGACAAATACCATCCCACTGACATGTAGTCATGGAGGAGTGACAGAACACATTAATTGGAGACTGAAAAAAGCTGACTACTAAGACAAAATTAAGATCAGTTGATATTTACTTCAGCATCGATCCAATAAGAGCTCACATGTCCAAACTAGTCAAATGAATCAAACCGCTGTTAAATTATTGACTCAAATAAAGAGCATGAATCTTTTGTTGTTGTTACATCTTTAGGTGGTGACCAAAGATCTAGTATGCACTGAAATGAGTGCGGCATGTTACTATCGTATCGAGAATGTGTCTGTTTATTATTCGTCACTCGCTGCTGTTCCAGCCGTGTTACAGGCATTGGCTCAGGTATCAGTCAGAGAGATACTGGCCCATCATGCCTTCACTGACATTTTACTGGACAGGAAACTGATGGGCCAAAAGATTCAGGTAGACATCACCAGATATGATCCCAATGATATCATAAGTGCTTGAAACATGGAGGTCTTATGATGTTTTGTTTGTCATGCAGGTTTCTTTAGATTCTATTACTTGCCGGTGGGGCATCAAGGTGGAAAAAACAGAGATGTAAGTAAATAACAGATTATACTCCAAAGGAAGTATACAACTCCCATAAAGTAATCTAGATGTTCTTTTGTCCACTGTTGCAGAGAGGAAATCAGTCTTTCAGCTGAGCTACAACACAACTTTGCTGTTGAGGCCGAGGCAAGGAGACAGGCACAGGTCAAAGTAAGATTACACTACACTTATTACAGGGTCTATCACCCTAGACTAGAGCAATGTTGAGAAGTGTCTTATTCAAGGACACAATGGTTCATGAATCACTCCTTGTGGCATTCTAATCTTCAACCTTTTAGTTACTGGCTCAGCTCTTAAACTGCTATATCACCTTGTGTTACAGATAATTGCTGCAGAAGGAGAGAAGGCAGCTTGTGAGGCTCTAAAGGCCTCCATAGAGGGTCTCTCTGGTTCTCCACTGGTCGTACACCTTCGACTTTTGCAGCTCCTGCACAGTCTGCGCTCTGAGCAACCAGCTGTGGTCCTCAACATACCTCCTGATGTTCTGACTCCATCCATTGACCTTGCTAGTTTAACCAGAACAGCCAATCAATACCCGAGCACAAGTGATACCTCAGAAGAGAGCCCTAAAGACTCGCCCATGATTTAAAGATGTCTGAGTAACTTACTACAAATGTAAAGCAGCAAGTTATGTTAATATGCAAATGTAAAGAACACATTATTTTTCAGGATTTAAGTTTAATTTGTTCAGGCTTTTCTTGAAATATCACTCATTTAGAGCTTTCTTCTGATGTATGTTGTTTTATAATGAATCAAGCTAACACTTACTCAAAAAAAATAGGTTTTGGTAACACTTCATAATAAGTTTGTTTACCTAAACATTAGTTAACGCGATGGCTGAAGGTGCACTCAGTGACATTCATGTACATCACGTACAAACAAAAGTTACTGCTCGGTTACCAATGTCATCGTAAAAGTGTGTTATTCGCATTAGTTAACGCAACAGGTAAGGGTGCACTCAGTAACATCCGCATTTATGTAGCGCTGACACCTTGCAGTGTATCACCTACAAACAAAAGTTACTGCTCAGTTACCGATGTCATCGTAAAAGTGTGCTCTTCGCATTAGTTAACCCAATAGTTAAAGGTGCACTCAGTGACATTAGTGTTTATGTTGCGCTGACACCTAGTGGCGTAGATGCAGCATCACATAAAAAAAAAAAGTTACTGCTCAGTTACTGATGTCATCGTAAAAGTGTGCTCTTCGCATTAGTTAACGCAATAGTTAAAGGTGCACTCAGTAACATCCACATTTATGTAGCGCTGACACTATGTGGCATAGATGCAGCATCATGTTCAAACAAAAGTTACCGCTCAGTTACTGATGTCATCGTAAAATTGTGTTATTCGCATTAGTTAACGCAATATGTAAGAGTGCACTCAGTAACATCCGCATTTTTGTAGCGCCGACACTTTGCGGCGTAGATGCAGCATCCCCTACAAACAAAAGTTACTGCTCGGTTACCGATGTCATCGTAAAAGTGTGCTCTTCGCATTAGTTAACGCAATAGTTAAAGGTGCACTCAGTAACATCCGCATTTATGTAGCGCTGACCCTTTGCGGCATAGATGCAGCATCATGTTGAAACAAAAGTTACTGATCAGTTACCCATATCATCGTAAAAGTGTGCTCTTCGTATTAGTTAACACAATAGTTAAAGGTGCACTCAGTGACATTAGTGTTTATGTTGCGCTGACACCTAGAGGCGTAGATGCAGCATCACATTAAAAAAAAAGTTGCCTCTCAGTCAAAGATATCATCGTAAAAGTGTGCTATTCACATTAGTTGACGCACTAGTTAAAAGTGCACTCAGCAACATTCGCATTTATGTAGCGCTGACATCTTGCAGCGTAGATGCAGCATCACGTACAAACAAAAGTTACCTCTCAATTATCAATGTCATTTTAAATGTGTGCTATTCGCATTTGTAAATGCAAAAGTTAAAAAGTGCACTCAGTGACATTAGCGTTTATGTTGCGCTGAAACCTAGCAGCATAGATGCAGCATCACGTACAAAAAAAAGTTGCCGCTCAGTCACAGATGTCATCGTAAAAGTGTGTTATTCGCATTAGTTAACGCAATAGTTAATGGTGCATTCAGTGACATTCGCATTTATGTTGTGCTGACACTTAGCGGTATAAATGCAGCATCATGCACAAACAAAAGTTACCGCTCAGTTACCAATGCCATCGGAAATGTGTGTTATTCGCGTAAGTTAATGCAATAGTTAAAAATGCACTCAGTGACATTCGCATTTATGTTGCGCTGACACCTAGCAGTGTAGATGCAGCATCACGCACAAACAAAATTTACAGCTCAGTTACCAATGTCATCGGAAAAGTGCACTATTCGCACTAGTTAATGGTGCATTCGGTGACATTCGCGTTTATGTTGCGCTGACATCTAGCGCCGTAGATGCAGCATCTTGCACAAACAGAATTTCTCAGTTCCCAATGTCATCGTAAAAATGCACTATGTGCAGACATGATTATTTTATTTCAGGAGTGCACCTTTAACATGAACTAACAATAAACAAAAATTGTACAGCATTCACATTACCAGAAGCTTTAATGTTAACGAAAATAACTTTATTGTAATACAAACCTCTAGTAAAGACATTATAAATGAAATTTTCAGGACATACGCAATACAAATACACTTCAAACACAGATGTGTCTATTAAATACTTTATTATTTTGCTCTGTTGAGCTCAGTATCGTGCATTTTTTCTTTAGCGTTTCTTGTTGCCCTTTGTGACTTTGTGACTGGATTCTGGTTTCTCACTTTGCGATTTGGCTTCAGAAGTTCCAACAGAGGTGCCTGGAGTCTTGGGTGCTGCTGTATCATTCTTCTTGCTCACTGTAAAAAATACCAAAATAGTCAGAGATCAGGAAAAAGTTAGTTCATATGATATTTCTACATACATGTAAAGGTTAAGTGTGTACTATCTGTGACACTAGCAGCACCAAACGGAATTGCATACATTTTGTTTCTGAACATATAAAAGCATTGCATTATTGCATTATTCATTTTGTCAGTCTTATTTTCTTGAGATAATGAGAAAAATAAGCCATTCAGTGTTGCAGAAATTACAGTTTAATTTTAAAGATACTAAAAATAACTCCCAACAAATGTTAATATTATGTAACAAGCCCTTTTGACATTTAATCATGCGCAGGATATGAATTATAGTTATCTACAGTGTCATTAAATTTTCACTAGTTAAAATGCTAATTCTTAATATCAGCAATATAATTACTACTAGGGAAAATGCTCATTCTTTATATCAGTAATTCGGTTTGCACTAGTAAAAATCTTAATTCTTGATATAAAAAAAATTACATAATTTCTAGTGGAAATACCCATTGTTGATATCAAAAAGTGTTTCAACTAGTAAAAAAACATAATTTTGATATCTTTAACTTCATATTCACTAGTAGAATTTAACAATGATCTGTCATTCACTCCTATTAAAAATGCAAATACAGATATCTATAATTAATTTCTTACTAGAAAAAATTTCAAATACACATCAACTATGTACTTAACTAAAGTAACTAATGCTTTCTTCCTATTTATACACTGGGGGCCAAAAGTTTGGAATAATGTACAGATTTTGCTCTTATGGAAAGAAATTGGTACTTTTATTCACCAAAGTGGCATTCAACTGATCACAGTGTATAGTCAGGACATTAATAACGTGAAAAATTACTATTACAATTTGTAAACTCCTTCAAAGAGTTCTCATCAAAAAATTCTCCATGTGCAGCAATGACAGCTTTGCAGATCCTTGGCATTCTAGCTGTCAGTTTGTCCAGATACTCAGGTGACATTTCACCCCACGCTTCCTGTAGCACTTGCCATAGATGTGGCTGTCTTGTCGGGCACTTCTCACACACCTTACCGTCTAGCTGATCCCACAAAAGCTCAGTGGGGTCAATGGGTAGACAGTTGTCCTTTGTCTTTGAAGACTGTAGTGTACACCTTTGTATGAAATCTTCAGTTTTTTCGCAATTTCAAGCATTGTATAGTCTTCATTCCTCAAAAAAATGATTGACTGATGAGTTTCTAGAGAAAGCTGTTTCTTTTTTGCCATTTTTGACCTAATATTGACCTTAAGACATGCCAGTCTATTGCATACTGTGGCAACTCAAAAACAGACACAAAGACAACGTTAAGCTTCATTTAACGAACGAAATAGCTTTCATCTGTGTTTGATATAATGACAAGTGATTTTCTAGTACCAAATGATCAATTTAGCATGATTACTCAAGGATAAAGTGTTGGAGTGATGGCTGCTGGAAATAGGGCCTGTCTAGATTTGATCAAAAATGGCTTTTGTCAAATAGTGATGGTGCTGTTTTTTCATCAGTAATGTCCTGACTATACTTTGTGATCAGTTGAATGCCACTTTGGTGAATTAATGTATCAATTTCCTTCTGAAACAGCAAAATCTGTACATTATTCCAAACCTTTGGCCCCCAGTGTAATTACTTTACAGATAAAAAAAAAAATAGCATTTTTGATATTTATTTTGTATTTTTTAGCATTCTTCATTCTTTTACTAATTCAATTGTGGATGTTAGGAATGGGCATTTTCACTAGTAACAATGTTATTATTTATATATATATATTTTATTTTTACTAGGTAAGAAGTACATAGCTGATGTGTATATTTGGAATTCCAACAAGTACGAAATTAATTATAGATATGTAATTGTGTTTTGAACAGGACTGAAGAATATTGTGAAATTCTACTACTAAAAATGCAGTTACAAATATCAAGAATTATTATTCTTTACTAGTTGAAATTTCATTTTTTATATCAAGAATGGGTATTGCCACAAGTAATAACGTCATATTAATTATTTAAATCTATAATTCATATTCTGAACATGATTAAATATCAGTTCGGCTTGCCATAGTCTTATCTGTTTTATAAAGTTTAATGTGAGTGCTGTATCTGGCACACTTACCCTCGGTTTCCACACTGGGTCGAGCCTGTAGCTGCCTCTCCAGATCTTTGATCTTGTCTAAAGCTGCCTGCAAGTCTTCCTCAGCCTTTAAAGCCTGTATCTCTGCACTGATCGCACGAGCCTCAACCTCTCTGAAAAAATGCCATTTATATAGAGAAAGACTAAAGATCTAATTTAAGAGACCAATTCACAGTACTGATACTTACAGAAGTTCTTGCTGAAGCGTTCTGACTGTTTCTAAAGCACTGAAGGCCTCTTGGGCATTCTCAGTGTGAGGAGATACAACAAATTCTTCAGTCTAGAAAAGAGTATTGATGTTTAATTCACCATAAAATCATGATGGATTTTAATTTCACAAAAGACAGTAAAGATCAAATTTGATGCTTTGAGTGGACACCATGACTTGCACAGTTAACTGCAAATATTCCAGTGATAAAGAGCTAAAAAGTGTATTTGTCATAGGGACAAATTCTGTAACAATATGCCGCAAAATACAGTTTCGTTGCCGGTAGGAAATATTAACGGTCTGTAAATTTTCTGAAATCACACGCTATTGGCAGGTATGGCTAAAAGTTAATTTTGAACTGCTCATGTGGAGATGAAAACTGCTATACTCACCCCTGTGAGCTGGACTGTGTCCTCTCCCAACATCTGCTCAGTGATATTGCCATCATGGCCTATGAACTTGAGGACCGAACCTTCTTCCTTATCCCTGCTAGCTTCTACAACCTGGTCTTCCCCCTGCAAAGGTGATACGGCAACATTTAATAAAGCAAAGCATAAATGAATGGTTGAGTTAAATGTTATTTGGCACTAATTAGCAGTGTTTCTTTCAGATTTCACACATTTTTCACATCTATGTTCTATCTAGGTCTGTGGAGTAATTATGAAACTGGCCAATGGCAAGCTAGCAGCTTATATGAAAAAAAAAAAAAAAAAAAAATAATATATATATATATATATATATATATATATATATATATATATATATATATATATATATATAATTATTTACATATTCATCAGCTCTTTGGAAATAATAAGGTCCACTGACGTGTTCTATTTCCAACAGTTGTTCTTCATCCTCCTTTTGTTGAATAGGTAGCTCTGGTTGTTCCTCTATCTAAGAGCACATATACATTGGTATAGGTTTCACAGTCATCCATCCATCGGATTGACGTGAAACCAAACTCATTATGAATGGTTGGTTAAATGTCAGTATTATAGCTGTTGTGTTCTACCAGAGATTCAATGCTGCTGTCCTCTAATGGGACGTCACTAATAGACTGTGGCACCATTTTTCCAGATAGTTTCAGCTCCACAGGGCCTCCCTTCACATATGACAGTAGTATCCGACAGGCGTCCGTCCATTCACCACACTCCTTCTGAACACACAAAATGGCAGCAGAGGATGCCATGGCATGTCAGACGACATAGATGTTTGACTCATTGCAACCAGTGTTGGAAATGTTACTTTTAAAAGTAACATGTTACATTATTGCCGTATTTATAATAAAAAAGTAACTAATTACACTACATTGTTACCTTTTTAGAAAAACAGTCATTACTTTTGCATTAATGTGTATCAAAAAGTGTCTTTTACATAGTTTGCATGCACCAACTTTATCCTGTCTTTTACATTTAACTTCTTCAACTCTGCGACCCACCAGTGGGTCCAAAAGGGGGTGCTATGTCACGCTAAAAGTTTACGCTTAAAACGTTCAAGTCTCCGAATACATAAGTCGGGCATATGTTGTATCGTTTGAAAGCTTAGAATCTGACCTTTTCATAGATAACTATTACTTCTGCATTTATGTTACATAAAATAACAAAATAAGGCCTGAAAACATTTGCGTTGCAAATCAGCGCCACCTAGAGGTCATGTGGTAGGAATATAAATATGAATAAAAAATCCTTTCAAAAAGCACGTAAATAGACAAATCATATATAAAATCAAAGCTCTTATCCTCAGAAAAGCAACTGTTTAAGTTATTTTGTTGCCCTATTATCACAGTTCAAAGGATTTTCAAAAGAATCACAAAGTGAAATATGATTTCTGTAAGACATCAAATACAAACATCTCTTTTATGTGCCGATCACTGCAGCTGTAAGCCTCAAATAGCTAAAAATTTTATATCTCCTTTACCTTAGGCAGTTAAAAAAAAAATAGCCATTTATTACTTGTCTGTGAGCTTGCTTCTGTGAAATCCAATGTTATATCTTAGATGTTAAGAAACAAATTATGCAATCCAGCAGGAAAAGCATGCTAAACAAATCATCAGAAATATATATTATCAACGATTTGTGATAAAATGTTTTATATCATTGCAAAAGGGAGGATCTCCATGTTCTAATGACACCTAGATTGAGCTTCTAGTCCACTCAGAGGCCGAGATATTCTATAAAAAAAAACACTGGGAGTGGTGCATGAACTAAAAATTAGACTGAATATCTATGGAAAAGCACATCTGTGAGGGCCAAAATGCATTACAGCACTACCTATATTTCATATCGGCATTTTTATCGGAAGGTTATAGAAGAAAAAATATTTTTTGTAGTACTTGCTGCCAACTAGTGAAATAAAATAAGAGTTTTTGGAGGGAGATGGAGTGTACAGAACCAGAATTACATGCTTACACAGTTAGGAAAAAAAAACAAAAAAAAACAAAAATATATATATATATATATATATATATATATATATATATATATATATATATATTTCAGAAAAATATATTGGATTTCAGAAAAAATGTGACCAATTTTTGGCAATTAGTCCACAGTATGTGTAAATGGTTATCTTTTAAATTTGAGTGTGAAAAATTGCAGGCGGCAGCCCAAAAATATAGTTGAAAATTTGAAATTACGTGAATACTTACAACTGTGAAATGCAAGAGTTTGGCTCGCCATATCACTCTGACTGACCAGAGAAAGTTCATCTGCACTATGAAGGCCTGCATGACTATGTTATGGGAAAGAAAGTTTTCCATTGTATTCATCAATAAATAAATAAACAAAAGGGGCTGTTCATGCCGAAAATGCTTTTGTATCCGTATGCGCTGTTTTTCAGTTGTTTTTCTCTGTAAACATGTGATGTCTTTGACGATTGCGCTGTGTCTCGCACAAAAGCACCTCGTTTTTTGGACTCCATGTCAAGTTAAAAAGAACACCTGCGTTCTGTTATATTCCTTGCGCTGCGTCTACAGTAGCTTGTTTTAACGCAACAAAGAGGTTGGTCTGATCAGCCCTAGTACCTAACACTTCTTCTTTCGGCTGCTCCCGTTAGGGGTCTCCACAGCGGACCATCAGTGATCGGCATATTTGATTTGGCACAGGTTTTACTCCGGATGCCCTTCCTGACGCAACCCCCAGTGTCAGGGGGACTCTCATGCACACCTACGTGGCAATTTAGACTCTCCAATTCACTTAACCTGCATGTTTTAGGAACTGGAGCACCCGGAGGAAACCAACGCGAACATGGGGAGAACATGCAAGCTCCACACAGAAAGGCCCAGTTGAGCTGGGACTCGAACAAGGGAGCTTCTTGTTGTGAGGCCAGCGTGCCACCCCCCCCAACACCTAACACTATTATGTTGTAATTTCAAACAGTATCTTTAATTGTAACTTAAAAAAGTAATCTGATTACATAATGTGTGTCACTGCTACACAAGGAAGACTTGTTTGGTCGCATTAAGAATATGAGAGGGATTGCTTAGTACCTGAAGCTTAGCAAGGTGATACAGCTCATTCTCAGTGTCATTCTGAGTGGAACTCTTCCAGATTGCCTCCTCCACAATGGCCTGACAAGAGCTGCAGAACAGTTAGGCGTAATTAATTCCTGCTGTTTGATCTTCTGACAATACTGAGTTCAGTATTGTTACCTTATGATATATCTGGAAAAGTTGTCCAGTTTTACAGAGAGGTTCCTAGCATCTTCCTCTAACTTCTCAACAGACACATCCACTATGATGTTCAGTTCAGGCATGGAATGAGATGCAGCTTCCTGGTCATCCGAATGTACTGGAACCATTAGTAGCAGAAGGTCTACCATCCAGTGAATCAGCTGAGTGTGAATAGAACTAACCTGGCAACACAAGACAAGATCATCTGATATGACTCATGGTGTGGAGAATGCATGAAAAGTTACCCAGGCCTGTTCTGTACCTCTCCACGAAGCCTCATATTTTCACAGTCGAAAAAGTTTTCTTGTGAGAACAGGAATTGCTTCATTGTCTTGAAGACATCATTGATTTCAATCCTATCAGAGACAAACAGGGCAATTGGACATGACATCTTTTTAATATATAAGCTCTGCTCCAAAATCTAGTAAGCTTCCTACCTAGACAGCTTTTTTGCATATGTCCTTTGCAGAAAAGGCAATACCAAAATGCATTGCGACAAGCTCATTGAAAAACTTTAAAAATAGTTTTAATAGATAAAATAGTTTAATAGTTCAATGTAATTTAAAATGGACTATTTGTGTTTGTGTGTGCTACATGTATGTATTTCATGCTTATTTAAGTTTTGTGTAGTTAGCATAGCACCTTGCTAATGTCAAACCAGAGACTATTTAGCAGAGATGGGCCACTTCTATTAAAATGAATGGGAGAGATTGGAACGCCCAATGGATGTAGAAAGGAAGTCCCGCCTTACAGGTAAAATAGCCAGTCACCTTTTAGATACAATCATCGCCTGTCAATCAACTCGAGAACACGTGTGCAAATTAGCTATACAATCCGGGAAACTAGCATTTTTTAGCGTAATCTGAGATATAGAAGCACAATTTATGATACCAGTGTGGTCAGATTTTAGTGCTGATACAAATATGTTCTCTGATCGTAATCTTGACCAACTTTTTTGGAGATTTAGGTCTTTCCTTATTCAATTAGAACTGCACTTTCATGACTGGAAATAGCTTCCCAGTAGCATTCAAAAGATGGTTGCCAGTGGACTGACTTTCTAGAAAGACTTTAGTCAAACTCTATTGGAATCAATTGTGAGTCATGTCGATTCAAGTGAGTGGTGCTTTTTGTTTTGTGTGCATGCCACGCAGAGATGCTGCTTTTGTAGAGTGTTCCAAATCAGCCACTTATGTGGTTCCATTTCCATTAGAATGCTGCCTTAGGGGCTGTTCACACACCAAACGCATTTTTGCATCCATCTTTGACCCCAAAAAAAGTCTCAAGACACCTGCATTCTGTTCAGTTTGTTGTGCAGCATCTAGCTTTTTTTAGTGCAAGAACACATTTGGTTTAAACAGCCACAGAAGGTGACTGCCTATGAAGACAGTCAACAGCAAGACAGCACACTATGTTTTGGAACAAGGCTCTAATGCTCAAGGTTTTACCTGGTGTGGGGTATTTTCTTGGCTCTCTCACGTTCTGACTGTGTGTAATCCACTAGCAGTAGAGCCTCCTCAGACAGATTTATCAAGCTACATAGAGCTTCCTTCAACTTGATCCAGTCATCAGAGGGATGCCCTTCTGGCAGTCCACTCATGGACTTTAGTCTTCCGGACCAGAGCTCCATATTTGCAATAAGCAACATTAGTGTTGTATGGATCCCTGAATAAAAAAGCAATACCAGACATTGATATCCACTGGAGAAACCAAACAAGTGTTGGAAGACTATGTGAAACCAAAGACTCCTGGATCTCACCATTTTCTCCATTGATACGGATTCCCAGTTGCTTGTGGAGCTCAGTGATGGACTTTGCCAGTTCCCTCATGGACTCCTGACCTCTGGGTGGCCCTCCGTCTGAAGTAGGGTGTCTCCTAAAGAGCTGAAGACAAACCTCAATCCAGGACTCTTGTAGATCTGTTAGCATTTCAAGTGTTTTCTGAGCAGACACTAGGTCCTCCCCTCCGTAATGCTCACACTGCTCCATCAACACCTATATATGGATAGATATGATTTTCATTCATTTTTACATTTCAAAATTGGATGGTAGTTCAATTACAAAAAGACTGAAAATGAGAAAGATGAAGAAGACAAGAAAAGAGCTTTGCTAACCGTTGACCATTTCTTCAGGTCATGAGACAGCTCCTCTTCTGAAGACTTGTCAACTTTCCAATTAGGGTTCCTTTTGTAGAGTAAGAGAATAAAATTAATTTGAAATAAATATCTAAAAGTATCAAACAAAATCCACAGACTGAACCATTTTGGGGTTTTTTTAACGGCTGCAACAGAAACTGATATTTTGATGTTGGCTTCACAAGGCTTTGCCTGAAAGTTTAAACAAGTTTTAAAAAAGTTTGAAGGTTATAGATAGACTGATAGACAGACAGACAGTTGGAGTTTAAATGGCCCATTAAAAGATTACATCGATGTAAGTCTATGGGATTTCTGGGGATTTATGATTGTCTGCTACTCAAAAAAACATAAGCCAGGTCATTTAGAAATGACAAAGCAACCCAATTCAGAACAGGCTGAAGGACTGTGCCAAATTTGGTGGATGTACCTTGAAAGCTCTAAGAGGAGTTACAATAAGAAAATTTGGTCTTAGTTTAGGGATTTTGAAAAAAACCTTAACCAACTGTAGAATAACAGTATGTTGGCTTTGTCAAGCCAACATAATAATCATTAATCATAACATGCATTTTGAATTACAGTATATGCACTTTATTCAAGCAAAGCTTTAAAACGTTGAGTAATTTATGCCAACAATACATTAAATAAGTTACTTTACCACTGAGGGCGCACCATTTATCAGTATAAATCGATATTGAAGAACTTATAACCAATTCATCCGAAAACTGTGAATACTGGTATAAAATATCACTTAAATGGATTGTCAATCACTAATCAATTTCCTCACTGACCTTATCTTATCTTCACAGAACTTGTGCCACTTGATAATGTTAGCATGGAACGATTTAATGGTCTCGCATTGATTGTTTTCAGCCTTTCTAAGGTTCTCCATGAAGGTCGCTAGTTTTTCTTTCCATTGGTCAGTCAACTCCAAGATGTGGGATACATCCTCAGAATCCTAAGGAAAATGAACATGGATATAAATGTTGGTCAACCATCAAAGTTCCAGTGTCTTTGGCTAGATGAGGAAAGAGTTTGTACCTTCGCTGTTAGAAAGACAATGAAGTGATCGGCAATCTTGGCCCAGGTCTGCTCGCTAATATTTAGCCTTCTGACAAGCTGAAGTTGATTTATCTTTATTATCTGAGAGAAATATATGAGATATTTAGACAAAATAAGGTCTGTGGTTAACATTACTTGAAGAGACTTCAAAAAAAGAGGAGGTCTCCAAAAGTCACCTTGACGGAAAGACTGTAGGCGGCTTTTCTCCAAAGGTCCCTCTCATCGGACAGCTGGGACATTTGTCCCTCGAGTCTCCTCCGCTGCAACTCATAAAGATCATGGTACTCTGCTACAATACTGCAGAAAAGCAACTTTATTTAAATGTGGTAGCTAAAAAGTTACTATTTATCAGTGTGAAGTTGAATTAAACACTATTTGCACTGATAAACAGGTAATATTCTCTGATCTGACCATGTAAAAATTCAGTATTTTTATTTGTTTACACACTCTGCGTTGCACTGTGATTGCTCCAGAGCCTTAGCAAGCTCCTCTTTGGCTTCTTCCGCCTCTTTGGACACACACTCATCGTTTTCTTTAATCATACTCAGCTCCCTGTTACGGATAAAACAAAAACAGAGTTGTAAAAAAAAAAGACTGCACAATCAAACAAAATTTTTAAAATGTAAGTGGTGCTTGTTTAAACGCACAGAAAGTCATTTATGAGTGTACTGTAAATGAGTATCAAACTTGCGTATTAAGCTTTGCAATGGAGCTTTTGAAGTGAATGATCTCTTCTGTGAGTCGCCGGTCTAGCGCCCTCTGCGCTAAGGTTTCTGTGTGCAGGCCCTTCACCTGCCGAGGGATTCGGTCGAGTAGTGCCACATACCTCTGCCTGGGGAAAAAAAGAGGACTTGAGGTCACTTTCTATTGACAAGAAATTGGGAATAAAGAGATAAAACAGCGATAGAGACCTGAGGTTGGCGAGAAGCTGACCCCTTTCGGCACATTCGACGCTAACTTGTCGGATTAGCTCGTGGAACACTATGTTGTAGATGCTCTGCTCGGTTCTGACCAGCTCCAGTAAATTTTCCATCTGAAAAAGGATAAGAATTAGAAGAACTGATATTTGTATACTTTTATTAATTACATAGCTCATGAATACTTGATTGCAGTTGGTCCATCGCAGTATTCTGTGGTCAAATATTGTCATACTCAAGGGCGTAGATTTGGCTTGAAAACTGGGGGGTTGCAGCATGAAGCATTTACTGTTTTGATTACAAGGAAGTACAACCCCCCCATTATTTATTCCATGATCAATGAAGGCAAGGAATTTACACCCCTGCAAATAATGACGGTACTATTCACTGATGTTCCAGTCAACTGATTTCCGACAGTAACTATGCTAATTTCGATTTACACTGCAACTTCTTAATATCAACTTAAATCAATATTTGATTCCCATTTATTTGTCTGGTAAGTATAAAAATAAGCGGCATAATGTAGTCAGACAATCACTGTCACAAAATAAACCCCTTAAAGGGATAGAAACAGCATTAAAGTTATCCATACGACTCCAGTGGTTAAATCCATGTCTTCAGAAGCAATTTGATAAGTGTGGGTGAAAAAAGGATCAATATTTAAGTCATTTTTTACTATAAATCTCCACTTTCACTTCCACATTCTTCTTTTTTTTTTTTTTTTTGCCGATTCACATTTTTTGCGCATATCACCACCTACTGCGCAAGGAGGAGAATTTATAATAAAAAGGACTCAAATATTGATCAGTTTCTCGCCCACACCTATCATATCACATCTAAAGACATGGATTTAACCACTGGAGTCTTATGGATTACTTTTATGCTGCCTTTATGTGCTTTTTGGAGCTTCAAAGTTCTGATACCCATTCGCTTGCATTGTTAGGACCTACAGAGCTGAAATATTCTTCTAAAAATCGTCGTTTGTGTCCTGGCGAAGAAAGAAGGTCAAAATCATCTGGGATGGCATGAGGGTTAGTTAATAATGAGAACATTTTCATTTTTGGTTGAACTATCTATAAATGGTTGGTTATACACCCTGATCACCCTGTCAGGGTTTATTTTGCGATAATGACCATCTGACTAAACAGTATCTCTAACATATTGTATTTGGAAATATCTAATACTGTTATCTCACCTGTGAGATTTCGGTTAGCTCTTGAAATTCTTGATTGACACCTGCTTTTTCCAGCATGTCGTCCATCACCTTCATTAGCTGTATCACCTCAAGTCGACCACTTGGCTTCCTGGTGATCATACAGAAAACATGACATATTATTTTACATTAATCATGGGGCCTTTTAACTGTACGCAAGAGGAATGCGATATACAAAGACCATATACAGTATGTAAAGGCAACTATAACTTACATTGATGGAAAGATTCTTAGGTTCTTTTTCTCATCTTCTAAAAGAACTGTGAATTTGCTGTAAATCAAATCAAAAGTAAGTAAAGCAAAGAACTACTGTATATGTGCAGTAAAAGAATATATATTCTTAGTGGCCACTGACTCACTTACTCATCATAACACTGCAATCCCTTCAGACCTTTGTTTTTTATGATGTGATATTCTTCAGGGATTAAGGTGTCCAGTGAACTCATATCCTTTAATCAAAGACATAACATGAAGTTAAAAGGATAGTTCACCCAAAAATTTAATTAATGAAATCTCATAATTTACTCACCCTCATGCCATTCCAGATGTGTATGACTTTCTTTCTTCTCTGAACACAAATGAAGATTTTTTAGAAGAATATTTCAGCTCTGTAGGTCCATACAATGCAAGTGAATGGTGGCTAGAACTTTGAAGGTCCAAAAAGCACATAAAGGCAGCATAAGAGTAATCCATATGACTCCAGTGGATAAATCCATGTCTTCAGAAGCGATATGATAGGTGTGGTTGAGATACAGATCAATATCAAATAAGTCCTTTTTTACTATTAATCTCCACTTTCACTTTCATTGAACACTTTCTTTTATTTTTATTTTTATTTTTTTGCCGATTCGTTTTCTTCGTGCATATTGCCACCTACTGGGCAGGGAGGAGAATAGTACACTTTAACTTAAATATGGATCTGTTTCTCACCCACACCTATCATATCACTTCTGAAGACATGGATTTAACTACTGGAGTCGTATGGATTACTTTTATGCTGCCTTTATGTGCTTTTTGGTGCTTCAAAGTTTTGGACCCTTTCACTTGCATTGTATGGACCTACAGAGCTGAGATATTCTTCTAAAAATCTTCATTTGTGTTCTTCAGAAGAGAGAAAGTCATACACATCTGGAATGGCATGAGGTTGAGTAAATGATGAGATAATTCTCATTTTGGTGAACTATCCCTTTAAAGACAAAGAATTAAGCACTTTAAGCACTTGCTTTATGATCTCCTTGAAGTTGAACAGACCCTCGTTCAGACACTGGTGGTAGAGGCATCCGATCCCTCTGAGATACCAAGGCATCACATAGAAAGGAAATGTCCCTGTCCAGATTCAAACAAGAAGGGAGTGAGCAATAGGCTTGGCCTCTGTGTATTATGTATAAATATATGTTACGTGTCATTACTCATTCCAACCTTCCAGCTCCAGTTAAAGAGGTCGGTTGGTTGAGAAAGTATTGGTATTTCTTGCGAATGGATGAATGGTGCCACAATGGATCAGGCCGGTGTAGTAAACAAACCTGTTGCAAGAGGCAAACATCTGTTTTAAATATTGGTCCCTGGGTCACTGAGTGGGGACATTAAGGTGCAGGTCTTTGAAAAGTTAACAGGATATTTTTTGACTCAAGTGTCACAAACCTTGAAGTCCTTAGGAGTTTTGGTTAATTTGGGGGGTCCGAGTCTGTCTTGAGGACATCTAGTGGATGCGAGAGTTGCAAGGAGCTCATCTGGTATTAAATCATTATAAGCTGGGTGCACTTGCAGGCTACTGTTTTCTTTTATAGGTGTCCTCTCTCTTAACTGAGGTAGCTCTGCTACTGCTAGACAAACAAACATTATATAGACAAGCAAACAAATCAAATATGGATGGATGGATGGATGATGGAAAGAAAGAAGGAAGGAGGATAGGAAGATGGATGGATGGAAAGAGGGAGGATAGGATGATGGATGGAAGGAAGGAGGATAGGAGGATGGAAGGGAGGAAGGAAGGAAGGAAGGATGGAAAGAAAGAAGGATGGAAAGTAAGAATATGGATGGATGGATGGATGGATGGATGGATGGATGGATGGAAAGAAAAGCATGGATGGATGGATGGAAGGAGGATATGAGGATGGATGGAAGGAAGGAAGGAGGATAGGAGGATGGAAGGGAGGAAGGAAGGAAGGATGGAAAGAAAGAATATGGATGGATGGATGGATGGATGGAAAGAAAAAGAAGCATGGATGGATGGAAGGAAGGAAAGAAAGAAAGAAAGAAAGAATGAAAGAAAGAAAGGAAGGAAGGAAGGAAGGAAGGAAGGATGCATGGAATTTTTCACTGTTGGAGTTTGAATAGTCTTGGCCCATTTGAATATTACGTCACTGTAAGATTTTTCGTAGTCTGTTATGCGAAAATCGTAAGTTCGTTCAGTTAGAAAAGACAGAAACGGAAGTCAGAACAGGCTGAAGGACTGTGCAAAGTTTGGTGGATGTAGCTTGAAAGCTCTAGGAGTTACAGTAAGAAAATTTTGTCTTAGTTTACATGTATATATATATATATATATATATATATATATATATATATATATATATATACACCAATCAGCCACAACATTAAAACCACATGCCTAATATTGTGTAGGTCCCCCTCGTGTCGCCAAAACTGCGCCAACCTGTATCAGATGCTATTTTTATCACCATAATTGTACAGACACTTTGTCAGTTCGAACCAGTCTGGCCATTCTCCCTTGACCTCTCTCATCAATAAGGCAATTCCGTCCACAGAACTGCTGCTCACTGGATGTTTTTTGTTTTTGGCACCATTCTGAGTAAACTCTAGAGACTGTTGTGCGTTAAAATCCCAGGAGATTAGCAGTTACAGAAATACTCAAACCAGCCCATCTGGCACCAACAATCATGCCACGGTCCAAATCACTGAGATCACATTTTTTCCCCGTTCTGATGGTTGATGTGAACATTAACTGAAGCTCCTGACCCGTATCTGCATGATTTTATGCATTGCGCTGCTGCCACACGATTGGCTGATTAGATAATCGCATGGATGATTGTTGGTGCCAGACAGGCTGGTTTGAGTATTTCTGTAACTGCTGATCTCCTGGGATTTTCAACGGAGAATGGCCAGACTGGCTTGAGCTAATAGAAAGGCTACGGTAACTCAGATAACCGCTCTGTACAATTGTAGTGAGCAGAATAGCATCTAAGAATGCTAGACTGAGATGCGGGTTGGTGCTGTTTTGGCTGCACAAAGGGGACCTACACAATAAGTAAACTATGCCAACTCTGTAGAATAACAGTAATGTGTTGACTTTGTCAAGCCAACATAGTAGTCATTATACGTACGTGCATTTTGAATCGTATGCATTAGTATATTTACGCAAAGCTTTAAAAGTTGAGAAATGTATGCAATACATTAAATAAGTAGGTTACTTTACTATTGGTAAATAGAATATTTAGTCTTCTCACTGTATTTGACTGGAGAATGACTCCGTTTCTTCATCCTGCGACTTTCTGGTCGATCAGGAGAAGACTGTCTGGACTTTACGGACACCGACATGTCGAGGCACTTAAACTCGCTGGACACGATTCACATACGAATAATCCTGTAAAACATAGACGTTTCCACCGTTATCCATAATTCTGTGTCTCAAATAAGTGGGGAAAGGCGCACCCAAACACGACTGCCTAGTTCAATACAGTTGCTAATAAAAGTGTTTCCATGGACGCGTCGCGTCATGAAGCTAATTTCCCCTCAGAGTTACAAAATGGAAAAACGATACTATGATATGACAATAACAGGCTACATTGATATCATAGTTTTTGTTCTCTCGCTAACATTTTTACTATGTTACTGAAATAGACTAGACATATTTATAAGTCGTCTTATTAATAAATAATTTGGTGTGAAATGCCATGGCAGCCAAACAAACTAGTGTTTTGAAGGCATAGAAAAGGATACTAAGTGTTTAATGTGGGCAAAGTTCATTATAAAAAGTTAGAAAAGATACACTGTGGTCTAATTACAAAGTTTTATTTATTAACATTAACATCTGATGATTAGACAGTTGAATAAAACATAGGCCTACTAGATGCCATATCAACAAAAGCTGGGGCAAGACTTTCCCTGTTGAAAAGAATAAAATAACGCTAAAACCAGCCTAAGATGGTTTGCTGGTCTTGGCTGGTCTCCCAGGCTGGTCAGTTGTCTCCTTTTAGAGGGGTTTTGGGTTGAAGACCAGCTGGTCTACCAACAACCAGCTCAAACCAGCCAACCAGCTGGGATTTCTTCAGTAGCATTGAGTCTACATTTCCATTTGAGAAGAGATTTCAAGTTAAAACACCATTTTAACATTAGATAAATAATAATAATAAATTCCATAGCACATCCCCTACTCACCCCTAACTCTAACAACCACTAACCTCATCTTCAATAAAATCTACAACATTCAGTCTATATATTTTATTTTATACACATCGATCCCTGATGATAATCCCATACATATAGATTTTCGTCTAATATTCCTCAAGTGAAAGAGTTCACAGATTAAAAGTAAAACCATCTTGTCTTTTATTAACATTTACGACTGAGACAAATAACCACCCAAAACAGTTTTCCCAATATTGTTGGATTGAGGTAGCCAGGGCTCTTGGGAGCAGGTCACTCTGAGTGCACTTCAGTCTTATTGGAGGATTTTGTGGTAGGGGTGTAGGGTGAGGGAAGACGTGAACGCCCGGATGTCTGTTATCATGGTGGCTTTGGCGAGGATGGGTGAGGCAGGGAGAAAGGTCACCTCGGACACGTTCCCATATGAGGAATTCTTCATTCCTCCATCCTGAGTCTCTGCGGCTGATGAGGATCTCGAAGTCTGATCATGTCCATGAGTTTCTTTCTCCTCCACTCCAAATCCGACAACCTGCCCAGATCATTGAGTGATTTAATAAAATACTTTTGTAATTAGTAATGAACTAAAAAGACCTTGTAATAAATAGACCCAATTAAATAAAAAATGTTAGTTGTTGTGACTTTTAGTCAATGTCAGCTGGCCTTAAAAGCATAGTTCAACCAAAAATGAAAATTCTCTCATTAATTACTCACCCTCAAACCATCCCAGATATGTATGACTTTCTTTCTTCTGCTGAACTCAAATTAATTTTTTTAAAAGAATATTTCAGCTCTGTAGGTCCATACAATGTAAGTGAATGGTGGCCAGAACTTTGAAGCTCCAAAAAGCATATAAAGGCAGCATAAAAGTACTCAATATTACTCCAGTGGTTAAATCCATGTCTTCAAAAGCGATCTTATTGATTTTGGGTGAGAACAGACCAAAATGTAACAATTTTTCAGTGTACATCTTGCCACGATCATGATTTCAAGCTTGATTACACCTACTAGAGCTTGACGCATGGGCAGAGTGCTAGATGGTGCTAGGAAGTTTAATCAAGCTTGAAATAAGGATCGCCAAGGAAACTGCTGATGTCAAGATTTAAAGTGGAAATTGAGTTACATTTGGTCTGTTCTCACTCAAAACTGATTGGATTACTTCAGAAGACATGGATTAAACCATTGGAGTCATATGAAGTACTTTTATGCTGCCTTTATATGCTTTGTCAAAGTTCTGGTCACCATTCACTTGCATTGTATGGACCTACAGAGATATTCTTCTAAAAATCTTAATTTGTGTTCTGCAAAAGAAAGAAAGTCATATACATCTGGGATGGCATGAGGGTGAACTATTCCTTTAAGGTCATCTATAGAGTGGAGTGGTGGTGGCGTAGTGGACTAAAGCACTGAACTGGTAGGCAAAAGGTTGTTGGTTCAATCCCCACAACCACCACCATTGTGTCCTTGAGCAAGGCACTTAACTCCAGGTTGCTCCAGGGGGATTGTCCCTGTAATAAGGGCACTGTAAGTCGCTTTGGATAAAAGCATCTGCCAAATGCATAAAATGTAAAATGTAAATCTATATGCTAGTATAGTTGGCAAAATCGACTTTTAGCAGATATTTAAATGTTAAAACATTTTCTCTCCCGGTAAAACGGACCAAAAATATTAATAACTCAACTTGCACTCAGGGGCGTATACAAATAATAAAAGCTCACACGACCAGCAATTTCAAAGGGTCTTGCAGTTGTTTAGGTTACAAACTTATGGCTTAAAATTGTAAAAATAAATAACATACATGTATACTTAGTTTCCTACTGCTTTCATTTCTGTGCTCCATGAAAAAAGATACCAGTTCGTCTTTGGTGAAAGTTTTCAGTACTTCAATCTGTTGGTTAGAGGAACATGGTGACAGGTTTTCATGACCCTGGGAACTCTGTAAATCATAACTATGATCAAAATATATATATATGGACCAATTTCTCACTTCTTTATAGATTCTCTCAAAGACATATTCCTGAGTGACGACTTCAGTCCAGTTCCTGTCCATTTCATCTCCAAGTTGAGTGTCCTCACATTCTTTTTGCTTGATCAGAGCAGTCACTTGAGTTTGAAAAGCCTTGTCTGAAAGGTTGGTCAACATCTCCCCAAAGCGGACTAGAAATTGTTCGATTTTACCTTCTACAAAGTCAGACCTAAGAAGATAAATTGCGTAAAACGTTCGGATCACTCCATAAACAATAGATCAACAAAGTGGAAAAAAATCCACATGAAGAATATGAAACTTACCTGAACCTGGTTGCCTGAGTCTCAACAGTAACGGAGAAGCCAAGGACACCGGAGGTGTTTCGGCAGGTAGGGTACACCTGATACCTGAAGGAAGAGTGTAAATTAAGATCTCGTATTTTAAATATTTAGACAAGGACATTCAGTCTGAAGGACAGATGAATAAACTATGACTGACCCGAGAGTTTCCTTTGTTCTCAGGAAATCAAAGCAGGGCTCTTCCATGTGCATCTGACAGACATAATTAATGAGAACATGCACTTCTAAAGATGACTGATCAATTCAGCTTCAATGAAGGTACAGTAGAACTTACCACAAGCAGCTCCATAAGTGTGTGTTCTCGCAAGTTCTTCAGCCCCGTCTGGAAAACATCAAGACCCTTTCAACATTCAACGTTTATATTTGAGCTTTAAACTACAACAAGAATAAAAGAAACAGCTTGTGACATGTCCTGATCTCACTATGTTGGTGTAATAAACAGGCAAAAATATTACCCCAGTAAATATTACCTGATAGTATACGATGACCTCTGAGTTAGCGTCCTCTTTATTGAGGGACTGGACTTTACATAAGTGGGGCTTCTGTGGTAACTCCACCACTCGAAACATTACAGGAGGTTCAACTGGAGGAGGTTTATATTGCAGCTTCCTGTAAGATGCCAGGAAATGCATATGATTACTGTAGGATTCAGTTCATCACTGAAGATTTGTTATATATTGCAAATATCAATGTCATAATGTGTCATATGTGGTTATTAAAGGGATAGTTCATCCAAAAATTGCAATTCTGTCATTATTTACTCACCCTCATGTCGTTTCACACCTGTATGACTTTCTTTCTAATGCAGAACACAAAAGGAGATATTTTCAGTACAATGGCAGTGGAAAGTGCCTTATTTTAAAGCTTAAAAAAGGACCTAAATGTATCATAAAAGTAGTCCATGTGACTTGTGTTATATTCCAAGTCTTCTGAAGGCCTACGATAGGTTTTGATGAAAAACAACCTGAAATTTAAGCCATTTTTCATTGAAAATCGTAATGTTGCACATTCATGAGCGCTATGAGAGAAGCTTGTTCAGAGTGGCTTGTGTTTTCTGCGCGGGAACTTGCACTGTTTAGCACTAAAAACAACGCAAGTTCTCGCATGGACGCGTGGGGACGTTTAACAAACGCACAACTTTCACTGTAACATGGGGATGGGAATCATAAGGAATTTTACGATTCCGGTTCCGATTTCTTGTAATGATTCCGGGTTCTTAACGATTTTTTTAAACTATCCTTTAATACTTTTAATTGGATTTACTGCCCTTAGCAGTCTGTTACCATATGATGAGATCATTTCAGATTTTAACAGAACAGATTCTTGCCAATGGTTTTTACACACTTTAATTTAAGATATTTATTTCATTAATTCATTCTTTTATAAAAAATCCCTCTAATTTCAACAAATCTTTAATTACACATTGTCATGTTAACAACTATCCAGTAATTACTCTGAATTATTATCTGATTATTATTATTATTATTATCTGGGTTATTTCAAGTTGGACATGGCGGAATTAATGACTTGCGGTTCAGTCCACTTTTGATTCACTAAAAAAAAACCAGCTGATAAGAGTCATTCGTTTAGTAGGTAGCACTGTATGTTTTGCGGTGTAGATTTAAAAGAACCGGCTCATAAGAGTCCTTCATTCAGGAATCGGACTACACTAGTCACAATGTATGTGTCCTACTGTAGATTCAAAAGAACCAGCTCATAAGAGTCATTCATTCAGAAATCGGACTACACTGATCACGCTGTATGTTTTGCTCTGTAGATTCAAATGAACTGGCTCATAAGAGTCCTTCATTTGAGATTCAGACTACACTAGTTCTGCAGTAGATTCAAAAGAACCCATTCATGAGAGCCACTCATTCGGGAATCGGACTACACTGGTCGCGCTGTATGTTTCACGCTGTAGATTCAAATGAACCAACTAATAAGAGTCATTCATTTAGGAATTGGACTACACCAGTTGCTCTGTATGTTTTTGCGCTGTAAATTAAAGAAGAACCGGCTAATAAGAGTCATTCATTTAGGAATCGGACTACACTGAATGCGCTGTATGTATCGCGCTGTAGAGTTAAATGAACCATGAACTGACTCACAAGAGTCATTCATTCAGGAATCGCACTACACTAGTTGCGCTGTATGTTTTTGCGCTGTAAATTAAAGAAGAACCGGCTCATAAGAGTCATTCATTTAGGAATCGGACTACACTGAATGCGCTGTATGTATCGCGCTGTAGAGTTAAATGAACCATGAACTGACTCACAAGAGTCATTCATTCAGGAATTGGACTACACTGGTTGTGCTGTATGTTTCAAGCTGTAGATTCAAATGAACCGACTCATAAGAGTCATTCATTCAGGAATTGGACTACACTCGTTGCGCTGTATGTATCGCGCTGTAGAGTTAAATGAACTGGCTCATAAGATCCATTCATTCAAGAATCGCACTACACTGAGTACGCTGTATGTTTCGCGCTGTAGATTTAAATGAACCAACTCATATGAGTCATTCATTTAGGAATTGGACTACACTGGTTGTGCTGTATGTTTCACGCTGTAGATTCAAATTAACCGACTCATAGGAGTCATTTATTCAGGAATTGGACTACACTGGTTGTGCTGTATGTTTCACGCTGTAGATTCAAATGAACCGACTTAGAGTCATTAATTCAAGAATCAGACTATACCGGTTGCTCTGTATATATATATATATATATATATATATATATATATATATATATATATATATATATATATATATATATACACAGATGCAATATCGCGTTGTAGAGTTAAATTAACCGGCTCATAAGAGTCATTCATTCAGGAATCGCACTACACTAGTTGCGCTGTATGTATCGCGCTGTAGAGTTAAATGAACCATGAACTGACTCACAAGAGTCATTCATTCAGGAATTGGACTACACTGGTTGTGCTGTATGTTTCAAGCTGTAGATTCAAATGAACCGACTCATAAGAGTCATTCATTCAGGAATTGGACTACACTTGTTGCACTGTATGTATTGCGCTGTAGAGTTAAATGAACTGGCTCATTTGAGTCATTTATTCGGGAATTGGACTACACTGGTCTCACTGTAGATTTAAATGAACCGGCTCATTTGAGTCATTTATTCAGGAATTGGACTACACTGGTCGCACTGAAAGTTTTGCTGCTGATTCAACGGCGGTGTAGCAGTGCTGCTGAATGGTAGTGTAGTAAACACTGAGTATTTCAGCACAGTGTTAAGTCCATTTCGGTAGAAGAATGCATGTTAAAGAACAATTAACAGAACCGTAAATTATTTTAAATGTGATATTTAAAAAAAATGGAATGTGAATAAGAACCAATTCTCAGTTCCTAACCCTACAGTAAATTACTTAAATTTCAGGATGATTGTATGCCTTCAGAAGACTTGGAATATGACACACAAGTCGCATAGTATACTATGTTTTTTTATATTTTAGGGTCCATTTTTAAGCTTTAATGTAAGTCACAATTAATTGCCATTGTACAGTATTGCAAAGACATTCATTTTAAACATTTCCTTTTGTGTTCCACCTAAGAAAGAAAGCAATAAGGTTTTGGAATGACACCTTGGAGAGTAAATTATGACAGAATTTAAATTTTTTGGTGAACTATCCCTTTAATACAAAATAAAACCATACAAATTTGTTCATTTTATAAATACTGTAAGTATGGTGAAAAAAGGAACAGAAAAAGAAAAATATCTATACTTACTCTATAAAATATTGCAGAAATTCCTTGGCTTCCTGTGTGTATAGATATTGTACAGCGATTAGCATCTTTAGTGCCAATAATTGTTCATGAGTAAATAAGTTGTCAATAATACTTACAGCACTTGTAATGTTCCCTTGTATGAGACCTTCCACAAATAACTCAGCCTTGAAGTGATTCACGAAGTCCATGAGATCAGCCACACTGAGGTCTGTCATGATGGCCTGATACTTTTGCATCACAGACCAGCGATGGGGTTTCAGGATCTGCAGTCGAACATCTCTGAAACACAGGAAATCAGATTAAAGCTTCAGATATGAGGTCAAAACTTGTTAATGGAAATTGCAGGTGGTTTGAAATCTGTGGTTACCCACTTTCCAAGTCGATCAGGTTTTATGAGTATGTTGAAGTAGGTCTTCTTTAGCTGCTCAGCAAACATGCTAAGCACATCTGGAGTGACGGTAAAGTCAGCCAGGTAGTCTACAATCAGGTTTAACAGCAACTAAAAGATCAAAGAAATACAATAAATAAGTGTTTTAATAGCAATTTGCTCAAAAGAAACTCATTGTGTACATTTTCATCTAGAAGATGTCATTTCTAGAGTGCCAAACGTTCCCTGTCAAAAAGACATTTACGAATGTATGAATTTTGTAAGGACATTTTCAAAATAGGTCAAAGGTTACAATCCAAAACTGTATTTTATGTAAATATACTTTGGTGAATTGATAATTTGGTATGGATTTTGTGCAACTCACTGGCAGTTTCTGGTTGAAGCCTTTGAGTCTAATGAACAGGCTGTGGTCTCCAGGAATAAGTGTATACTCCAGCTGAGCCACATTTGCATCATATGCCGGCTCTGCTAGATTGTGAGCCAGAATGTTCACAAAGAGATCAAACAGGACCAGACTGGTAAGGGTCACAGTCATGAAGAAGAATAGAAAATACAGGTTAAATGTAGTAAAATGTGGTAGGTCTATTATTTTCCTTTTTTTATGAGATATGGCTACGGTGGCCCAGGGGCAGTGACACAAGAAGTAGGGGTGCAAATGTATTGATTAATTTATAAAAAAAAAAAAAATACATTTTACATTTTCCGTAAGTAATTTAAAGCTGGCTCAGTGTCATACTTGAACTGTAGCTAACCGAAGTTTGCTAATTTCAGTGCCCATCCAAATAAAAGTGTCCCAAACACAGCCTTGACAACTCGGTTTACAACATCCCCAGCATGAGCACCAACACGAGCAACAACCCCAGCCCTTATTTCCGTTGTTTTGTGGCTTCATTTTGTTGTGTTGTGGTTTATGTCCTTTGCGTTTTGAACTTGTGTTTGCTTTACTAATTTTGTTTTGTTGTGGTTTATTTCTGTTGTGTTGTCATTTATTTCTGTAGTGTTATAGCTTATTTCTGTTGTGTTGTGGTTTAACTTTGTCGTTGTGGCTTATTTTCATTGTGTTGTGGCTTATTTTCATTGTGGCTTATACTTTTGTTGTGGCTTATTTACGTTGTGGCTTATACTTGTGTTGTGGCTTATTTTCATTGTGTTGTGGCTTATACTTGTGTTGTGGCTTATTTTCATTGTGTTGTGGCTTATTTTCATTGTGTTGTGGCTTATACTTGTGTTGTGGCTTATTTTCATTGTGTTGTGGCTTATTTTCATTGTGGCTTATACTTGTGTTGTGGCTTATTTTCATTGTGTTGTGGCTTATTTTCATTGTGTTGTGGCTTATTTTCGTTGTGGCTTATTTTCATTGTGGCTTATACTTGTGTTGTGGCTTATTTTCATTGTGTTGTGGCTTATTTTCATTGTGTTGTGGCTTATTTTCGTTGTGGCTTATACTTGTGTTGTGGCTTATTTTCATTGTGTTGTGGCTTATATTTGTGTTGTGGCTTATGTTCGTTGTGGCTTATTTTCATTGTGTTGTGGCTTATTTTCATTGTGTTGTGGCTTATACTTGTGTTGTGGCTTATTTTCATTGTGTTGTGGCTTATTTTTATTGTGGCTTATACTTGTGTTGTGGCTTATTTTCATTGTGGCTTATTTTCATTGTGTTGTGGCTTATTTTCGTTGTGTTGTGGCTTATTTTCATTGTGTTGTGGCTTATTTTCATTGTGGCTTATACTTGTGTTGTGGCTTATATTTGTGTTGTGGCTTATTTTCATTGTGGTTTATACTTGTGTTGTGGCTTATTTTCATTGTGGCTTATTTTCGTTGTGGCTTATTTTTGTTGTGTTGTGGCTTATTTTCATTGTGTTGTAGCTTATTTTTGTTGTGTTGTGGCTTATTTTCGTTGTGTTGTGGCTTATTTTCATTGTGCTGTAGCTTATTTTCATTGTGTTGTGGCTTATTTTCATTGTGGCTTATACTTGTGTTGTGGCTTATTTTCATTGTGGTTTATACTTGTGTTGTGGCTTATTTTCATTGTTTTGTGGCTTATTTTCATTGTGGCTTATTTTCGTTGTGGCTTATTTTTGTTGTGTTGTGGCTAATTTTCGTTGTGTTGTGGCTAATTTTCGTTGTGCTGTAGCTTATTTTCATTGTGGCTTATTTTCATTGTGTTGTGGCTTATTTTCATTGTGGCTTATACTTGTGTTGTGGCTTATATTTGTGTTGTGGCTTATTTTCATTGTGGTTTATACTTGTGTTGTGGCTTATTTTCATTGTTTTGTGGCTTATTTTCATTGTGGCTTTTTTTCGTTGTGGCTTATTTTTGTTGTGTTGTGGCTTATTTTCATTGTGTTGTGGCTTATTTTCGTTGTGTTGTGGCTTATTTTCGTTGTGTTGTGGCTTATTTTCGTTGTGGCTTATTTTCATTGTGTTGTGGCTTATTTTCATTGTGGCTTATACTTGTGTTGTGGCTTATATTTGTGTTGTGGCTTATTTTCATTGTGGTTTATACTTGTGTTGTGGCTTATTTTCATTGTTTTGTGGCTTATTTTCATTGTGTTGTGGCTTATTTTCATTGTGTTGTGGCTTATTTTTGTTGTGTTGTGGCTTATTTTTGTTGTGTTGTGGCTTATTTTCATTGTGTTGTAGCTTATTTTTGTTGTGTTGTGGCTTATTTTCGTTGTGTTGTGGCTTATTTTCGTTGTGTTGTGGCTTATTTTCGTTGTGGCTTATACTTGTGTTGTGGCTTATTTTCATTGTGTTGTGGCTTATTTTCGTTGTGGCTTATACTTGTGTTGTGGCTTATTTTCATTGTGTTGTGGCTTATATTTGTGTTGTGGCTTATGTTCGTTGTGGCTTATTTTCATTGTGTTGTAGCTTATTTTCGTTGTGGCTTATACTTGTGTTGTGGCTTATTTTCATTGTGTTGTGGCTTATTTTCGTTGTGGCTTATTTTCATTGTGTTGTGGCTTATATTTGTGTTGTGGCTTATTTTCATTGTGTTGTGGCTTATTTTCGTTGTGTTGTGGCTTATTTTCGTTGTGTTGTGGCTTATTTTCGTTGTGTTGTGGCTTATTTTCGTTGTGGCTTATTTTCATTGTGTTGTGGCTTATTTTCATTGTGGCTTATACTTGTGTTGTGGCTTATATTTGTGTTGTGGCTTATTTTCATTGTGGTTTATACTTGTGTGGTGGCTTATTTTCATTGTTTTGTGGCTTATTTTCATTGTGGCTTATTTTCGTTGTGGCTTATTTTCATTGTGTTGTGGCTTATTTTCATTGTGTTGTAGCTTATTTTTGTTGTGTTGTGGCTTATTTTCGTTGTGGCTTATACTTGTGTTGTGGCTTATTTTCATTGTGGCTTATATTTGTGTTGTGGCTTATTTTCATTGTGTTGTGGCTTATTTTCGTTGTGGCTTATTTTCATTGTTTTGTGGCTTATTTTCATTGTGGCTTATTTTCGTTGTGGCTTATTTTCATTGTGTTGTGGCTTATTTTTGTTGTGTTGTGGCTTATTTTCATTGTGTTGTGGCTTATTTTCGTTGTGTTGTGGCTTATTTTCGTTGTGTTGTGGCTTATTTTCGTTGTGGCTTATACTTGTGTTGTGGCTTATTTTCATTGTGGCTTATATTTGTGTTGTGGCTTATTTTCATTGTGTTGTGGCTTATTTTCATTGTGGCTTATTTTCATTGTGTTGTGGCTTATATTTGTGTTGTGGCTTATATTCGTTGTGGCTTATTTTATTGTGTTGTAGCTTATTTTCGTTGTGTTGTGGCTTATTTTCATTGTGGCTTATACTTGTGTTGTGGCTTATTTTCATTGTGTTGTGGCTTATTTTCATTGTAGCTTATTTTCGTTGTGGCTTATTTGCATTGTGTTGTGGCTTATTTTCGTTGTGTTGTGGCTTATTTTCATTGTGTTGTAGCTTATTTTCGTTGTGGCTTATACTTGTGTTGTGGCTTATTTTCATTGTGTTGTGGTTTATACTTGTGTTGTGGCTTATTTTCGTTGTGTTGTGGCTTATTTCGTTGTGGCTTATACTTGTGTTCTGGCTTATTTTCATTGTGTTGTGGCTTATTTTCATTGTGGCTTATTTTCGTTGTGTTGTGGCTTATTTCGTTGTGGCTTATACTTGTGTTGTGGCTTATTTTCATTGTGTTGTGGCTTATTTTCATTGTGGCTTATATTTGTGTTGTGGCTTATGTTCGTTGTGGCTTATTTTCATTGTGTTGTAGCTTATTTTTGTTGTGGCTTATACTTGTGTTGTGGCTTATTTTCATTGTGTTGTGGCTTATTTTCATTGTAGCTTATTTTCATTGTGGCTTATTTGCATTGTGTTGTGGCGTGGCTTATTTTCGTTGTGTTGTGGCTTATTTTCATTGTGTTGTAGCTTATTTTCGTTGTGGCTTATACTTGTGTTGTGGCTTATTTTCATTGTGTTGTGGCTTATTTCGTTGTGGCTTATACTTGTGTTGTGGCTTATTTTTATTGTGCTGTGGCTTATTTTCATTGTGGCTTATATTTGTGTTGTGGCTTATTTTCATTGTGTTGTGGCTTATACTTGTGTTGTGGGTTATTTTCATTGTGGCTTATTTTCATTGTGGTTTATACTTGTGTTGTGGCTTATTTTCATTGTGGCTTATTTTCATTGTGGTTTATACTTGTGTTGTGGCTTATTTTCGTTGTGGCTTATATTTGTGTTGTGGCTTATTTTCGTTGTGGCTTATTTTCGTTGTGGCTTATACTTGTGTTTTGGCTTATTTTCGTTGTGGCTTATACTTGTGTTGTGGCTTATTTTCATTGTGTTGTGGTTTGTTTCCTTATTGTGGTTTTAAATTGTGGTTGATTTTTTTGTGCTAAAATTGTGGTTTTGTGGCTTAATTTTGTTGTTGTGGCTCATTTCTGTTGTTGCTTAATTTTGTTGTGTTGTAGTGTTTAATTTTGTCATCGTGGCTTATTTTCATTGTGTTGTGGCTTATTTCCTTTGCGTTTTCAGCTTTTGTTTCCTTTGCTAATTTTGATGTGATGTGGATTAATTTTATTGTTGTGACTTATTTCCGTTGTGTTGTGATTTATTTCTGTTGTGTTGTAGCTTATTTCTCATGATGTTGCTTAAGTTTGTCATCATTGCTTATTTTCATTGCGTTGTGGCTTATTTCCATTGTGTTGTGGCTTATGTCCTTTGCGTTTTTAACTTGTGTTTGCTTTGCTTATTTTGTTGTGTTGTGGGTTAATTTTGTTGTTGTGGCTCATTTCATTTGTTTTGTTGTTTATTTCTGTAGTGTTGTTGCTAAATCTTGTTGTGTTGTGGCTTATTTCCTTTGCGTTTTGAACTTGTGTTTGCTTTGCTAATTTTGTTGTGTTGTGGCTAATTTATGTTGTGTTGTGGCTTATTTCTGTTGTGTTGTGGCTTATTTCTGTAATGTTGTTGCTAAATCTTGTTGTGTTGTGGCTTATTTCCTTTGTGTTTTCAACTTTTCAGCTAAATTTGTTGTGCACCCCTTGGCCACTGTAGACAGCACAGTGGAAAGTGAAAAGTACACTTTATATAAATTTGTAGATTTCAAATTATAATTTACATTTGTGGGTAACAACTCACTTTTTAGGAGATTCCTGTATGATTGGAGTGAGCAGCTGGAAGTGTGCATAAACTGCAGAAAAATACAAAGAAACAACAATTATTAATATTATACTTTTTAACATTAAATCTGTTTTCTATATTATTTCTTTGTTATTAAGATACCTTTGGGTGTTTTGAACTTGTTATCCTTTCTGTACCACAGACGTCCTCTCTCATTGTCAATTATTTTGACTGGGAAGTCCTTGTCAGGGCAGTCTGATATTTTAAGGGGGAAATCCGTGGCTGTGAGAGGGTACAATCCGAATTAATGTGCATTTCTAAAGACAAAGTGAAAGCTGCCACATGCACTAAAGAAAGGGGTGTACAGTCAGTGAATGCAGTATTAATGGTTTGTGAAAACACAACAACTAACCTATAAATTTGTTCTCTGCTGGGAGGTGAAGATCAGGATTCAGTGGGAAATCTCCAGCCCAAAGATCCCGCCATTCTTGGGGAATATCTGTGTAGGTAGAAAAGTCCATGAGAAACCAATATTTTTCTTTGTAGATGTTTCCCTTGAATAAGCTCAAAATAAAGTACTGGCCAAGGATAAGATCTGACAAATCCTACAGCGAAGAACCCAAAACCTCAGCACAAAATAAGTTTCTAAAAACACTGTCCTAATTTCACCTACTGTGAGTTCACTGTCATAATGTCCTTTTCCATGTAACACATTACCTTCAACACTATATTGTGTTCCAAACCACTTCTCCTTTAAGGGACAGTGACCCTCATGTTTGGGTGACAGCAGTAACACATTGGCCGTCTCTGGGGTCAAGTGCATCAAAGCAGCTTTGATGACCTTCAACAACATTGATATCAGAAGAAAAATTAGGCGCCTTGTTACAGAAAAGTACTTTCTTCAGTCTTAGGTTAAAATCTCACAAGAGAATGAGATCCTAAACTAACTAAAATCGCCATGGTTTTGCCGATACCAATAACTAAGGTGCTGTAAAAAAGCAGAAACTGACTGATAGTTTTTAAAAACAATATATTGAATGTGTTAAAAATGCCCTTACTGTGATAGGGTGGCCCAGACATAAATAAATAAAATTTCAGATCAAGTTTATTGTGCCACCAAAATCCCAATAATAACCACAAAAAAATACAAAAAAATAAATACAAATTATGATTTGTTCCTGATGCGGGACTTTTAACTATGAACAAGTCACAGAGGACTCTTAAATACACTAGATTTTCTCCCCTTTTCTCCCCAATTTGGAATGCCCAATTCCCAATGCGCTCTAAGTCCTCATGGGGGCGTAGTGACTCACCTCAATCCGGGTGGCGGAGGACGAATCTCAGTTGCCTCCGTATCTGAGACCATCAATCCGCGCATCTTATCACATGGCTTGTTGAGTGCGTTACCGCGGAGACCGAGAGCGTGTGGAGGCTTCGCGCTATTCTCCGCGGCATCCACGCACAACTCAACACGTGCCCCCACTGAGAGCGAGAACCACACATTATAGCGACCACGAGGAGGTTACCCCATGTGACTCTACCCTCCCTAGCAACTGGGCCAATCTGGTTGCTTAGGAGACCTGGCTGGAGTCACTCAGCACTCCCTGGATTCGAACTCGCGACTCCAGGGGTGGTAGTCAGTGTCTTTACTCGCTGAGCTACCCAACCCCCCTAAAGACGTTTTTCTAGCGCATGTTGACACAGAAACGCATTTGAAAAACAGCACAGATTGATGCAAAAACAAATTTATACTCATAGCGTCCTTGCACTTAATAATTCTGGATGCAGCGTCATGAACGCAGGTGTTTTGAGATGCAATAAATAAGTCACATACCTCTGGGTTGTACTCAAACATAAGCTGGTCTCCACACAGGAAGTCCTCTTTGGGGTAAAGCTGCATGTTCTCACAGATGTTCTCCACAAACTCAATTGGGCTTGTCTGTTTAAAAAGAAATATAAATGCAAGTCTTGTGAAGAAATGTGAATAGTAGAACTAATTGAGAGTAAAACTGTTCCTGTTAATCGTACCTGTTCCTGATATTGAAACTCATTGGTTTCAATCTTCTGGATTTCCTCATAGATTCTGAGTAAAAAGCATAACCAGAACACAGTTGAGTTTTTGGAGGGGTAAAACCAACAGAAATCAAGAAAATGATCAAAAACAGGGATGTTTCAGTGAGAAGTGCCATACCCACCTCTTCTGAGGACCGACAGACTTAAGCATCTTCAAATACTGGAAGACTATATGAACGATCTACATGATAAAACAACTTGTTATTAATTACAGTAATTAATAAAATGACTCTTGCTACTGCCTTTATGCCCAAGGGTGAAGCATTTTCTAAATGAAGCATAACTAGACACTTTATCACAATCTAAATAAGTGGCAAAAAATGGCCGTTTTTGGTGCCACTGGGATTGAGTCCAACAAAAAGCCATTTTTTTTCTGACCTGGAAGAAGTTCTGGAAGCCCTTGTCAGTCATTGTGATAGAAACACTGAAGATGGAGTAGGTGGAGTTCTGATCGAAGCCTGTCTCACTGTTCCCTCCAAACAAAGCCAGAGCCCAGCACCTACACATTCACACGGACGTCATTAAAATCTCATTCAGTTTAAATGGATTCATTAGGGTGCAGTTGAACATGTAAGTCCAAATAGAAAATCATGACTCACTTCTTTCTGAGTAAAGACAATATACTGCCAGCACCTTCATGAGCAATCTGCCAGGAAATGTAGTGCAGGGGCTTTACTCTAAATAACACAACATACAAACATCAATTGTAAAACCATTTTTAAATTAACCTTAACAAATGCTTGCATTATAATTTGTCCGTAGCAAGTTAAGATACTTTAAAATGGTGGCTAAATGTTAGCAAGACCTTAACTGACCTGTAATGTTTGCCCTGAGGTGGAAGAGCCCAGCTGATGCTCAGAGCATGAAGCTTTTTCACAGGAACGACTGTAAAAGTAAAATGTAGCTACCATCCAAATCTCCATCCAAATTTACAAACACTACAATATGGACTTTTAAAGGGGTCATAGCTAAATATCACAGATAAATACTGATATGTACCATAGGAATTCAAGCTGTACCTCGGTAAAGTTTATTGAAAGCTGGTGTATCAAAAGGATCCTGAAGATCAGAAAAGTCTACACGTGGCTGGCCACTGTGAAAGTAACAGTAAAGAATTACATTAAAAAAGTCAGTGGATTACACTAGATGATGTGAGTGGCAAAAGTTGACTGTTTATTTACTTGTTTTGAATCTTAATGAAGATCTCTCTCACCCATTCTTCCAGGGTGTCAAGTTTCTCTATTTGGAAGGAAGGACAGAGACAATGTCCACAATTAGACTCATATATGAGCTAAATATGAGGACAGAATATTATTTTATTTACTGATACATTATTTATTCTCAGTACCTTTGGACTGCACAGTGAGGGTCATGTAATGAGCAGAGTAATATCTCCTCCAGAACTCTCTCAAACGCTCATAAGTGTTAATGTTTTTTTCTTTGGGCTCATACTTCAGTGTTTGAGCATTTCCTGATGAAAAAATCAAAAGACACTCAAGTATTTTAAGGGCCTGCTCAGACTGATGCACATTATTGAACTGGAAAAGCTAGATGCAGAACAACAAATGAAACAGAACACAGGTGTCTCGAGACATGTTTTAAAAAGTGCAAGTTTTTTTTAAAGAGTCTGCACCACAGAGTTTTCAACTGTTTTCCTAAACATGAGCTAGACGGACATCTTTGATCATTGTGCTATGTCTTGCTGTTTTTTCAACACCTCCTGGCAGGAGCATCACGTTTCTTAGATGCTGTGTCAAGTTAAAAAGAACTTCAACTGTAAAAAAAACGCATCTCAAAACATCTGTGTTTGTCGACACCTGCATTTTTAGTGCAAGAACACAGGTATTTTAAGGGGCTGTTCAGACCGATTGCATTCTTGCGCTAAAAAAGCTACACATAATGCAACGAATGAAACAGAACGCAGGTGTCTCGCGACGTGTTCTTTTGAGGCAGCGTTTACACTGAACATGTTTTTGAGTCTGCCCACGCAGTGTTTCAACTGATTTCCTAAACATGCCCAAGACGGACGTCTTTGACCACTGCACTGCGTCTCGCTGTTTTTTCAATGCCTCAAGCAGGAGCGCCATGTTTGACAAGTTAAGAAAATAACTTATTGAAACACCAGCATTTGTTGACACCTGCATTGTTTAGTGCAAGAACGCAGTTATTTAAACCGAACATCAACTGATAAAAATGCATCTCAAGACACCTGCATTTGCGGTGCTGCGTCTAGCTTTTTTTTTCTAGGTGCGAACGTGTTTTTGCATCTGTCTGTGCTGTTTTTCAATTGCGTTTCTGTGTAAACATGTGCTAGACTGATGTCTTTGTCTGTTGCGCCGCGTCATGCTGTCTTTTAGCATCTCATGCAGGACCGCCAGGTTTTATAGATGCAGTGTCAGGGTTAAAAAGAACATCAACTTTTAAAAGTGTGTCTTGAGACACTTGTATTCTGTTCTAGCTTTTGTTGCGCAAGGATGCATTTGGTGAGAACGGCCTCTAAAAGTTCAAGTACTTAAAGTTTAAGTTGTAATTTGTATTCATCTGCGCTGTTTTTTCAATTGCTTTTTTGTGGTGATGTGGGCGTCGCCGATTGACGTCTGTGGAGAGCGAGGCCAGGAGAGGAAGAACGGTAAGAATTGACACCTGTGGAAAATTATCTCTAACAGCTGTTCTGTGTTACAGTGAGAGCTAAAGAGGGATAAAAAGAGTGTCCAAACTGCCGGAGGGAGAGAGAGAGATGCACGCAGCCGATTTCTTATGTGTGTGCATTTGTTAAGCTGAAAAGCAATCCCGTTTGTGTTACACTGGAAAGTGTGTGAAATAAAGACTTGTGTTGAACATTTACCCAGCCCTCGCTTCCTCCTTGAGAAGAAAGTCAGTGACCTTGTCACAGTGGTACCAAAACCCAGGAATTTGGAGGAAGTTATGCCATCATGGAGTCCTCGCCGTGGCTTCCCCTGCCCTTAGAGGCTTCCCCTGCCCTTAGAGGATTCCCTGCAGGGGATTTCCCTCTGGAGCAGACGTGAGACGAGACCCTTAGGCACGCCTTTGACCAAGTGAAAGTGATTGATGTCAGCGCCTCCAGCCAGACATTGCACTCTCATAACTGTATTTTTTTATTATTAACGATCGGTTGTATCGAGTGATGCAGGACACTCAGACAAAAGAGGATACAACCCAACTGTTAATACCAAAGAGCCGTTGGGAAATGCTATTTCAGATGGCTCATCATAATCTGATGGCGGGTCACTAAGGGCAGGAAAAAACACAAAACCGTCTGATGGCCTGTTTCTATTGGCCGGGCATTCACGGAGATGTTCGCAGGTGGTGTGCGACATGCCGTGAATGTCAGCTGGTGAATCCCGTGGCCAACCCAAAAGCGCCATTGCGGCCCTTTCCATTGATCGAGGTCCCCTTCGAAAGAATTGCCATGGACCTCATCAGGCCATTAGAGTGGACGGCACATGGGCAACGCTTTGTATTGGTTCTTGTGGACTACGCAACAAGATATCCGGAAGCAGTGCCTCTGTGCAACATCTCAGCACAAAGTGTTGCGGAGACACTCTTTAGAATAATCTCCCAAGTGTGGATTTCAAAAGAAATCCTTAATGATCAGGCCACTACGTTTATGTCACATACACTACACAAACTGTACGAATTATTGGGGATTTAATCAATTTGGACCAGCGTTTACCACCCCCAAACGGACGGCTTGGTCGAACAATTTAATCAGACACTTAAGAATATGATTCATAAGTTTGTGCATGAAGATGCTCGAAATTGGGACAAGTGGCTCGAGCCCCTATTATTTGCAGTATGAGAGGTCAAGCACGCCGTGTGGTCTACGTCCTACGGGAAAATTGGGAGGAGGGACCTTCAAACAGCAAAAACAAAATTCAATACTTTCTTGACCTGAGAGCAAAACTCCACACACTGGGGCAATTACCACAGGAGAATTTGCTCCAGGCTCAAGAACGTCAAAGCTGGCTGTTTAATAGGGGAACTTGGCTACGTGAATTTGCACTGGGAGATAAAGTTCTTGTATTGCTCCCCACATCGAGCTCTAAATTACTCGTTAAATGGCAAGAACCCTTTGAGGTCACATGGTGAGTTGGGGAAATCGATTATGTGGTTAAACGAATGGATAGAGGCGGAGCACGTCAGATTTACCACCTCAATCTTCTAAAACCGTGGAGAGAGGCTGTCCCCGTGACTTTGGCAATGGTCTTTCCGGAGAGGAAATCTTTCCGGAACGGAGGTGAACTTAAAAGCCACCGATCGAGTCACCCTGGTCACTTGTGGAGACCACCTCTCACCGTCACAAGTCACGGAGGTTGCTAGGTTGCAAGGGGAATTCTCTGACGTGTTCTCGTCTCTTCCCGGTCGTACGAGCACCATATCGAAATGACCCATACCGATCGCCCATACCGATTACCCGAGCACAAAAAAGAAGTGGTTTGGGAAGAATTAAAGACCATGCTAGATATGGGGGTAATAGAAGAATTCCACAGTGACTGGGCCAGCCCGGTGGAGCTGGTTCTGAAGAGTGATGGCTCGGTCCGATTCTGTGTGGATTATAGAAAATAAAATACAGTGTCTAAATTTGATGCAAACCCAATGCCTCGGATTGATGAACTGCTTGATCAGTTAGGCATGGCTCACTTTTATTTGACACTGGATTTAACGAAGGGATATTAGCAGATCCCCTTAACTTCGGATTACCCCAATTCATGATGCTTCCGTTTGGTTCGTTCGGGGCCCTGGCTACATTTCAGCAGCTCATGGACCAAATCCACAGACTGCATGCTGCTTACGCCGTTGCTTATCTGGATGATATTATTATTTACAGTAATGATTGGAAGCGGCACCTGCAGCATCTGAGGGCTGTCCTGAGGTTGTTGAGATGAGTGGGACTCACAGCAAACTCAAAGAAATGTGCAATTGGGCGGGTGGAAGTATGGTATCTGAGCTTCCACTTGGTTCAAGTGCAGGTGCGGCCTCAAATTAATAAAACCGCAGCAATTGCAGCCTGCCTGAGATCAAAGACCAAAAAGGAGGTGAGACAGTTCCTGGGGCTGGCTGGCTATTATCGCAAGTTTGTGCCTAATTATTTGACCGTCACCATCCCACTGACTGATCTGACTAAAAGGGGGCACCAGATCCAGTCCAGTGGACGGAGCCGTGTCAGCAGGCGTTCACGCAGGTGAAAGCTGCACTTTACGGTGGGACGTTATTGGACTCTCCTGACTTCTCTCTCCCTTTTATATTGCAGACGGATGCATTGGACAGGGGGTTGGGAGTGGTACTGTCCCAGATGGTGGAGGGGGAGGAGTGCCCCGTGCTGTACATTAGTTGCAAACTCTCACTGAAGGAGACTAGGTACAGCACGATACAAGAGTGTTTGGCCATCAAGTGGGTGTTCCTCACACTCCGGTACTAACTGTTGGGGCGTTCTTTCACCCTCTGTTCGGACCACGGCCAGCTCCAGTGGCTCCATCGCATGAAGGATACCAAGGCGCGGATCACCCGTTGGTATCTAGCTCTCCAGCCTTTTAAGTTCGAGGTGGTCCACAGGCTGGGGGTGCAGATGGCTCTGGCAGATTTCCTCTCTAGAAATGGGGGGGGGGGGGTAGTATAACAGGCCGGATGGTCCCCAGCCTGAGTCAGGCGATGGGGGTATGTGATGATGTGGCCGTGGCCGAGCGACGTCTGAAAAGAGCAAGGCCAGGAGAGGAAGGACGGTAAGGACTGACACCTGTGGGAAATTATCTCTAACAGCTGCTCTGTGTTACAGTGAGAGCTGGAGAGGGATAAAAAGGGTGTCCAGACCGCCGGAGGGAAAGAGAGAGACACACACAGCACTACTGAGCGAGATGATGAAAACACAGCAAGATGCAGCACAGCGGTCAAACACATCTAGAGCATGTTTACATATAAAAACAATGTTTGCTATACAAATGCATGTTTGGTGTGAATGGCTCCTTAGAATCATTCACTTGTTTGGTAATTTAGAACATGTAGATGTGAGTATTGAGGACTGACCGCAAGAGAACTTGCTCATTGGATGACTGGTCTTAGCAAGACTTCCAAACAGCATCTCTTTACGATGATAGTCTGATGGCTTAGCTAGCTGGAACTCTGCTCATAAGAAGTTAAAGAGAGTTTTGTCAAAGCTGTGTTTGATTTTAAAAGGTGATGATTCATTTTAACTAGTATCAACACAAACACAATGGCTGCATGAACAACATATGTTTACTGACCGCTGTCCACGGCCTCCACCTCCCTATCAACAGCATCGGGATTCATTAGGGGGCCGATGAAAAACTGCGCCCACCTGTGGACAAATGATGCAAGCATATATCTGACATTGAAGCTTAGTATGTATTTATCTGTCAATTAATCAACTTAATTATCAATTCCTTGACTGATCAACTGAACTGAATATTCCAAAAACATGCAAAGTGCCTCACATATCCAGTGCTTCTCTGAAGTATTTTCTCTGAACAACAAACTGGAAGATGGTCCGCTCGCAGTCTGTGGACGCATTGTCACTTCCTCCATGTTGTTTCAGAAAAGCATCAAAGCCATTTTCAGCTGGGTACTTTTCACTGCCCATGAAGACCATTGGGATAGAGAGGTAAATGTGTTTAGAAAGATAAAATGTGTTATTTACAAACTTTGTAATGACCGGTTGCTGTCAATTAACTTACTGTGTTCAAGAAAATGGGCGAGACCAGGCAGATCCTCAGGATCACTGAAGCTTCCTACGCTGATACACAGAGCAGCAGCAGACTACGAAAAAAAATATAAGATATATTTTATTCATCAATATACAGTATACTTTTATAAGACTGACAATAAAAATAGTCCAGAAGGACTTTGCAGACCTGTTTTTCCGAGCAGCTTTTCTTCCTCTCCTCTTCACATGATTTTTTCATGGTCTTCCTGTCTTTATCATGCTGACTTTCATCTTCACCCTCATCACTGGAGTCTTCCTCCTCTTCATCACCCACCTCTCCATTACTCTCTGATATGAGCAGTGCTTTGAATCCATTACTCAGCTCAATGTACCTGAAGAAATGTTTAATGACTGCTTGTCAGAATATAAAGTTAACTTAGGTAACTTAACGTTTAAAAGGTATAGTTCACCAAAACGTGAAAACATGGTTCTTGCATGTATCATGAAAGTGCGAGCTTTGAACATGTAAAAATGTGAACGAGATTTCAGAGCAATTTTGAGTGAAAAACGAGACAGAAAACATATGGTTTCAGAAGACTTGAAATATAGCACAAAAGTAATTTCTTTTATTTGGTAGTTTTTTGTACTTTTTATAATTTAACAGGCGTAGTCACCATTCACTTGGAAATATGATGATGATGATTATTATATTAATAATAATACAACAAAATAAATGTTATTATTATATTAGAAAAATTATACATTAAATTAAAATTAAATGTTATAAATTATTATTAGTTTAACATTATTATTGAGCAAAAATGTCTTAGATTATCTGTATTTTTTCAGGTCGTTTGGTGATTTAATTATTTGCGGGTCATTTTGATCCCACTGAAATATTGTATGATTCATTATTATTATTGTTGTTGTTGTTGTTAATAATAATAGTAATAATAATAATACAATAATACAATATATTTTCATTATATTAGTAAAGTATATTAAAATATATAACAATGATAATTACTATAATTAGCTATATAATTGTTTTACTTATTATTATTACTATTTATATTAATTATTATAATAGAATAAAACATAACTTTTATTATATAAGTAAAATTGTATATTAAAATATAAATAAAATGTTATAAACTTATTAGTCCAACATTATTATTGAGCAAAAATGTCTTAGATTACCTGTATTTTTTCAGGTCATTTGGTGATTTAATTATTTGCGGGTCATTTGATCCCACTAAAATTATTATATTATTTATTTTATTATTATTTTTAATGTTGTTGTTAGTAATAATAATAAAACAATAATACAATACATTTTCATTATATTAATAAATTACATATGAAAATATAGAACAATTATAATTAGCTATATAATTGCTATATTTATGATTACTATTATTACATAACTAAAATTTACTAAAATATTATTACTTTTAGCATTATTATTAAGCAGTAAATTTGTTTGATTATCTGTATTTTTTTCCGGGTCGCTTGGTGATCTAATTATTTGCAGGTCATTTTGATAGTCCCACTGAAATTATCATACTATTAAATAGTATATATTATGATAATTGTTGTTAATATTAAATATTTTTATTATATTAGTAAATTATATGAAAATGTATCATTATAATAAGTGTTATCATTTATAAAATTAATAATTTATTCAGTTACTATACTTATGATTATTATTAATAATACACTAAAACAACATGTTATTATAAATGTAACATTTTATATTAAAATATGAATAACATTTTATAAACTATTATTACTTTTAGCATTATTATTAAGCAGTAAATGTGTTTGATTATCTGCATTTTACATTACTAAATAGTATATTATGATTATTGTTGTAAATAATAAAATATGTTTATTATATTGGTAAATTATATAAAAATATGATTATAATACGTGTTCTTATTTATATGAGTAATAATTTATACAATTACTATACTTATTATTATTAATAATAATTCATTAAAACAACATGTATATATGTAAAATTGTATATTAAAATATAATTAACATTTTATGAACTATTATTAATTTTAGCATTATTATATTGAGCAGAAAATGTGTTAGATTACCTGTATTTTTTCGGGTCACTTGGTGATTTAATGATCTGCGGGTCATTATGATCAGTCCCGTCTGCAGGAGGAAAGACCCGCGGATCGGTTCGCAGTGGCGGAGGCTCTCTGCTCTCTGGACCGGACTCCTCACCTACACTGAGAGTTTGAGCCTTATTCGTCTGTGGCATTCTGATTTCAACACAATGTGTTTAACAATGCATGCATGTTACACACAGAGAGAGAGAGAGTTCAAGCACAGACACCTTCACTAGACATGATTTACATTTGTCAAACAAATGCATTCCGCTTCCTCTGTTGTATTAAAGCGTCACCAGCCACTCTGATATCTATAGCCAGCGATAATGCATGACTACAAAGCGTTTTTGTCAACACAAACTACTTGCACACGTCACAGCTCTGAAAGTTTTTAATAGTAATGCACATTATTACATACCTCTCTTTCAGTTGATGATAGGATTACGGATGTTACTGGCTCATGTAAAGTAGATCTAATACAGTGAAATCCCATTGGCTGATACAAGGAGACGTAAAAACACGAGCAAATGTGATTGGTCGAGCCTTCAGGCGCATTAATATTTGGGATTTAAGCGTTGAATTTTGGAACAGCTTGATTTGGTTCTCATTCTACACAGTCGGGTGATATTCCTTTGTCATATGAGACAGCCATTTATGTAATAATTTTACAGCTGCTTTTATGATATTTTAAAGAAAGTAATCGTTATTAGAAATAGCGTAATCAAATCAGACTGCAACACCATAGACAGAATAGAGCTGTTCAGCCGTGACGTCAATTTGTAGGCAAACCCGGAAGTCTAATTCTCCATGGGTTCCCTCAGGATTTTCCTGTGGGTTTTTATAATGGGGTTTCTGAATTTATGAGTAAAATAAGATCTGTGGTAAACATTACTTGACGATAAGTGGACGTTTTGTTCTACAACATAAATTACACACAGTCATACCTCAAACGAAAATTTTGAAGGAGCCGTTTTTTATTGTTTTTTTTTTTTATTTATTTTTTTTTAAGTATGTGATTCAAAATTCACCTTTAATGTATGAAAGTGTGTAATTATATGTTATGTACCCTTTTCCAACACAACAAAATGCCATGGGGCTCACACAAATGCACTACCATGGTAACTTAATGTATAATATGGTACTGATTGACAGTGCTGGGTGTAATGCATTATTAAGTAATTAATTACTGTAATTAAATGAATTTTTCATTGAAAAAAAAAAGTAAGGTAAGGACAGTTACTTCTGATGTAATTGTGTTAAATACTGTATAGACTATAGAACAATTCTACATAAAACAATAGTGAATTTAAAATCGAAATTTAACATCTAATGTTAAAATGTATAATGTAGGGGGCCTGGGTATCTCAGCGAGTGTTGACGCTGACTACCACCCCTGGAATCCTGCGTTCGAATCCAGGTCTTGCTGAGTAACTCCAGCCAGGTCTCCTAAGCAACCAAATTGGCCTGGTTGCTAGGGAGGGTTCAGGACATTGGGTAACCTCCTTGAGATCGCGATTAGGGGTTCTCGCTCTCAATGGGGCGCGTGGTAAGTTGTGCGTGGATCGCAGAGAGTAGCAGGAGCCTCCACGTGCTGTGGCTCTCCATGGTGTCATGCACAGCGAGCCTCCTGATAAGATGCGCGGATTGATGGTCTCAGAAGCGGAGGCAACTGAGATTTGTTCTCTGCCACCCGGACTGAGGTGAGTAACCGTGTCACGAGGACCTACTAAGTAGTGGGAATTGGGCATTCCAAATTGGGAGAAAAAAGGGGATTAAAAAAAATATATATTTATAATATAAAATGTTTTCTCATTTAATGCTGCCCCTTTAAATTCTTTGGCCAGTTCATGAATAATTTATTTGATTTTATATGATTTATATGAAAGAATTAAAAGAACAGTTTCATGTCTATCCTTGTATTTTTAACCTGGTCAAGGTCGATAAGTGTAGAAAGTAATTAGTAACAAGTAATGCAGTTACTTTTCAGACAAGAGTAATTAGTACAGTAATCTAATTACAATGTAGAAGATGCAATTAGTAGTTAGTAATTAATTACTTTTTTAGAGTAACTTACCCAACACTGCTGGTGGATTACCATATTCATGTACCATAGTATTTAGATGTTACATCCAAGAATACCATGGTGCCTTCATGGTGCATGATTAAAAAACATGGTTTTGCTGTAGTACCATGTCCAAAATGACCAAAAACAAATTATGACCAAAAAGAGCTTATGCCATAATCGTTTTTTGTTTATTTGCCAATAAGTCATTATTATTATAATTATTATTAGTAGTAGTAATATTTTAAAAAGAATGAATTTTATTAATAGATTAATATTGCTATTGTTCTTTATAATAATTCAATAAACCAATACATTTTATTAGTAGTAAAATTATATACGAAAATATATTATTATTAATATTATTAAAACAATAATACAATTATTTAAAATAATAAAACAATAAAATAAATGTTTATTTTATTTGTAAAATCATATATAAAAACATCATAATAATATAAAACAATAATTTTTTTATTATACAGGACAACTATTTTATATATTATTTTTAGAAATTGTATATATATAATTTTATTTTGTCAAAGAATTAGACTGTACATAAATGTAACCTGTGATTTCATGTGATTTGTGCTTTTATTGTTACAAATTGCATCTAAAAGTAACATTCACAACAATCTGTACAATCACTTTACGCCCCAGTGCAAATTGTCTACAAATCAAAATACACTAACAGCAAATATACATCTATATATTCCCAGTATAAGCCAGCAGCATAAAAATAAATATCTACTCAGAGAAAAAATGTAGCCTATAACATCAGAATTAAAAATATCTAATTTAGAATAAATTCTACTATAGTTACATAAAACACTCATACGTAACAGCACTTGATAAAAATCCAAAGTAGTTTATACATACACCAATCCACAGGGATTTGCTACAATTATTTGAATTATAAACACATCCTGGCACAAATTCACAATATATTAATTTTCAACGTTCAGCTCGAGGATTTTAGTGAAGAATAAATATATTTTCATAACAAACTGAACATCACCTGACTATAGAATGTGTTAATTGAGTGTTCAGTCGATTATTACACATAACAATTATATGTGGTTCTGACAATACAAGCTTTAACATTAATAATTGAATGCTTTATTTTTGTGTAAGATGTGAATTTGTGTTTTATGGGATATCTGATTATGACATTATATGAGGATTGCTTAAACAAGTGCTCATATTCTTTAAAAGCATACTGTGCCAGCAGTTCAAAGATGGAATCCAATATACAATGTGCATTTTCTTCTGAATAAATAAATAACCAAAGCATTTCAACCACCCTGAAAACAAAACTCAAATTCTGCATAATTTTCAGTAATGGCCATTCTGCAAATGTCTGAGTTTTCTGTGCCTTTTAATAGAATAACCACCATTATTTGATTATGTTTGAACTATATACTGTATAAACGAATTATGTGACCACCATTAAACTACTGGTATATACTACACTTGATATATAATCCATGCATGATTGTGCCACAATAGATTGTGTTTTAAATCTAGTTTCAGCAGTGACCACTAAGGTTCTGAGAGCCACATGTTTTTGTGCTTTGCTCTATAGTCCCTGGTTTGAGTTTCCTATGGACTGTAGATTAGATTACTAAACTACTTGACGGCTACAAACTTACAGGTCAATTGTGATTTCCACATAACAGAACTTCAAACCAAAGAACATCAGATCCACTGCTAATAGGTTGGCATTCAAGGAAAGATTAAAATCAGCAACAATTCTGAGGTAGCTGCGGCGGCTTATCGGTTAGCCGGGTCGTTTTGGCACCGGTTACCATGGATGGATCCGTATCGACTCTTTCCGACATCTTCACACAGATAATTTCAACTAAGCGCTCGAACACTTGTCTGACGTTAATGTTCTCCTTGGCACTTGCTTCGTAGTAATCAAACCCTGCAAGAAATGTTGCATTTGTTTTGGTCAACTTTCATGGATACGGACATAAATAGTACAATTATTTTCACTTTATCTTAATCAGAGGTCTTCAACATTTTCCAGGCCAAGAATCCTTTGGGGTATTGTTTATTATATACAGTGGTGTGAAAAAGTGTTTGCCCCCTTCCTGATTTCTTATTTTTTTGCATGTTTGTCATACTTAAATGTTTCAGATCATCAAACAAGTCTAAATATTAGTCAAAGATAACACAAGTAAACACAAAATGCAGTTTTTAAATGAAGGTTGTTATTATTAAGCGAAAACAAAATCCAAACCTACGTGGCCCTGTGTGAAAAAGTGATTGCCCCCTAAACCTAATAACTGGTTGGGCCACCCTTAGCAGCAACAACTGCAATCAAGCGTTTGCGATAACTTGCAATGAGTCTTTTACAGCGCTGTGGAGGAATTCTGGCCCACTCATCTTTGCAGAATTGTTGTAATTCAGCCACATTGGAGGGTTATCGAGCATGAACTGCCTTTTTAAGGTCATGCCACAGCATCTCAATAGGATTCAGGTCAGGACTTTGACTAGGCCACTCCAAAGTCTTCATTTTGTTTTTCTTCAGCCATTCAGAGGTGGACTTGCTGGTGTGTTTTGGATCATTGTCCTGCTGCAGAACCCAAGTTTGCTTCAGTTTGAGGTCACGAACAGATGGCCGGACATTCTCCTTCAGGATTTTTTGGTAGACAGCAGAATTCGTGGTTCCATTTATCACAACAAGTCTTCCAGGTCCTGAAGCAGCAAAATAGCCCCAGACCATCACACTACCACCACCATATTTTACTGTTGGTATGATGTTCTTTTTCTGAAATGCGGTGTTACTTTTACGCCAGATGTAATGGGACACACACCTTCCAAAAAGTTCAACTTTTGTCTTGTCAGTCCACAGAGTATTTTCCCAAAATTCTTGAGGATCATCAAGATGTTTTCTGGCAAAAATGAGACGAGCCTTAATGTTCTTTTTGCTCAGCAGTGGTTTTCGTCTTGGAACTCTGCCATGCAGGCCATTTTTGCCCAGTCTCTTTCTTATGGTGGAGTCATGAACACTGACCTTAACTGAGGCAAGTGAGGCCTGCAGTTCTTTGGATGTTGTTGTGGGGTCTTTTGTGACCTCTTGGATGAGTCGTCGCTGCGCTCTTGGGGTAATTTTGGTCGAACGGCCACTCCTGGGAAGGTTCACCACTGTTCCATGTTTTCGCCATTTGTGGATAATGGCTCTCACTGTGGTTCTCTGGAGTCCCAAAGCTTTAGAAATGGCTTTATAACCTTTTCCAGACTGATAGATCTCAATTACTTTCTTTCTCATTTGTTCCTGAATTTCTTTGGATCTCGGCATGATGTCTAGCTTTTGAAGATCTTTTGGTCTACTTCACTTTGTCAGGCAGGTCCTATTTAAGTGATTTCTTGATTGAGAACAGGTGTGGCAGTAATCAGGCCTGGGTGTGGCTAGAGAAATTGAACTCAGGTGTGATAAACCACAGTTAAGTTATGTTTTAACAGGTGGGGCAAACACTTTTTCACACAGGGCCATGTAGGTTTGGATTTTGTTTTCCCTTAATAATAACAACCTTCATTTAAAAACTGCATTTTGTGTTTACTTGTGTTATCTTTGACTAATATTTAAACTTGTTTGATGATCTGAAACATTTACTTGTGACAAACATGCAAAAAAAATAAGAAATCAGGAAGGGGGCAAACACTTTTTCACACCACTGTAAATGGAATTGTGCATTCTAATCCTGGCCTAAAATAACATGCATATAGTCCCATATTATGTTTTTATATTCATATATCATGTATTTACATACTTTGTTACAATGCTTACATCGCAAAGCCATCAAAATAACCATCATATACTTGTAAATTACATTATTATTTTAATTGAAGTTACACCACAAAATTCTGGGCTCTCTATCGACATCTGTGGTAGAAACATAAAATTGCAAGTGAATTGCGGATAAACATTGTTTTATTTTTTCCATCGTTGTTATTATTTGTCACGCACACGGTCGAGTGCTCAGCCTTTCAAAGTATACTCTGACCATTAGCCCATGTGAATGCGTGCAACGCATGTGCACTATAACTGCTTTGTGGTATTCTTTTAGCACATGCGCCGAAGACACGCAAAGACGACAAAATTTGCATCACGCGGAAACGAAAGTATACTTTGTCCTTATGAAGAAAGATCCTACAAGACGAATATATGAAAAATATGGAGGCGGCGCAAGTAAGTAGCATATCTTCTTTTCTTTGTTTACTGACACGATGTAAACATGAAAGGGCGAGTGACGTAAGCTGGAAATTTCCCGCCAAAGCGAACTCAACAGCTCTGAATGTAAAATCATTCCCCACTCATTATTTCACATGCAAATGAGCTTTGCTGCAAACTATTCATTGTCACCAAAGGTTTGCTGCAGGTTCACCACTACTTGTGAAGAGCTGCAAATTTCTGGCAAACATTTGCAGCGAATTGCAAGCTCATTTGCAAGTGAAAACAATGAGTGGCACATCTGCAGCAAGTTTGTCAGAACTCTCTGTTTTTTTAAGGGCTAGTTTTGAATTCTGATTTTTTTATGTACTGGCTCAATTATGGTAGTGAGCTCGTTTCTAACCAAAAATTAAATGAGAAATCCTCTGTAGTGTACCTTTAGTAAATTTCAATGGTGGAGACACAATGAAACATTTAGCTGAACTTTGGCTTCATATTTAAGCTTTGGTTGAAATATTTCGTTGTATTTTTGTTTGACTAATCATTTTTCACAATAGTTAGTTTGAGATCCAACATTAGGGGTTTTCACACATTCAGTCTTTTCCGGAAAATGAACATCCTTTTTTCGTTAAGAGGTCATGTGTGAACAGCAACCATTGGAAAATGCCGATAAATCAGCGTCGGAAATTTCCCCGGAATGAGAAGACATAACATTACAGGTGTGACAAAGAGGAGGGCGTGGCCAGGCTGTAGCGATGGACGCCCGGTGCCGGGGACGCCAGTTCGAGAGAGAGAGAGATACACACGCGACCGCTGTGTGTGTTTATGTTTGTTTAAGTTCATTTATGTAATTTAAGTTATGTTGACTGTTCTGCTGGTTCCTGCCTCCTCCTTGCCTATCCTTTACCCATTACATTGGTGCCGAAACCCAGGAAGGAGGAGGGATGCGCTGTGGTGGAGTCGTCACCACTGCCGACCACCAGGGGAGGAGCCGCGGCCGTCCGCCAGGGGACAGAGGAGTCGCTGCCGGCCACCGGTAGTCAGATGAACCGCTGCCATCCTCAAGGGGAGGGGAGGAGCCATTCTGTCCGCCAGGGGTTGGAGGACTCACTGACATCTACCAGAGGGCGGAGGAGTGGCTGAGGACCAGGCGATGCTGTTTTTCTCTCTCCTCTCTCTCTCATTGTCTCTCCCCCTCGCTCTTTCCCTCTCCCCTCTCCCAGGGCACCAGAGAGGCGGGGAAGACCTGCCGGCAGTAGGACGGCCGGAAGGGCAACAGCTCCCCCCCAGGAAGGGAGGGGAGTACGTCATGCCGGAGTTTTCCCCAGCCTGAATCAGTGGCAGAGGAGTGTGACGAGGAGAAGGGCCTGGCCGGGCCGTAACGATGGACGCCAGGCGCTGAATCAGTCCAATCAGCGGGAGAGGGATAAAGAGGAGCCGGGGACGCCAGTTTGAGAGAGAGAGAGAGACACACACAGCCGCTGTGTTTGTTTGTGTGTTTATGTTTGTTTAGGTTAATTTATGTAATTCAAGTTAAGTTGACTGTTCTGCCAGTTCCAGCCTCCTCCTTGCCCATTTTTTACCCATTACAACAGGAAAAGTTCCATTTTGACGCTATGTGTGAACAAAGCTGTAATATTAACAGTTTAAGCACGTACAAGGTCAGGATGCGCTGACGAAAGAAGTCTGTTTTAGGGTCAGTTATAAAGTTCTGACGGAGATGACGCAATTACTCCATGCCATCTAAAGGAATGTTCTGTCAGACGCTTACAATGGAAGTGAATGGGGCCAATCCATAAACGATAAAATACATATTGTTTCAAAAGTATAGCTACAAGACGTAAACATTATATGTGTTGACATGATTTTAGTGTGATAAAATTACTTACTAATCTTATCTGTGTAAAGTTATATCCAAAATTACACCTTTGTTACCATGATGATGTAAAGTCGATAAACCCTGTAAGAGATTTTATCACACTAAAATAATGTAAGCATGTATAATGTTTACGTCTTGTAGCTATACTTCTGAAACGGTGTGAATTTTAATGTTTATGGACTGTCCCTATATACTTCCAGTGTAAGTGCTTTACTGTAACTGATATTTTTGCTTTTTTAAATGAACAAGGGATGAGTTGAAAATATTTTCTGTGGTAATCAACAAAATGGACAATTCAATTGGCCAGATAGTGAAACTAAAATGCTTCTTTTCATTGGAGCGGATGAAGAAAATTGTCGACAGCTTGAAGAGACAGTAATTGATTCTGTTAATTAAAATAAAATAACTAGCCTCCTTTGGGAATTATGTAAATACAGGACCAAAGCCTATTCGGCAAATTACATCAAAGAGTTTTTTGGTGCTGATGTGTGAATGGTAGCAAAACAGATAAAAGGCAGAAATAGCAGATGTGGTACAAAGGCAATTTGACTGAAATTTAAAGGGATAGTTCACCCAAAAATGAAAATTATCTCATCATGTATTCCACCTCATACCATCCCAGATGTGTATGACTTTCTTTCTTCTGCTGAACACGAACGAAGATTTTTAGAAGAATATCTCAGCTCTGTAGGTCCATACAATGCAAGTGAATGTTGACCAAAACTTTGAAGCTCAAAAAAGCACATAAAGTCAGCATAAAAGTAATCCATAAGACTCCAGTAGTTTAATCCATGTCTTCTGAAGCAATATGATAGGTGTGGGTGAGAAAAAGATCAATATTTAAGTCCTTTTTTACAATAAATCTCCACATTCACATTATTCTTTTGTTTTTGCCAATTCACATTATTTGTGCATATCGCCATCTACTGGGCAGAGAGGAGAATTTATGGTAAAAAAAAAAGGACTTAAATATTGATCTGTTTCTCAACCACACCTATCATATTGCTTCTGAAGACATGGATTAAACCACTGGAGTCATATGGATTACTTTTATGCTGCCTTTATATGCATTTTGGGCCTTCAATGTTTTGGTCACCATTCACTTGCATTGTATGGACCTACAGAGCTGAAATATTCTTTTACAAATCTTCGTTGGTGTCAGAAGAATCAGAAGAAAGAAAGTCATACACATCTGGGGGAGCATGAGAATGAGTAAATGATGAGAGAATTTTCATTTTTGGGTGAACTATCCCTTTAATGGGTTTTATGTGTAACATTAACTAGAAATTGGCGAGCCCTCTATGGATTGCGGACTCCCTGTTGAAGACTCTGAATGAAATGGTATCGGGTCATATAACTTACCTAACTGGTCTGCTAAATGTTTCCCCTTTTCAAAAGGCACCACTCTCTCCTCATCCATATCACACTTGTTTCCAACTAATATCACCTGAGCGTTATCCCAAGAATAGGTCTTAATCTGTGTTGCCCTGGAAGAAGACAATCATTTACAGCATAAAAGCTGAAACAGAATAACTTTATTATCTTATCTCTAGATCATTCCTACAAGAATCAACACATTATGGATGACAGCTAAAAGATTAACCTTTTTCTACTTACCAGTCCTGAACTGCATTGAAAGACTCTTCATTTGTGATGTCATACATGAGGATGAAGCCCATTGCTCCTCTATAGTAAGCTGTAGTAATAGTTCTATAACGCTCCTGTCCAGCTGTATCCTAAAGACAACATCAACAACACAGATTAACAAGATAATTTTGTCAAAACAAACTTGGATGTTAGCTTGACAAAGCCTTGTCTGAAAGATTAAAATAGTTTTAAAAGTACGAATGTTGAGTCAGGTCAACTGAGTGGTTGCTAGGTCATTTGCTAAGTTGTTCTGGCTGGTTGCTAGGCATTGTTAGGCTGTGTTAGCTTCTAAGGTATTTTTAGTCAATGTAAGTCTATTCGATTTTTGTGATTTTTCGATGGTCCGCTATGAGAAAACCGTATCTTCGAACAGTTAGAAAACATATAGCACTCTAAGTCAGATCAGTCTGCAGGTCTGTGCCAAGTTTGGTGGATGTAGTTTGAAAGCTCTAGGAGGAGATCCAACTGAAAATGTTGGTCTTTGTGACAAGGTCTCTGACTTTCTTCTCAAGGAGGAAACGAGGGCCGGGTAAATGTTCAACACAAGTCTTTTATTTTACACACTTTCTCGTCTAACACAACAAGTACTTGCTTTTTAGCACAACACAAAACACACAGAACACTGCTGCATGTGTCTCTCTCTCTCCTCCGGCAGTATGGACTCCTTTTTTATCCCTCTCCAGCTCTCACTGTAACACAGAACAGCTGTTAGAGATAATTTCCCACAGGTGTCAATCCTTACCGTTCTTCCTCTCCCGGCCTCGCTCTCCACAGACATCGCTTGGCCACGCCCACATCACCACAGTCTTGTTTTAAGATTTTTGGAAAAACCCTAAACCAAGTCTGTAAAATAACAGTACAGAATGTTGACTTTGTCAAGCCAACATAATTAGATATTTTGTGATATCTGGAGCAACAAAGATGGCATTAAAGTCATCAGCTCTTTTGGAAGTTCATCCATTTGAAGGTGAAAGGTCAGGAGAAGAAGTTTGTTTTTGTGCAGCTTATTGAGGAGAGGCATGCTTTTTTTTCTAAGCGATTTGATCTTGCAATCTAACAGACTTATTTTCACCTGGCGAGTGATAAAATGGGCAAAAAATCCCATTGACTAACATGGAACGAAGAACCCATATCTAGGGTACAGAATATTGTAAACTTGGGTATGGGTTTTTTCCAAAAACAGCCTAGTCCTTCAAGAGCAAGGATCATTCAAGATTTGCCAATTTGCCAACAGATGCTTCAGCAAATAATCCAGCACTTTGAGAACAATGTTCCCCAAAGACAAATTGGAAGGATTTTGGGCATTTCACCCTCTACAGTGCACAATATAGTTAAAAGATTCAAGGAATCTGGTCAAATCTTGGTGCGTAAAGGGCAAGACGAAAAACCATTTCTGAATGCGCATGATCTCTGATTCCGCAGATGTCACTGTCTTAAAAAACGTTCATCTATAATGGATATCATGAACATTGGCTTGGGGTAACTTTAGTAAACCTTTGTCAGTCAACATCATTCGCCGCTGCATCCACAGATGCAAGTTAAGACTTTACTATGCAAAGCAGAAGCCCTACATCAACACTGTTCAGAAGCGCTGCCGACTTCTCTGGACTCAGTCTCATCTTAGATGGAAAGTAGAACAGTGGAACTGTGTTTTTTGGTCCGATGAGTCCACATTTCAAATCGTTTTTGAAGCCGTCGTGTTCTCCGGGCCAAAGAGGAAAAGGACCATCCAAGCTGTTATCAGCGTCAGGTCCAAAAGCTAGTATCTGTATGGGCAAGGGGTGTGTCAGTGCAACGTCACATAGCAACGTCCTGGCACAGACAAGCAACAGGAAAGCCCCTCTCAGACTTTCTTCACAAAAAGAAAAAAAATCTAGTTATCTAGCTATCACCATCTCTCGCATTTATACATTATACGTTTGAACAGAGAGTGTGTATTTATGTCAAAAACCACCCGCCTGTTTGCAGCAACCCATATTGCAGCATTTCCGAGGTGAAATGTCCACTGAGTGGTGCTAAAAGCGAATAACATTTTCCCCAAAAAGATTAGGCTTTTAAGGTCTACCAAGTTATATAACAACAAATCCGACCTTCCTATCCTAAACCTAACCGATAGTAGGCTGAGTAAAAATATCGATTTTCCGATGCATTGCGATCTTCGTTTGAACGATCTCAATATCGATTTTTAAATCCCAAAATCAGTCTTTCACCCTATGTGGCACACCTCAATAATGCAAGGAAATCATTTGCATGTACCACCAAATCTCACACTATGCGACTAAAAATGTCTGTGATTAGTCACTGGCTAATAAATGTTCAGATTTCACTCACCAGTGATTGAGTAGTATAGTGAAGAAGAAGAGGTCCTTTTAGAGTAAAAGTTTGGTTTAACTAATTCTGTGTCCACAAATCCATATGTCATTAAATAATGTCTCTTTTAATACCCTTTCTTTTTTATTTTACAGTCAGTTGTTGATTAAAAACAACAACAAAAAAGAAACATTTAATTCTAATCACACATGGATGCGCAAAAAAACACACACCTCTTCTCTCAATATATGCGTTTACTGGCTGATGCCGGTAGTCTTAAAGAGACAGTACAGATTAAGAACGTGTTCTATATATCAATGTAAATACTTGTAAATAGTACACTATGATGAAGAGTAGGGCGTGGCCGGGCCATGAGGATGCACGCCTGGTGCTGAATTGTCCTAATCAGCCGGGAGGGGGATAAAAACAAGCCGGAGGTGCCAGTTCGAGAGAGAGAGAGAGACACACACGCAGCCGCTGTGTGTGTGTCTGTGTGTTTATGTTTGTGTCATTAAAGTTACGTTGACTGTCCTGCCGGTTCCCGCCTCCTTGCCCATCGTATGAACCCCGTTACATACACATTATGCGAGTAAACAATAAAAATGTTACAGAAGTATATATGCAACATAATACTGTATATGCAAATTTCAAGACATTAATTGATGGAATAGACTGAATTTGAAAAATTTTCACAAGCTAAAATGTGACCAATTTTATGAAAAAACTAATGATAATATTAGCTGAATTAATATTGTACCTAGAAGGGTTGCCTAGAAGGTTCCTTTACACCTAAGAGCATTAGCTGAGAGAGAATTTATTTTATATGTAAGCAAAATGGACATTGTAACAGAAATGTACCCATATGAATCGATATCGAATCGAGATCGGAATCAAAACAAGAGCTTGTGAATCTGTATCAATACCCAGCACTAACCGATAGTGTCATAAAAGCAAATGTGACGTGAAAAACGCAATTTCTGAAGCAACCATGTCATTTTGTGGTGTTCTTAATTACACTTTTGGCTCACATGACAAATTGCACAGTCTTCAGGACTCGTACCCCAACCTTTCACGTCGCCAGACAATTTGATTGTGCCTGTTGTTAGTTGTTTATGCAAATGTTAAAAAAGTCAAGCGCTCTAGTAAAAGTGTTTTAATGTCATAAGATAGCATTGTGTGAGAAACAGGCCAAAAAGTAAGTGTTTATGAACTGACAATGTGCCGTTTTACTCGTAATTTATATGAAAGGGAATAAAAGTCATTGTTGTTGTAGCGCCTCTAGTGGTCAATGCAAAGCCATGCAAAAAACATTTCACAAAAAGTAGGTACACTTTAATAACATGATTCTATGAGACCAGGTTAAAAACAACATTTACAGGCTCCATGGCTATGATGCTCATGTGAGAGACCAGGGTTCGAATCTGGCTCACATTTTGGCCCCAATCCCTCTGCTTTATCCCATAATTTTTGCAATCAAGAAAATTAAAAATGACCAAAAAAGTAAAAAGACTTTAATGTTGATTTCTATATACAGTTGTGCTCAAAAGTTTGCATACCCTTGGAGAATTGGTAATATATGTACCATTTTTAAAGAAAACATGAGTGAGCAGGCAAAACACATTTCTTTTATTTCTTATGGGATTCATATTCAACTGTAGGTTATAACAGAATGGCACAATCATAAAACAAAACATGGTAACAAAGAAAAAAATGAAATGACCCCTGTTCAGAAGTCTGCATACCCTTAGTTCTTAATACTGTGTATTGCCCCCTTTAGCATCAATGACAGCGCGCAGTCTTTTGTAATAGTTGTCTATGAGGCCCCAAATTCTTGCAGGTGGTATAGCTGCCCATGCGTCTTGGCAAAATGCCTCCAGGTCATGCAAAGTCTTTGGTTGTCTTGCATGAACCGCACATTTGAGATCTCCCCAGAGTGGCTCGATGATATTAAGGTCAAGAGACTGTGATGGCCACTCCAGAACCTTCTTCTGCTGTAACCACTGGAGGGTCAACTTGGCCTTGTGCTTAGGGTTATTGTCGTGCTGGAAAGTCCAAGAGCGTCCCATGCCCAGCTTTCGTGCAGAAGAATGCAAATTGTCTGCCAGTATTTTCTGATAATATGCTGCATTCATCTTGGCATCAATTTTCACAAGATTCCCCGTGCCTTTAGAACTCCCACACCCCCAAAACATCAGTGAGCCACCACCATGCTTCACAGTGGGGATGGTATTCTTTTCACTATAGGCCTTGTTGACCACTCTCCAAACATAGCGCTTATGGTTGTGACCATAAAGCTCTATTTTGGTCTCGTCACTTCAAATTACAGTGTGCCAGAAGCTGTGAGGCGTGTCAAGGTATTGTCGGGCATATTGTAACTGGACTTTTTTGTGGCATTGGTGCAGTAAAGGCTTTCTGGCAACTCGACCATGCAGCTAATTTTTGTTCAAGTATCGTCATATTGTGCTCCTTGAAACAACCACACAGTCTTTTTCCAGAGCAGCCTGTATTTCTCCCGAGGTTACCTGTGGGTTTTTCTTTATTTCCCGAACAATTCTTCTGGCAGTTGTGGCTGAAATCTTTTTTGGTCTTTCCTGACCTTGGCTTGGTATCAAGAGATACCAAGGAATTTTCCGCTTCTTAATAAGTGATTGAACAGTACTGACTGGCATTTTCAAGGCTTTGGATATCTTTTTATATCCTTTTCCATCTTTATAAAGTTCCATTACCTTGTTACGCAGGTCTTTTGACAGTTCTTTTCTGCTCCCCATGGCTCAGTATCTAGCCTGCTCAGTGCATCCACGTGAGAGCTAACAAACTCATTGACTATTTATACATAGACACTAATTATAATTTAAAAACCCACAGGTGTGGGAAATTAAACTTTAATTACCATTTAAACCTGTGTGTGTCACCTTGTGTGTCTGTAACAAGGCCAAACATTCAAGGGTATGTAAACTTTTGATCAGGGCCATTTGGGTGATTTCTGTTATCATTATGATTTAAAAAGGAGCCAAAATTTATTATGTGATAATAAATGGCTTCATATGATCACTATCCTTAAATAAAAGACAGTTTTTTTTTTTTTTGCATGATCAGTCATATTTTCAAAATCAATGCCAAAATTTAACAATTTCTGCCAGGGTATGCAAACTTTTGAGCACAACTGTAAAAAATCATGCTGAGTATATTTAGATATATACAGTATATAACAACAGCTCACCAGTGACATTTCCAAATCAGGAATGTCAAAGAGGCAATATAAACCTTCTTGATATTTCTATATATAGCTGTGTGACATATTGCGACCTTCAGTGCTGCACGAATGCAACACATAACAAATGTATGGAGGACACAAATAGGCCTGTCTGTACTCAAATGCCAGATCTTTCGTTTTGTTTTGCTCCTTCGGTCACCAGTTTCCCTGCAGCTATTTTGAATGAGAGTCTATTTTTAACCTCCGTCCTCTATCAAAAGATCAATCAATGTATATTATGAATTGCTGCTTATTACAAATTGCGTCTGTGTAACACTTCTCACCCCAGCGCTCTTCTGTGCCCGACGAACTCTCTGCCAACACCCCCCTTACCCTGAGGGGCCACTTTAATTGGCTATGAGGATCTCTCTGCCAGTGAGCAGTATTAAGTGCTGCTTCCATGACAACCAGCACTGATGATGCATGTGGGGAAAAAATGGAAGGCGCTTGCCTTCATTTTCACCTGGAAAAAGATGGCTCTCATTGACATCGGTGATTGTGGAACGCATTTGAGGCTAGTGAACTTGGATACATTCGGATACGGTATTAGATTAATGATCCCCATCACATTGAAACTAAAAACTATTTGGGACAAAAAAATAGCACAATTTTCAAAATGGGTAAACCCTTTCAGTTACCATAGGAACATAAACAACATCCAATTACACCAGGAAACCTGCTTTAGTAAAGCACTCACCCATATCTGGAGCTTCACTCTCTTGTCATTCCTATAAACTGTCTTCACCTTAAAGTCGATGCCGACAGTGCTGACGAAGGAGTTGCTGAAGGAGTCATCTGCATATCTGAATAAGAAGCTAGTCTTTCCCACACTGCTGTTGCCAATGATCAAGAGTTTGAACATGTAGTCAAAGTTTTGATCAGATCCATCTCGCTGCCCAAAGCGCTGGTCTGCTTTTGCCATCTGCCAAGAGTACACAGAACAAGGTTAGGAAAGAATGTAGACCAGTCTCAACCCTGGAACTACTAAGCAATAGTGTCTACACTAAAATATAAATTAATAAATAAATGTATGCATTTCAATTTCAAAACATATTTCCATCCAATTGAATTAAGTAGTCTTTAACAAAATAAATTATTTTTTTTTTTTTTACATTTTATTAATTTATTTTTCGTTAAATTGTACACAATTTCATTAGATTTGAAAATAAAGTGTGTATTTTTTTTTAAAACAGGCTACATATTTATTAACTGTATTGAAATTGGCTTACACAAAATAAAAAAATAATATAATGTATAAATATTAAAAACTATATAAAATATTAAATATAAAAAATAATATAATAAATGATGATAAATAATTACCTCATTGTCTTGTTGTGAATTAGTTGCTTAAATAATATTAGAGTGAGCTAATATATTATAGGCTATGTTTAAAATGTAATATTATAATAAAATATATAGATTTTTAAAACATCACCTTGTCATGAATGAGCCCTGGTCTATTTATCATTAAAACACATCTTCAATGATGCATAAATAAATGTATTTATTTATTAATATATAATGTAATATAATATAATATAATGATCACCTCATCTTACTGTGGTCTATTTATTACTAAAACATCTTAAATTACAAATAAATAAATAAATAAATAAATAAGTAAATAAATACTTTTAAATTACTATAAAATAAATAATTTTTAATATATAATAGGCTCTGTATAAAATCTAATATTATAATAAAAAATAAAAAATAAATGATCACCTTGTCATGAATGAGCTCTGGTCTATTTATCATTAAAACACATTTTCAATTATGCAAAAATAAACATTAAAATATTATATATATATATATATATATATATATATATATATATATATATATATATATATATATAAAAACTATTAAAAATAAAATAAATTATCACCTCCTTATCTTGCTATGATTTAGCTTTGGTCTATGTATTATCAAAACAAGTCTTGAATTATGCATGTGCCAATTCATAATTTCAACAGCCATGATGTTATATTACACATGTCGTCTGTTTGGCGTGACAACACAGTTAAAGCATCACAGAACATTACAGGTTGAGCTACAGATGACATTAGTCAGCTTCAATCATTTACAACCATAAATATCATCGCATAATCTGAGTGTGCTATTTTGAACAATCAGGTGGCTATGTAAACACATGAGCTCATTCACAAGACATTAACGACACCCTAAACGACGACAGTCGCCGACAAACATCCACAAATGACAAGGAGCCGTCAATTAATGGCCAGAGAATGGAGATTCTCACCTCGGATGTAAGCGCAGCTCCCTCGGTCCTTCTCTAGGTGGGCGTTTATGGACGGCTGCAGCAGCACCTGACGACGCGTGTACACTGAGGGGCCGTTCACACCAAATATGTTCTTGCGTCCATCAGCGCTGTTTTAAAATGGATTTCCTATGAAAACATGCGCTAGACGGGTATTTTGGGGGCTGTTCACACCGAACACGTTCTTGCGCTGAGCAGAGCATATATGTCTCGAGACGCGTTCTTAACAGTCGAAGTTATTTTTCACTTGACACGGCGAAATGCGGCGTTACGGTCAATTCGCCCGTCTAGCGCATATTTGTGTAGAAAAGCAATGGAAAAACAGCGTACAGACACAACAAGTTCGGTGCTAACGGTGTTTGACGTAGATGCCGTTTCGAGTTAAAAAGAACTTAAACTGTTAAAAACGCGTCTCGAGACATCAGAGTTCTGTTCGTTGTGCTACGTCTCGCTGTTTCAGCGCATGAACGTGTTCGATGTGAACGACCCCCAAAGCTGTTACCATGCTCAAAACGCCTTCATTTTAGTGGCTATTGATAGGGGAATTTAATAGCGAATTTATTGGAAGGCGCGCTGTGTACATTAGGGCGGGGCATCGGTGAAAAACGCGTTTATAACGTTGTCGGACATGATCTGAACTCTAAAAGGAATATTCCGGGCTCAATCGACAGTATTTGTGACATAAAGTTGATAACCACAAATAATAATATTAATATTAATAATAATAATAATAATAATAATAATAATAATATCTATTCCTACCTCCTTAAAAAAAAAAAAAAAAAAAAATCGAGGCTACAGTGCGGCACTTACAATGAAAGTTAATGGGGCCAATTTTTGAAAGGGTTTAACAGCAGAAATGTGGCGCTTTTATTTTATATGTTAAAACTCATGTATTATTTGAGCTGTAAAGTTGTTTAAATCGCCGTTTTACGGTGGTTTTAGGCTTTACGGCATTACATCGTCATGGCAACGAAGTTGTAAAATTGGATATAACTTTAAACAAAAAAGTTTAGTAAGCGATGTTATCACACTGAAATCATGTTAACACTCATATTGTTTACGTCTTGTAGCTATACTTTTAAAACGGTGAGTATTTTAGCGATTACATGTTGGCCTCCATTCACTTCCATTGTTAAAGTGCCTCACTGGAACTCAGACCTTTTCTTTACTTTTTAATGAAAAGGAGGGACAAGTTGAACTCATTTTTTGTGGTAATCAACATTATGTGACAAATGATGTCGATTGAGCTTAACTCTTACTTCTTTAATGTAATTCAGCACTGAATGTAAACACTTATGGATGATCGAAAAGTGAATAAAATCAAAATCTTGAAAAACACATGACTAAAAGTACAGAATTAGACACATCATCTAAAGTGTAAAGCTTCTCTTTATTATAAATTATACCACATTGGGAATAGGAACACAATTATTTCCCAGAAGTAAATTCAAATCCATTTATCAATCTCACTTTACAGGTCAAGGTTGTATTTACATCAGGGTTATACATGCTTACATCTAATGTTATCTGATTCACTTTCAGTAATGGGGATGTATTATGTGAACCTACAAACATATACAGAATACAAAATGCAACATACTTCTTCATAATACCTTCCTATTCACAATAAAATGCCTCCATCTTTGCATGTTAAACACAGAATTAACACATGATCAGGCAACCACAGTATTATAAGGCCTATCAGGCCTTTAGTACACACACAGAATGCATATCCAGGTATTGAAAGGTGTCATATGGGAAATTAAAAATTGAAGACGAATCTGCATACATGGTAGCAGATAAGCATGATTTACAGTACTGTATGAACCTCATGAGTATCAGTGTGAATTGCAAAAGGCATGTTTTTCCACTCAAGTTGTAGCCAAGAGATCCACTAATTAAGTGGATCCCCAAGGTCAAAAGTCCATACTGGGCAACAATATCAACAACATTATTGTCTTTTGAGTGGTTAATTTCTGATGACTCCTGATCCTATTCCACTCTGTTCTAGTTCTGCTATTACAGACATGTGTTTAAACTCTGCCGGTTTGTGGTTGAAGGTCTCCACCAATCGGAAAGTCTCATGCCGCTGCGATCCGTAAAACAGCTGCACCTGATTGGCCAAGTATTGTGCCTTGTGGACAGTCTGAAAAAGAGTTTCAGAAATGTAAATTAAAAACAGATTAGTGAAAATTGATAATTGTGATATCTAACATTTCTGTAGGTCCGTATAGTGGTATAAAATTAGCTGACTGGGTGCATTTTCTCCCATAGTCTGAAACTGAAACCATTTTCACTAAATTCTGAGCCAACATAAACCAATGGTTGATATTAAAGGGGGAGAATATAATACCTGAACATTGATCAAAGACGTGAAGTGCAGCTCATGGTTGGCCCATTGGCCAACAAAGAATTCATAGCCCTCTTCCTGGGGCAAGGCATACAGAAACTGTGGAAACATTGGCAAAATGCATTCATACAGAAGATGAATATCCACTCCAGTGTCAAGCAAGATACATACCTTGACAATTGACCATCATAAGCAGAGTGCAAGATTCAATATATTTTGCTCAAAGCAAAAGAGAAAAAGGTACATTATTTGTTCCTTCTCTTGAAAGGAACTAATGCCACCAAGTGACGGTTTACTGGTTTACAGCCCCACTTTTTTGGTGGTTTGACACAAATAAATGTAGTACAGCTTTTGATTTGCAATGTTTAAAAGATGTAATATTCTTACCTTCGGGCATGAATTGGCATGACCAAAAATAATTTCAAATGTTGAACCCTGAGTTAAAGAGAGTGTTACAAGATTGTTGAAAAACACTATTGTTCTTGATATTTACATTTCATTTACATGATTCAATTGCTTAAAAAATCTAAAGTTTCACAAGTCATCAAATCAAAGTTGAATTCATCTAAATATTTCACTAACATCCAGTTCATAAATAATTTGTGGAACAAAAACAGAACAGTTGATGACAAAAAAAGGAATAAAACAGAACTCACTGGTATGACTGCACTAATTGTGTCTTTCTTTGAGAAATACTGCATCCAAAGCTGCACAAAGAAGAAAAAGTGTTTGATCAACTCCAAAGTAACACAATTGGTGTGGTGGTCTATACTATTTTCTAAATTAATGTAATAGTTTATATTAAAGTATTTTGCCAATACCGGTACCTAAGGTGGTGGGAAAGGCCAATAACAGATTAATAGGCTGATAGTTTTTAAAATCTATTTATAGAATGTCAAAAAAATTCTTTCTATATTATGTCAGGCAAAGACAAAGAGTCCAAAATGAATAAAATCCCAGACGCAGTTTTTTGTTCAACCAAAATCCCAATAATAACCAGAAAAAATGAAGATTTGGTGCATTATGTGGGACATTTAAATATAAACAAGCCTGAAACACACCGGGGACTCTTATTTTGAAATGACGAAAAAAATATTGACAACCATCAACATAGATTTTTGCCGATAACGATAGTTCCAAAAAGCAACTATCGGCACCGATTAATCGGTAAAACTGATATATCGGTCTACCTCTAGTTCATATTACAGAATGTTTACATGCTAAGACTATGCTAAGTAGGGTTAATTGTCCAATTTCCTCTTAATAGAGCACAACAGTCAGGTTCTGGAAGTAAAATCCATGAATTTTCTGCATGTGCGAATCGATTTTAAATGCTAACTTATAAACCTTTAAAGACAGACCTATCATGAGCTCTAATGTTGTTAATCGATGGTATATGCTTCTGTTGAAGCCATCAGTCTGCGTTATTTCAACTTAATTTTTTCAAAAATTGTGTTTAATGGTGGAATTCCTGGTGAAGAACTACACTACCCATGATCCTGAAGAGAAACGCTCCACCAAAAAGAAAATTGTGGCAAAAAATGTACACCAAATAATCCATTCAAAACATTCAAAAGCAATTCTGTCATATTCACATACGTTCAACAAAAACAATATAAATACAGATTAAAAATAAAGAAAGGGCATCACAAACATATATCAAATTTATTATGCAATGACACAATCTTCCTGGTTTTCTTGTTTTCTGCAAATTATGTAGATTCTCAAAGTTTGTTGCTAGGAAAATATTATATTCATGACATGAGGAATCAAATTTTCCTTGATCTTTTGACATGTAAGATGTCATTGTACTATAAAAACATACTGTAAGTTTCAGAACTGAAAACTTCCTCAATAGAAAAAAAGAGCATTTATTTAAACCAAGCTGCAAAAACGGATCTTTGGAATTCATGGAACTTGTGACATCACAAGGACCAAATACATCTGAATATGCAACGCCTATTTTTCCGTCATTGCACTCTTGGCCCCGCCCACTGGTGCTCAGTCAGTCACACAGGTGAAGAGAAGAGAGATTGGGCCTGTCATGGGAGATTCATCCAAAGTGGACTTACACAGGACACCTTTATGTGCCTGTCTGGATTAAAAGGTTTTTCTTCCAAAACATGCACTGCTTTGACTTATCATAAATCTCGTGCCACATTTTAAAAGACACAATGTCAAGTTATAACTCTAAAAAGGATCCTCCATTGTGTTTTGAAGGCGTCCTGGACCGTTTTTGCACCTATCAGTGCTATTTTTAATTGTTGGTCTTTTGTAATCATCAAATCAAAATCAAATCAAATCTCGTTTATTGTCACACAACCATATACACAAGTGCAATAGTGTATGAAATGTATGTGTGCAGTTCCGAGCAACATAGCAGTCGTGACAGTGATGAGACATACCAATCTACAGTAAACATCAAATTTACACAACATATTTTAAAATCTAATATACACATAATTACACACAACACAATATACAAATAATAACATACAATGTACATTATAAAATGCACACAATATAGAATACACATTATACAATAAAAAAAAAAAATAGTATATATAGTATATATAAAATGTACAGTATGTTGTATTGTACTGTATTGACATTCAGGCTGTTGGTTGATAGTCAGTTGCCAGTGTGTTGTTAAGAGAATATAATTTATGACAGTGAGACAATAAGATTAATAAAGTGCAGTGCTGATGTATGTTGATCGTGAGAGATCAAGAGTTCAAAAGTCTGATTGCTTGGGGGAAGAAGCTATCATGAAGTCGGCTGGTGCAGGTCCTGATGCTGTGATACCGCCTGCCTGATGGTAGCAGTGAGAACAGCCCATGGCTCGGGTGGCTGGAGTCTCTGATGATCCTCCGAACTTATTTTACACACCGCCTGGTATATATGTCCTGGAGGGAGGGAAGCTCACCTCCGATGATGTGTCTGGCAGTTTGCACCACCCTTTGCAGGGCTTTCCGGTTGTGGGCAGTGCTATTGCCGTACCAGGTGGAGATGCAGCCAGTCAGGATGCTCTCTACAGTGCTTTTGTAGAACCATGTGAGGATGTGGTGGTTCATTCCAAACTTCCTCAGCCGTCTCAGGAAGAAGAGGCGCTGATGAGCCTTCTTCACAATGGCCTCAGTGTGGACGGACCATGTGAGTTCCTCATTGATGTGGACACCCAGGAACTTGAAGCTGTTGACTCTCTCCACTGGTGCTCCATTGATGGTGATGGGATTGTGTTCTCTGTCTTTTCTTCTGAAGTCCACCACAAGCTCCTTTGTCTTACTGATGTTGAGGGAGAGGTTGTGCTCCTGACACCAGTGTGTCAGAGTGTGCACTTCCTCTCTGTAGGCTGTTTCATCATTGTCAGTGATCAGACCTACCACCGTCGTGTCATCAGCAAACTTAATGATGGCATTGGAGCTATGTGTTGCCACACAATCATGTGTGTACAGGAATACAGGAGTGGGCTAAGAACACAGCCCTGCGGGGCTCCAGTGTTGAGGGTCAGTGATGAGGAGATGTTACTGCCCATTCTAACCACCTGGCGTCTGCTTGACAGGAAGTCCAGGATCCAACTGCACAGCGAGCTGTTTAAGCCCAGAGCCCGGAGTTTCACATCAAGCTTGGAGGGCACTATGGTGTTGAATGCTGAGCTGTAGTCTACAAACAGCATTCTTACATAAGTGTTCCTTTTTTCCAGGTGGGAGAGAGCAGTGTGTATTGTAGATGCAATGGCATCATCAGTGGAGCAGTTGTTGCGGTAAGCAAACTGCAATGGGTCCAGTGATGGAGGCAGCACAGAGCAGATGTAATCTCTGATTAGTCTCTCAAAGCATTTGCTGATGATGGGGGTCAGAGCAACAGGGCACCAGTCATTTAAGCAAGTGATTTTGGATTACTCTGGTACAGGCACAATGGTGGACGTTATAAATATTTTTCTTACCTCTCCAATTTCAAATCCAGATTTTTCCTATACCAAATCAAGATTCAGAATTTATCCTAATGTCTATACAATTGAAAACAGAAAAAGTAAAATAAAAAATAAGCAGGAGATACAAATGATAAACTTATTTATGTTTTGTTTTTAAATCTCCAATTTAGTATGCATGTAATTACAGGTGACAGATCAAATGTCATACCTTATATTTTGTGAAGCCCCCAGAACCTGCTTCACCTCATTGATCCAACTACAAATATGACAGAAAAATAAACAAACTCTCTGTGGTGCATCTGATATTCCTTAATAATGTAAGCGTTATGTAACATTTATAATAAAATGTATTTTTAGGTACAAAAAAGTGTTAGGTCTTGTCATCACCTCCTTCTCCATATACTTCATGAATTCTGCTTGTATGGAGTGTCCGAGCGGCTCCGTCTTCATCTCACTGCGCTTCTTCAGTCGGACTTTAGATTCTTGAGGTTTTAGACTGATTTTACATTAGTACACACATCAGATTAGTATTTAACACTCCCAACAGTATTGCATTACAAATAACCTACATCACCATTTGACAGCTCCTTACCCCCGTAGCTTCTTTATCTTTTCTTCATATTTACCATAATAGGGATTTTCCTCTAACTCTGGGTTTTGCTTTATTGAAAACGTCCTGAACTGAGACGGCACAAGTCCTGGAATAAGGGGTCGGATGCCAGTGGCCCTGACCGCCAACATCCCACGATACAAACATGACATTTGTACCATGGCCGCCGCAATCGTTTCCCCTTCCGGGGAGGAAACAGGCAGAACCAATTTTAAAGGAATATCCCATGTTCAAAACAAGTTAAGCTCAGTCGACAGAATATGTGGCATAATATTGATTACCACAATAATTAATTTGGACTTCCTCCTACTATTCTTAAAAAAAAAGAAGCAAAAATCTTGGTTCCAGTGAGGCACTTACAATAGAAGTGAATGGGGCCAATCAGTAAATGTTAAAATGCTCTCTCTTGCAAAAGCATAGCCATAAAACATAAACAACATGCATGTTAACATGATTTTAGTGTGATAAAATCGCTTACTAACCTTTTCTGTGTACAGTTATAGCCAATTTTACAACTTAGTTGCCATGACGATGTAATGTCAACAAACCCTAAAACCCTATAATGACTGTAAAAACGATGATTTAAACTTTACAGCTCTATCAATACTTCAGTTTTAACAGAAGAATTAATGAAGGTGCTTTTATAACATTATAAGCTTCACATTTCTGCCTTTAAACCCTCAAAAAATTGGCCCCATTCACTTCCATTGTAAGTGCCTCATGGAGCTATTTAACATTGTCATCAAATGTGAGAAGGCAAATCAAGTTAGCGCAGTTTTAAGAGTAGTAACAATAGATTTTGACAGGCGTGTAGACAATTCACAAATAAACAATTCTGTAGAGGTTATCTTTTTTTATTGTTATCAACATTATTGGATATTTATATTTTAATAACATCAAGAATGCATGCCATTGTGAATTAAAATGTAATTATTCAGCACACTAACTGCTAAATTTTTAATTTTTAATTGAAATCATTCAGAAGAAACAAAAACAATATTAAATATCATAACAAATTAAATATCTGCTTTAACTGATTTGTGCAGGCGCTGAACAAATGTATCTGTGCTCTGATCCTTCAATGCAGCTTTTTGGAATCCATATCTTCTGGTTCTGAGCCAAAACACATGAAGAACTAGCATGGTCCTGATGATCGGTCACCCTTTCCTTATTGAGTCTGGAGAAAGTCAGAGGCCTGCCATCAATCCAAGACCATTGTTCTGGACCACCAGTGAGACCTGTATAAAATCATAGCAGTTTTCTTATGTACAAAGAAAGCTTACATTCAGTTTTTAAAAAAAAGTACTGAAGTAAACCATATAGTACAGTGATGGTATCAGATCATAGTACTATGGTTATTTGAAATATACAATGGAACTGAATGATTACCATATTCATATACCATGGTATTTACATGGTCATCCACGGTACATGACCAAAAAACATGAAACTAAATAAACCTGGTATTACCATTGGACCATTTCCAAAAAAAGCATGGTAATTCCATGGTATTTTTTTGGTAATGACAATGTCTGTGCACTACTACTAATATGCATACCAATCCAGAATGCTTGCTTTCCAGCAAACCTCCACATCCACTTCATATCAGTCTTCGAGTGGACACTTGACAAGTCGCCTTCAAGCCTAATTTTGGAGACAGGACATCAATATTTAGGAGTAGAAAGGACAGATGTGTGTCTAATAAGTATGTGCGTATATGTTTCTTTGAGAGTAAATGGTGTTACACACAGCATGCAAGCATGTTGAGCGCTGCTCCAGCTTGCAACACCAGGACCCAAAATATAACAGTTCCTCCGGTAGTGAGACCAGCCATTAGGACAACCAATACTTACAGGCTTCTGAGACTGAAAGAGACAAAGCAAAGATGAAATGTGAGCCCATTTGCATTATAAAGTATCATTTAAGACAGTACACAAGATAGATAGACAGATAGATATATAGACTAAATAATACCATAGATAGATAGACAGACAGACAGACAGACAGACAGACAGACAGACAGACAGACTAAATAATACCATAGATAGATAGACAGACAGACAGACAGACAGATAGACTAAATAATACCATTGATAGATACATAGATAGACAGATAGACAGACAGACAGACAGACAGACAGACAGACAGACAGACAGATAGATAGATAGATAGACTAAATAATACCATAGATAGATAGACAGACAGACAGACAGACAGACAGATAGATAGACTAAATAATACCATTGATAGATACATAGATAGACAGATAGACAGACAGACAGACAGACAGACAGACAGACAGACAGACAGATAGATAGATAGATAGATTTTAGTCTCGTATTAGAGGAAATTCTGAAGTATACCTTGTGTTGTCGCACTCCTGAATCAATTACAGAAAAGGCTGAGTCTCTCTGGAGAGTCTCTACTGATCCGGACCAATTCCAGATTGGAGTGATCTCCAGTTCAGAGTGGACTCGAGGTTCTGACATCTTTTCCTGTGGTCTCATTGGGATAAATCCATGGAACTAATGGAGAAGATGATTATATGTCACACTTGTCACAACTTAACCTCAGCCTTAAAGGTGCACTCAGTAATTATTTACATTTATTATTATTATTTATTATTATTATTTACACTGACACCTAGGGGCGTGGATGCATCATTTAAACAAAATAGTTTTTAGTTACTGAAGCTATTGTAGAAATTCACTATTCATAGTCAACTATGATTAATTTAATTAGTGAGTGAAAGTGTACAATAACAGTGTGCCAGTATTCTAGTATTCGGCTAGTCATGTGATCCTAACATGGCAGCCCCCATGAGGGGACCCTCTCCATGTAGAATAAAACAGCTTTTATAAGGTTACCGATATGACTGGAGTCTTCATCTCATGTGAGTGCTTATGATTTTATAATTTTTTTTTTCAAAATTACTATTCATTACTTTGGGAGTAAAACTTTTTTAATGAGGAAAAAATTACTGAGTGCACCTTTAAGCAAATTATTATGCCAGACTGACTAAAAGGTATGAAATACATAATGAAAAACAGAATCATTATTGCCTGAATTAATTTTTTTAATTTTTTTTTATTTAGGTACTGTAAGCACAAAAGAAAAAAGAATAAAACCTACTCTCCAAACTCTTTCTTGATTTCTGTTGTCCATCTCTGACAGATATGTCTAAAAAAACATGATCATTTCTAAAGTGAATAGTGTTATAGTAATTATTCAGGTGTTAAATAAATAAATTAGGAAAAAAGGTGCTCTCACTCACTTTGTGTCTGTTTCGACCAAGGATCCGCAGTTGTCTCTGGCCTTGACTGCTAAAGGACTGATCCTGAGGTTTACCTTCACTGTAATGACTGAAGTGAGTGCGATATGGTACGTCCCCTCTCGGCGGATAGTTCTCCCAAAGGATTGCAGTCCTTGGGTCTGCAGTGTATTCCTCAACTTGTGGTGGATCAGGTTCGTGGATATTTGGAGGGCTTTGGAAAGGATGTTGCTTCTCATCTTCTTCAACAATAAGGTCATTTGGATTACACCAGCCTGGAGGGGAAACATTTTCTCAAATAATATAGAAATATGTGTAATATGGTGGGTATGTAGAGTTAGGCCAGAAACATAGTTTATGCATGTACAAGTACACAGATGCGAGCGCTTGGCCAACGTGCAATCTGGTTGGACATGCTTAACGTGCATTCTTGAATTACTGTGGCGGTAAAAAACACCAGTTTTATTATGAGTTTTGCCATGATAATTATTTCTAAACATAGAAGCGAACAGTTCACACTAATGTTCGCTATAGTGCCCCAGGCTGCAATGCTTACTTGCGTTGTGTTATAAGTTGCAGTCTATCACATTTTTGGAATGCAACAACACGCAAAATCGAGCTTGTATAGCTAGAAGCGCCTGCTTTAATGTATTTGCATAAAATAATGTTTTGGGCTTATACGTTTTCAGCGTGCCGTTATATCTTGTGCACAGTCGCGTGACATAGCGGCACATGGACAACCAAAATATTTTAGCCTTAGTTTTTCTAGACAGCCGTAGTGCGCATGTGTCGAACACGTCCATATGGGCTTGTGGTCAAAAGAGTATACTTTTAAAGGCTGAGCGCTCAACCCTATGCGAGACGGAACGGGACATGAAAAATTAAGCATACACTAGCCTCTGCAAGATAAGGGATACAGGTCAGACTTTACCATTTCTAGGATCCACAATCTCAACTACAGCCTTGTTCCGCTGTCCCAAAATAGCATTCTTCGGAGTCTTCAAAACCACCACAAATTTCTCATGGTTCTCTTCTAGCCCATCATCTTTGAGGTAAATGTTCCACATTTTGTTATGTATGCCTAAGACAAAGATAAATTGGTTATTTCGCATATTCTCAAACTAAGATAAAGAATCAAAGTAAATAAAAACAGACAAAGTTTGAGGTGATTTTTGAGCCACCTGCATCAAACTGTATAAGACTGGCAGAACTGTGAGTGAAGTCTCTCCCAACTTTGGCTGTTCCTTCTTCTACCTGAAAAACAAAAAAGCATTAATTGTCCCATCCATCCACCCCATCTGTATTCAAATATCATTCAGTTCAAATATGGCGCATCAAGACGAGATGCGAAGAATCAACGCGTCTGACACCATGTCAAACCTGGCTTGACATGGTGAGGGGAAGATTTTCTAGACTGATCACATTGTGCATTCGTCGACAGAAAGTCTAAAGTTCTTCAGCTGAAATCGATCCAAGCTTACCGAAATTCGAATCACTGACCCCAGTGGCCAAAGTTTGAAGTTCACATGAGCTACAGTTTCCGTGTGATTTGTCCACAGAGTGGCGCCAAAAGTGAGTTGTAAAGTAAATTGTCCTTTTAGTTGTAAATGAGGTGTTATTATTCAGGCATGTTGCTTTAAATATATTGACTTTAATGCACTTGCTCAGACATTTATCTTCAAACTGTTGCTCCGCTATGACAGAAGTTACTTCTAAACATAGAATCGAAACAGTTCAAACTAATGTTAGTTATAAATGAAATTTGTATCACTGCCCCCAGTGGCCAAAAATTGAAGTTCACGTGAGCTCCAGTTTCTGTGTGATTTGTCCACAGAGTGCCGCCAAAAGTGAGTTGTAAAGTGATTTCTCCTTTTAGTTGTAAATGAGGTGTTATTATTCTGGTATGTTGCTTAAAATAAACTGACTTTAATTCACTTGCTCAGTCATTTCTCTTCAAACTTTTGCTCCGCCATACCTTACAAAAAAATTTAAACTAGCCGCAAACTTCCCACAAATTTGCAGCAAATTTGACGTTCGTTATTTTCACATGAAAATGAGCTTTTGATTCGCTGCAAATGTTTGCCAGAAGTTTGCAGCTCTTTGTCAGTAGTAGTGAACCTCTGGCAAACCTTTGGCAACAATGGACAATTTGCTGCAAGTTTGCCGCAAAGCGCATTTGCATCTGAAAATGATCAGTGCGAATTTGCTGCAAGTTTGCCATGAACTCTCGATTTTTGTAAGGGATGACAGAGTTACTTCTAAACATAGAATTTAAACATTTCACACTAATGTTCTCTATAATCAGTCTGAGCTTACTGAAATTCGAATCGCTGCCCCCAGTGGCAAAAGTTTGAAGTTCATGTGAGCTTCAGTTTCTGTGTGATTTGTCCACAGAAAGGTGCCAAAAGTGAGTTGTAAAGCACATTATACTTTTAATTGTAAATGATGTAATATATTAAACAGAAATGCATATTGTATGAGCCATATGGCCTAACCCCAACCCTAAGCCTAACCGTCAGTGGAATAAACTGAATTGCGCTCACTATTGTTTATGTGAACATGATTACTTCCTGATTTCCATGGGACCAGAACTGTGTCTATGGGGTTTGTTAGCACAACATGCTATCAGTAGCGCCACATGAAAAGGTAAACACATGTGAATTGATGCAAAAATGTCTGATGGGGATACTGTAAGTAAACCACACCTGTATGCTGATGTATGCTGGATCTTTGCTATTCCCACTGCGGACCACCTGCACTGCTAGAGTTCCTGCATTCTCACAAACACGGTAACAGGAAGCAGACATCTCCACGCGAGACCACCTGAATTCCATCCTGTGTTGGCAGTTGAAAAATCCAAAATCACATTGGGTCTGAAATCATAATGTCCAGAATTCCAATAGAATCCATATAACTTTTGGAAAGCATGTAGCTATTTCATGTGCGGAAGCAACTTGCCTTATTTGCACTGAAAATTGCAAAATGTAAAGCTGATTACTAGAGAAAATTGAATATTTATCCATGATATATATTTAAGTGTTCAACTAAAATTATTAGTATTGTTAAATGTGCCCTATGAAGAATAAAATAGCTTACTCTTGGCAACTGAAATGACTGGAGTCGTCATGCAGGCCTACATCAATTTAGAGATAAAGTTGTGCTCAAAAGTTTGCATTCCCTGGCAGAAATTATAACATTTTGGCATTGATTTTGAAAATAATCAATCTTAAATAAAAATAAGTCTTTTATTTAAGGATAGTGATCATATGAAGCCATTTATTATCACATAATAAATTTTGGCTCCTTTTTTAATCATATTGATAACAGAAATCACCCAAATGGCCCTGATTAAAAGTTTACATACCCTTGAATGTTTGGCCTTGTTACAGACACATAAGGTGACACACACAGATTTAAATGGCAATTAAAGGTTAATTTTCCACACCTGTGGCTTTTAAAATTGCAATTAGTGTATGTGTATAAATAGTCAATGAATTTGTTAGCTCTCATGTGGGTGCACTGAGCAGGCTAGATACTGAGCCATGGGGAGCAGAAAAGAACTGTAAAAAGACCTGCGTAACAAGGTAATGGAACTTTATAAAGATGGAAAAGGATATAAAAAAATATCCAAAGCCTTGAAAATGCCAGTCAGTACTGTTCAATCACTTATTAAGAAGTGGAAAATTGGGGATCTCTTGATACCAAGCCAAGGTCAGGTAGACCAAGAAAGATTTCAGCCACAACTGCCAGAAGAATTGTTCGGGATACAAAGAAAAACCCACAGGTAACCTCAGGAGAAATACAGACTGCTCTGGAAAAAGACGGTGTGGTTGTTTCAAGGAGCACAATACGATGATACTTGAAAAAAAATGAGCTGCATCGTTGAGTTGCCAGAAAGCCTTTACTGCACCAATGCCACAAAAAAGCCCGGTTACAATATGCCCGACAACACCTTGACACGCCTCACAGCTCCTGGCACACTGTAATGGAGTGACGAGACCAAAATAGAGCTTTATGGTTACAACCATAAGCGCTATGTTGGAAAGGGGTCAACAAGGCCTATAGTGAAAAGAATACCATCCCCACTGTGAAGCATGGTGGTGGCTCACTGATGTTTGGGGGTGTGTGAGCTCTAAAGGCATGGGGAATCTTGTGAAAATTGATGGCATGATGAATGCAGCATGTTATGAATATGAATCCCATAAGAAATAAAAGAAATGTGTTTTGCCTACTCACTCATGTTTTCTTTAAAAATGGTACATACAGTATATTACCAATTCTCCAAGGGTATGCTAACTTTTGAGCACAACAATATTTGTAAAAAGTACTTTACATTTAGTTAAACTTACAGTAGTGCACCTTTAATATTCAGTAGCTGCATTTGTGCATATGTTGGTTTAGACTCTGTATTGGAATCAAAACAAAGGATAAAAGTACACATACACCTCTGGAAGCATGGTGTTTCCTGCAGGATCTATGACTTGGAACTCAAAGCTGTCTGCTGTCACTTCCATATCTGCAGGTATGACATAGCGTACTGCTTTCTGGTCCAGATCCTTCTGGGTAAAGCGCCCTTTGATATAGGCACCTAAAAATGGCCAAGAAATTACATTATAATTGGGACACAATCTGTGCATAATAAAGACAGTCCAGACCATTGGTGAACCATGCACCTGCCTGTGAGGGCATTCTCAAGGTAACCAAAATGTGGAGGCCTTGTGATTGTGAATTCGAGTGTGTCGACTGGGCTGTCTGGATCTGAGGCTTGCAGCTCTTTGGAGGTGATGTAGATAACCTGTTTGCCATCCGAAAGATTCTCCACAGTACTTGGAATCTGTTTATTTACAAGATTGGGAGGTGTTTTGTCCAATATCTCTATCTGTAAAGGGAAATTAGATCAATTCAAGCTACAGTGAACAGTCATTCAACCTGCATTACATTTACATTACCACTAGAGGGAACCATTACATAATCACATACAAGAAAAGCTTGCATTTCATTGTCTTTGCTTACTTTAGCAAAAAAAAAAAAAAAAAAAAAAAAAATTATAATAAAAATAATTATATATATATATATATATATATATATATATATATATATATATATATATATATATATATATATATATAGTTTGTTTACATATTTTTTGTTTAATTATGTATTACATTTAAATAGTTGTATTTTATTTTATTAACAGTAAAATGAGATTTCAGATTGAGAGTTTGGGTGTTTTTCTAAGATTAAAAAGCAAGTGCTTTGAATTTGTGTATCTTCAAATGTTATTTTTAAAAGAAAAGTGCATTTTAATTAAATACAATTAATATAAATATAATATATCACGAAATATGCAAATAATAAATTATACAATAAACATAAATTATAATAATACATTACAATATACTGTATTATGTTTATTTTTATTTTTTTAATATGATATATTTTATGATTAAAATGGTGCAGAATACATTTATTGAATAGCCTACATTATATATATATATATATATATATATATATATATATATATATATATATATATATAGTAACAATCTGCGCTGTAAACAGGAGATAGGTAGATATTATTTATGACCACCCGGGCCTCAGAGGTCGCGCGTTTAGACAAGCACGAGTTTTTGGCTCACGTCGCAGTGTGCAAGTTCAGCCAAGCTCCCACAGGGCGCGAACAAAGTTTTCATCTGGTTCACCTGTGCTGGCGGGAGTGGGTTTTTTTTTCTCGGTGGCTTAAGGCTGGATGTGCTGGCCAGCGCGTTTGCCGCCTCGCTGACCGTTTACAGAATATTAAATTGTGTCGCAGGCCTCGAGAGTACGACGCTTTGACATGGTGAAAGGCACCGGACCTGCACGCGCACCTGGCCAGTTAAGCCTCGCTGTTTAACATGCAATACAACCGGGAGCGCTTTGTTAACTCGTTAATCTGTGCCCACTGTTTAGTATGTAAGTCCTTTTTCTTGAGAGTTACCTGAACAAGGCTAAAATTAAACAGTGAATATGGTAAAGTCCCCTTGCAAAAGTTGATCGTGGTAACCATAGCGATATATTACTAAAATAAAACTATGCTAACTTGGTTTTAGCCTCCAAAGTCATTAAAAAAAGATAATAACAAAAGATTCTGAAAGATTCTTACAAAAGGAGATACTGAATTCATTTATAATGATTTTATTTAGTAAAAATAGCCTAATTGCTGTAACCATGGCATTTATTCTAATATTTTGTGAGGACATCAAATAGGCCCATTGATCTTTTATAAATAAAATCTGCATAATATAATTAACAATAACTTTAGTATCTACAGCATTATGACTGAAACCATGTTTACCATGGTAAATTATTTTAAGGGTCTGCTGAAAATCAGTATTTTGTGGGTGAGTTGTTGTATGTTTACATTTTAAAGGAATATTCCCGGGTTCAATACAAGTTAGGCCACGTCCACACTAATATGTTTTCGTTTAAAAACGTATTAATTTAGCTAGTTTTTTTTTTTTTTTGGCCTTCTGTCCACACTGAGACAGCATATTTGTCCAGCGATAACTGAGCTTTTCGAAAACGCTCTACCAAGACCCAAGTGGATACATTTGAAAATGCAGTCTTCGCATTGTAGTGTGAACAGGGAAAACTGAGATATCTGAAAACAATGACTTATTTGATGTCATGTGATGCAGTCATGTGATCCATTCAACCCAAAACAATCAAGATGGCGGCCCATGCTGTAGCATAGCTGTTGTGCCCATTATTCACTTTGATAGCACTGTCATGGTGGCGGAACATGAGGAGAATTGCGTTTCAGACCATACTTGGAAATGATGCAGGGCAAAGTTTCTTACGTTTTTTCGTATGCGCAGTAAGGAAATTTAAGCATTTTCATACATTTCAGTGTGGACGAGCAACTTTTGGAAAACGTTTGAAAACGGCGGTGTGGACGGAGAGCGTTTCGAAAACGAAAACAGCATTTTCAAATTTATCCGGATTAATGTGGACACAGACTTAAGCTCAATCGACAGCATTTGTTGCATAATAATGATTACCACAGAAAATTATTTCAGCATCCCAAAAATTTTTATAATAAATATAACATAACATGATTTAGTGTAGTGAAATTGCTTACTGTCCTTATCTGCGTAAAGTTATATCCAATTTTACAACTTTATTGTCATGACAGTGTAACGCCAATAAACCCTGTTTTCCTGGAAAGTGATTTTATCACACTAAAATCATGTTATCACATATACTTTTTACGTCTAGTGGCTATACTTTTGAAACCATAAAATTTATGGACTGGCCCCATTCGTGGAACATTCCTTTAAGAAGAAATATAATTTATGTTCATTGGTTGTGGTTAAATGTTCTTAGTGAGATTTCAGCAGTCTACCTGTATAGTGAACACCGCAGGCTCAGTCTTCAGCTGTCCGTACTCCAAATAACCTGTGTTAGTTCCATCAGTGGGCTGGAAGGTGAACCTGTCGATCTTAGCTCGCCCATTCAGATGGTGGTAAATCAGATCCATGTTGTTGATGTCCAATTGTGTGAAACGGGGCTTAGAAAGTGGCAATCCTTTCAAGAGCAACTTGCCATATTGTGGGCTTTGAATAACATTATAGGTGAGATTCTCCAGAGCTGTGTCTGGATCAGTCAGTTTCACGTCATCAGTGGAAATTATCTTTACTGTTCCCTCTGTGAGCTGAAGGCCTTTGTTGATGCTCAGGGTGGGTGGGATACGGTCACTATGTTCCACAGTGAATAGAATCGTCCCACTTTTGGATGTCACACCATTGCTGACAACAAAGCTGTATGAGAAAGCAGATTTTCTGTCAGAATTTTGTGTTTCTAGGATTCACAAACATATTGCTATACATAAATTTTTGCAAAATTATTTTTACATGGCTCATGGCAGTTTCCTGGTGAAATGAACACTAGAGGCGCTGAAACAAAAATGACTTTTAATGCCTTTCACACAAACCAGTGGTCGATAAAACAGCAGATTATCAGTTCAGAAACACGTACTTTTCGCCATGTTCCTCACACAATGCTATCTTATGACATCTAAACACTTTTACTGTAGTGCATGACTTAAAAGGTGATACACATTTTAACGTTTGGATTAAATAACCAACTACATTTACAAGCTTGTTCAAGAGCATTTAAACTGTGTGGTAGCTCAACTGATAGAGTGTTACACGTGCGATGCGAAGAACCGAGGTATGAGTCTTTTGAGTGGACATTTCACCTCGCAATTGTCATGACGTGTTGGGGCTCTTCAATTTTAGAGCAAGTTCTTAGTTGCTATCCTCACCCAACATGGTTGATGTGTCGGAGCAGAAAGATCGGACTGGGAGGGGTATGAGACAAGCCAAGTCCCCATTCCACCCTCTGCCAAGCCAATCTGCCTCCCGACACATATTGCCCTGCAGCTGAAAATTGCCAGCCATGGTAAACAACATGACTGCCACCTTGCACTAGACTCGCAACCAACACACAGGTCCAGTCTCACAGCCAAACTGGTGCAACATCTGGCATTGCCATTGTCCCATATTAGCTTGGTAATTGTGCCCAGGGATTCCTGTCACTGGACTACATCTCTTAGAGCCGTATAACCAATGCCAGGGTTATTACTCTCTTAATAATGGCCATTTATCATGAGTTGTCAAGGCAGAGCAGAGGGAGATGCAAGACCCTGTCGGCCTGGATTTTGACACACAGGTGTTTGCTCAGGTGTCTTTCCTGATCAGGGAGATCTTTTGTCGCAAGCTGCCTCTTTTGCCTGGCATTTACACAAATACAAGCTGTAAAGACACAGAATCTAGTTTGACCATTGTATTTTAAATGAGTCATGCATCATGCCAATGCCGCCTCAAGTTTTCAAGATGGACTTTGAACGCAACTTTAATAATTGTTGGCAAAATAAAATTTACTTGACTGCATTTACATGCACATTCTTAAACCTACTAGGCCTATACATATTACATTTAAAAAGGTTTTCCTTTATCAGGGTAAGGTTAGGGCTGGGCGATAAAACTATATCGATATTTATTGAAAGAAAATCCGATATCAATGATAAACTTTAAAATTTTCGATATTTAGCTTATGTTCTAAATCTAGACGATCAGATCAGGTACGTCTTGCTAAAAACGCAAGCAGTTCGGCAAAATTATTCACACAATTAGCTAACTGAATCACAGTCATGAAATCAGCATGTTAGGAAGTATTAGCAGGATAGCGGCTTCATAACCCTGCTGTAATTGAAACCGGTAATGAGGCTCGGTAACTGCTAGCTAGCTATTTAACTAATATGATAGTGTTGTGTACCGAACAAGACTGCACTGACAATGCAATACAGCTATTGACTAAACACAACAGCAACTGTTGCTCTTTATTTAAATACTATTTAGTTAAAAAAAATAAAAAATAATGATCCATAGCGCTGTCACAGGCAAGAAAATGTTTCTTCTTCTTGTGATGTTTATTGGAGATTTGCAATCCAGCTTATAGTACATTACCACCACCTACTGAGCTGGAGTGTGGAGCGTCACAAAGTATTTTAATGGAGTCAAACGTCCGCTGAAGAAGATGAAATTGGCAAATTTAATCTAAAAGAGGACAGACAAACCTCATGTTGGAAGTTTATGGTATGGAATGTATATCGTAATAAATGTCAATATCGGACGACAAGAAAAAAATATTGTGATTATATTTTTGGCCATATCACCCAGCCCTATGTAAGGTCATAAAAGGTTTAAGCAAAAACCAGTCAGCACATGTATATTGTTTGAAACTGAAGCCCATTACCCTAATTTTGCTTGTAGGCCTAAACACCTTTACTGGCATTCTTACAGGCTTATCCAGTAGGTGCAAGTGTTGTGCGCATGCCTGTTGATGTTTTGACATCAAACATCGGTTTTGGTAAGAAGCTTGCTGATTTTTGGTTGTTATCCATGTATTTCTGTGCATGTAAACATGCATATTCAGTTACAAATAAAGTGCTTCTATCACATCCTCACAGCATAATCTAAAACACAACATTAGAGTTATTTTGTTTTTTTATATGGCCTAGTATGATTGTGAAACTGCGATTTAATAAAAAAAAAATATATACAGGTGCATCTCAATAAATTAGAATGTCGTGGAAAAGTTCATTTATTTCAGTAATTCAACTCAAATTGTGAAACTCGTGTATTAAATAAATTCAGTGCACACAGACTGAAGTAGTTTAAGTCTTTGGTTCTTTTAATTGTGATGATTTTGGCTCACATTTAACAAAAACCCACCAATTCACTATCTCAAAAAATTAGAATATGGTGACATGCCAATCAGCTAATCAACTCAAAACACCTGCAAAGGTCTCCTGAGCCTTCAAAATGGTCTCTCAGTTTGGTTCACTAGGCTACACAATCATGGGGAAGACTGCTGATCTGACAGTTGTCCAGAAGACAATCATTGACACCCTTCACAAGGAGGGTAAGCCACAAACATTCATTGCCAAAGAAGCTGGCTGTTCACAGAGTGCTGTATCCAAGCATGTTAACAGAAAGTTGAGTGGAAGGAAAAAGTGTGGAAGAAAAAGATGCACAACCAACCAAGAGAACCGCAGCCTTATGATTGTCAAGCAAAATCGATTCAAGAATTTGGGTGAACTTCACAAGGAATAGACTGAGGCTGGGGTCAAGGCATCAAGAGTCACCACACACAGACATGTCAAGGAATTTGGCTACAGTTGTTGTATTCCTCTTGTTAAGCCACTCCTGAACCACAGACTACGTCAGAGGCGTCTTACCTGGGCTAAGGAGAAGAAGAACTGGACTGTTGCCCAGTGTTCCAAAGTCCTCTTTTCAGATGAGAGCAAGTTTTGTATTTCATTTGGAAACCAAAGTCCAATTAGTCTGGAGGAAGGGTGGAGAAGCTCATAGCCCAAGTTGCTTGAAGTCCAGTGTTAAGTTTCCACAGTCTGTGATGATTTGGGGTGCAATGTCATCTGCTGGTGTTGGTCCATAGTGTTTTTTGAAAACCAAAGTCACTGCACCCGTTTACCAAGAAATTTTGGAGCACTTCATGCTTCCTTCTGCTGACCAGCTTTTTAAAGATGCTGATTTCATTTTCCAGCAGGATTTGGCACCTGCCCACACTGCCAAAAGCACCAAAAGTTGGTTAAATGACCATGGTGTTGGTGTGCTTGACTGGCCAGCAAACTCACCAGACCTGAACCCCATAGAGAATCTATGGGGTATTGTCAAGAGGAAAATGAGAAACAAGAGACCAAAAAAATGCAGATGAGCTGAAGGCCACTGTCAAAGAAACCTGGGCTTCCATACCACCTCAGCAGTGCCACAAACTGATTACCTACATGCCACGCCAAATTGAGGCAGTAATTAAAGCAAAAGGAGCCCCTACCAAGTATTGAGTACATATACAGTAAATGAACATACTTTCCAGACGGCCAACAATTCACTAAAAATGTTTTTTTTATTGGTCTTATGATGTATTCTAATTTTTTGAGATAGTGAATTGGTGGGTTTTTGTTAAATGTGAGCCAAAATCATCACAATTAAAAGAACCAAAGACTTAAACTACTTCAGTCTGTGTGCACTGAATTTATTTAATACACGAGTTTCACAATTTGAGTTGAATTACTGAAATAAATGAACTTTTCCACGACATTCTAATTTATTGAGATGCACCTGTATAGTCTGCATGTGCTGCGTGCTTCAAAGTCAACTACTACACACATGCAGAGGACGCGTAATGCTGATGATGCTGTGTTTTCAGTGTATGAACGGCTTCGCACATTTACTTTGAAGCGCACAGCACATGCAGACTATATATTTATTTAATTAAAATGCATTTTTTTTTGTGGTATAATAATCACACTTGGACATATCAGGCTTTTAATTTGATTAATTGTGCATTCATATGTTCATTTTATCCCTCATGTCAAGTTCCATGAAATTCCGTGTTTTATAGCACTACAGAAATCATAGGGCCCAAGTCGTACACTTAGTTGAAAGAACTTAAGTGTTTTTTTTTTTCTTCGGTCATGTCTTTTCTTGTTTAGGGCACCAAGTGAGCCAGGACTGCCACTGGCGCCCCTCCAAAAATTGGGTGTATAACACCCCTGCCCTGGTTGATCCATAAGAGATCATGACCAGCCACTCCTTTTTCAATAGTCTCTTGCAATTGTGTTAGAATTGCTTATTGAAAGCGCACCACCCCCCACATGAACAACGCCATAGTGTCTGTGTGCTGTGGTTGGACCCCATACTGCCCCATGCTGTGCTGACTGAACACATTGGCACAGAGTGCTTTGTAGTCTCTTTGAAGAGCCACCCGCCCCTTGTCAGGCTTGGCTCGGGAAGGTTTGTTTGCTCCCAGATGACCCAGTGGTGAAACCAAGCCAGAGTTTTGGGTGGCAAACCCAGTTATATATTCGCATGAGAAAGGCGGCACAGGTCAGCTGTACACCCTGACTGAAGTCAGCCTACTGCCAAATCTATGCAAACGAAGCAAATATGATCATTTTCTTTTTGCCTGTCTCTTTGTTTTACATAATCTCTAATCTTATTTTGAGATGACTGAGGTGTTGCCATCTTTGGGCTGATCATTATTGGTTTTATTTCACTTTGTTACACCTGTTGTGTTCCCAGTCAAAATGACCGACCACTGGATATGAATGGCAGGGTCTTCAAAAAAGAAAAAAGAAATAGAAAAAATTGGTGACATGTGATGAGCACATATGCGCATGTGTACACACCCTTTGATATACCAGCTGAACTATTGTTGACCCCACAAGAAAAAAAGGAACAAATGAAAAATACAGTATTATGACAATGTGTTTTGGGAACTTTCACATTCTCACAAAGAGTAAGAATGTACAGTTATGTGCCATTTTTGAGAAAATAAAAGTGTGTCAAAGCAAACTTCTTTTAATATTGAACAAAGAACATTCAAATAATAATTGTGTGATAAATAGCACAGAAAGTTAAAAATAATAAATAATGCTATTTTAACTATTGACCTGAAGTTGTAAAAGGTCAGGTCAATAAAGCCTACTATCAATAAGTTCTAAGTACTAGAATTCAAGTTAACAAAAAGATCTAATGCAATATCTAGTGAAAATATATTCATAATGAGAGATTTATATACATTTTATGGGGCCAGTCAGTTTTGACCGGGAACACCACAAGTGTGACTTTCTGTGTTTTTTTGGGTTTTGTTTTACAAAACAAAAGAGTTAAAAAAAAAAACAATTCTGGTTAAACATTGAAAGAAAGTAGTGTTTTAAACAGGACAGTATGGTATTTAATATAGTAAAAATATCCATAACATTTTTTTGCTTTTTTAATGCAAAAATGTTGTTGCATTACCTCGGTTAATTTAGGCCTTGTCAATAAATTCCAAAAAGAGGTACAAAACCTCTTCTAGTTACTAGAAATGGAGTTGAAAAAAGATCTAATGCAATATTTAATAATAATATATGGATTATGTGAGAAACAAAATGGGTCTGTCATTTTGACCTGGGAACACAAGTAGTAGCCAGAACAAGGGTTAAGATATTTCTAAGAACAGGTGCATGCAAAATAATTAGTACAAACGGTACATAATGATAATAAAAATATTGGTCTCATTCATGTTGAACACGACAGCAGTACTGCTAAAAATCTAATTAGTTACACTAGCCTAAATATTGCAGCCTGATGTACCCTGGTGGAGTGTTAATGTAAACATCGTCGGTTATGCATGTCCCATAAACAGGATGTGCATCAAAATATTGGATCTGTGCATTTGGTCTTACAGTGAAAAATGCAGCCTATTATAATCTAAAAAGAATAATAAAACCACTGACCTGAAGGAATCACGGTCAGCAAAACGGCTGTTGTCATGAGTGTAGCATACCCGGTTGGCAGCCACATCCATCTGGGAGAAGGAGAACACAGGAACCCCTGGACTTTGAACCATGTGCAGGTGTCCATGTTCAGGTGGGGTGGACACAGTGTATATGAGTTCATCTGACTTGCTTCCACTGTCTGTTGCCATCAGAATGTCAGTAGTAAGAATGACTCTCTCTCCCTCCATCAAGGTCACAGGTTTAGTGATGAGAGCAATGTCCCCTGTATGCGGTAAGCAGGTCAACTGGGTTACAGAGGCGTTATATTGTGTTTAGATATCAGGGCACAGATAAAAAAATATTTTTGTTGAGGAGCACTCTCACCCCCAGGTTAAAATTTGTTAGGAGCACGTCAAAGACGAGGAGGAGGGTGTGGCCAGGCCGTGATGGAGCACGGCCAGCGCTGAATCAGCTGATCAGGGGGAGAGCGAGATAAGGGGCAGCTGGAGATGCCGGTTTGAGAGAGAGAGAGAGAGAGACACACACACGGCTGCGTTGCATGTGTGTCTGTGTCCTTATGTTTTATGTTGTTTTAAGTTCATTTATATCATTAAAGTTTATGATTACTGTTCAGCCGGTTCCCGCCTCCTCCTTGCCCGTCCTTTATCTGTTTCAGTGGTGCCGAAACCCAGGAGGGAGGAGGGATGCGCTGTCGCGGAGTCCTCGCCGCAGCCATCTGCCAGGGGAGCAGCCACGGCCCTCTGCCTGGGGACGGAGGGGTCTCTGCCGGCCGCCGACAGCCGGAGGAACCGCGGCTGTCTACCGAGAAGGGGAGGAGCGGTTCTGTCCTGCAGGGGCCGGAGGACTCGCTGCCGTCCGCCGGGGGAGGAGTGAGCTGGCGTCTGCCAGAGGGCAGAGGAGCGGTTGAGGACCTGGCGACAGAGTGTCCGGGAGCCGGCGAGCAAGTTCTTCTCTCTCTTTCTCCTCTCTCTCTCTCTCTGTGTCTCCGCTCGCCCTTTCCCTCTCCCCACGCCTCCCCTTGTCTCTCCCCCAGGTTCGCAGGAGGCAGGGTGGACCACCGGCTGACAGAACGGCTGGAAGGGCAGCGAGTCAGACCGGTGGCACCCCGGCATGAATCGGGCGGGGGAGGAGTGTGACGAGGAGGAGGGCGTGGCCGGGCAGTGATGGAGCACGGCCAGCTCCTAATCAGCTGATCAGCGGGAGAGCGAAATATGACATCACTACTACACATTTTATTAGTGATGTTTCTTTGCTGTGATTTGATTCTATTAAGGTGAAGGCTTTTCTTATGAATATCAATTATGTTACATTATATAGGTTTATTATTTCTAGTATGGATGTGCAAAACTATTTAGTTCAAAATCGACTAGTCGGTTTAGGCAGCCATGTATAATTACACTGCATGTCAACCAGACCCCGATCAAATGCTTTTCTCTGGTACAGTATATATGGCTACCAAGTGCAGCCCTCCAATAAAATAACTGACAGATATTCAACAAATAGGCTATATAATTATAACCTTTTATAGCACAAAACTGTTAGTCCTCATGTAAGACTCTCCAATACAGAGCGGCACAAAAGCACTAGTGTGGATCCCGGATGCAGAATGATATGCTTAGCAAATGCGAGTGTAATGCTCACACTGTAGAGCCCTGAATATACTTCAAAGAAACATTTAAAAAACATTGAAGTAATAATTAAATAATAATAAATACATTATTTCTTCTGGTACAAAAACTTTAATTTATGAGGCTAAATGCAAATATACAGTATGAAGAACGCAAAACTGTTAGGCCCAAAGCAAGTTGCGTGCAAGTAAGCTTGTTGATGTGTGAGATTTGGTTGTGACAGAAGGGACAGTACTGGGATCTTGGGGCAGGACTACAGATGTTTGGCGTCTGCTCTGTTAATAATTCAAGCTGGGCGTTTAAAGGTGGCTCATCCTTGGTGCCAGAACGTTCTCACCTTTGTTCCTCCAGGATAAGCAGAACAGAGCCAAGAGGACAAAGGCTGTCATGCCTTCCATGTTCACCCAACTGGCAAAATCATTCTGGCCATAGGGGGTGCCAGTGTTTTAAATTATACATGCACCGATTTAATCTGTCACCAAAGTTTTTTCCTTGGACTTTGATTGAGAGAAAAAGAAAAACTGATCATTCACTGGACAAAAATTGGCCTGTCCCTATTCCAATACTATAACGTCACTGGACAAAATTTGGTGTGTAATAATATTTCATGACATTTTGTTGGACTGTCATAAGCCTGGTGCGGTAACAAGACTGATACCTAGAGTTTCTACTAGGTTTCTAGATATTCTGTGTTGTTCATAATTAAACTCACCCTTTTGAATGGTGCGAACCAAGATGAAAAAACTCTGTGGAGGTGTCTTGTTGTCTCCATCGCTGAGAACAAAGTTAAATCTGTCGTGACCTTTGAAACCGCTAATTTTGGTGTGAGTGTACCACAGACGGTTCATCTCCACATCCTCCTGGGTGAAATTCTGACCTGGACTCAGGTCAATCCATCCAGCTTCTGTCTGCAGAAATTAACAAAACATGGCTCATCACTTGCACATTACCTTCTCTTCAATGTGCATATCACACATGTTTGAAGACGACCCATCCTTACTAACCCTGAGTTGAATAAGGCCAAATCTGGGACCTGCATTGAGAATGTAGAGAAGTTGATTGCTGGGGGTGTCGTGATCCCCTGCCTCAAGTACTACACTGGAGATGACTCTCCTCTCCAGGGCCTCGACCTCAACACCAGCATTTCTGAGCACAAAGAGCAAGATGCTTTGGACACCAGAGGTACAGATGCCAAGTTTGCATGCTAAAATGAATTCTAAATAAATAAATACACAAACAGCCAAAGCCAGATGCTTCTAAAGGAAAGGAAGGCAAGCAGAACTGGCCTGTCATCATAATCCATGAGGATACTACAACAAGGAAGCAGGCATCTGCCAAAAAGACACATTATTTATGCTGTTGTGGAGTTTACATGCAAACCCTCAGCCAACACAGGGATGTGCTAATCTTAGAGGAAAAGGGTGGAATTAAAATTAGCAATTTACTCAAGGATGTAACTTAATTCCCAGTCACTCAGTCACACAGATTCCCCAGCCACATGTGCAGTACAGGTTTGGTTGACCCCCCTTCTCTAAAAACCCATTCAATATCGTCCTCCCCCTTCTGTTCCTGTCCAATCTCTGCTACTAAAATCCCTCTCCCATTCCGCTTTCATCCGCCTTTTTGGCTTTGAATTTGTCCCAGGGCATCCTTACTTTAGTAGCCATGGCTTTTCATCATTGACTGGTATAATGCGGACACACGCAGTCCCCTGGACTGTGTGCCCACCATCTGTCAGCTGTATGGTGAAAACGTCCTTGAGGGTTTCCGTGTCATCATGCAAATACATGATCTTCATTCCTATGGATTAGCACAAGAAAGAAATATTTCAGTAGGAGTATTTTAGAGAGTCGATTAAGTGGTTTTGTTACATTTAGATGAGGCCATTAAGGCCAAATGTATTCTTGCACTAAAAAAGCTAGATGCAGCACAAGGAATAGAACAGAATGCAAATGTTCATCTTGCGCATGTTTTCATAGAAAAAATAATCGAAAAATACAGTTGATGGATGCAAAATGAGTGGTATGAATGGCTCCTTAGGAGCTGTCCAGACCGAATGTGTTCTTGGGCTAAAAAAAAGCTAGACTCAGCACAACAAATATGACAGAATGCAGGTGTCACTAGACACTTTAGGCATCTAAAAAAAATTGGCACTCCTACTCGTGACACTGTAAAAACAGCGAGACAATGGTCAAAATTTTCCATTCAGTGCATGCTTGCATAGAAAAACAATTTAACAACACCACAGATGGATGCAAAATTGCTTTTGTGTAAGTGGCCCCAAGCTCCTTGATATTTGCAATTGCTAATCTTGTAACCCTAATCTTTTGACTAATACCGCTAGCTCTCAAAACTTTAGCCTCTATCTAAAATTATCGAGAATAACACCAATGAACATTATCCCTTTTGTCAGTGACCTGGTCACCTATGTTTGTACAGCTCTTTATCACTCACTAACAAGCAAAGCTGTGCAGTCACCAAGTACCTCATGCACAGTGGCTGTGACTTAATTGCACAGAGAGCAGTTGGAAAGACTTTGCAGATGAATCAGAAGCACCACAGGCGCTCAGTGACCTTTGTGTCCTGCAACATCTGTTCTGCAAGCCTGGATACCCACAGTGATAACAAACCAGTGCCCTATGGAAGGCACAGAGGGGTGGCTTGACCAAGGAAAGAGCCACTGTCCTCGACAAGCAGAGAGTGGTACCCTAGAATCTCACTAAAACAGAGTCAAGGGGAAAAGCTCCTGGCTCACCTTGCTGTAGCTCCTGGACAGTAAAAGACTGGATTACTAAGGTTCTTTGGAGGACCTCTGGGCTCATGTTTTTATAACGACTCATCTCAAGACCGTATATTGCATTGAGTAAGGTTCCATGGGCTGGGGGAACTAGGATGTTAATGGTAAGAGTATCCGATGGAATATCGATGTCCATTGCATTTAGAATATCTGGACTGAGATCCTTCATCCCTCCTTCCATGACCTATTTAGAGCAGAGTAGAAAAGACAATAGGAAAGTTGTCTGGAAAACGTTTGTGGAATGTTTGCTTACTGGTTAATTTTGTGTCCAAAAAGAATAGCTTACTGTGAAGTTGCCAAGCAGCAGTGATGGAATCTCATCATTGGTAGGGTTAATGATGATGTAGAAGGGCAATGGTGCTGATCTCTGAATCCCATCACTGACACTGATGGTAAAGTAATCCGCTGTAGGTTCCACACCCTGGTGCACAGACTGGACATAATTGATGAACCCCGAGCTGAGGTGGAGCTGGCTGAAAGAAACTTTATTTATACAATATGACTTAGCAGTCTGAAAGGGAAGGTCTTATACTTGCATAGGACTGAGATGACACAACAGAAATAAAGGCCAAAGTATACTTTGGTTGTCTACATTCCTGGTCGGCTGAGCATGATCTGATCCAAAACGCAGAAAAACAAAGTATACCCGGTCCTTTAATTGTATCAAAGTTGAGATCTTAGATTCAAGTGGACAATAGTGTATCAGGATAGGCACATTTGTTTGCTGTGATTTCAGCAAGTAGCACATCTGTTAGTCCAGGACAAAAATTCTTATTAACCAATCAGGGTAAGGTTAAGGGATTAGGTTTAGGTTCAGTGCTGTTGGGGTTTCAAAAATATTTTTATTAACCTAGCATATCTTTTTGATTTTAGGCATATCTAATTTTTAAAGTTAAGTTAAACATAAAGATATGATGGTCACTGTGATTTTGCACATGCTCCTGGATCAACATTTTGTTGGTCTTGGAATAACATTCCCATCAATGAAACAGTCCTATTCCTAACATCTGACCTTAATCATAACCTACGCCTAGAGTTAATCAGGCATGGTGTACAAGCCCCTAAACCTAGCCTTAAGTGTAACCCTACATATACCCGAAATCTAAACCTAAAATCTTTGTTGATAGAAATGTTGGACAACAAGGATGTTTGAAAAAATGTTGTTCCATGACCAACAAAAGATCCAGGAACACATTCTACTTGGCAAAATCAGTCACCCGGTACATTTACAGAGCCATGAGAATACTACTGACCCACTCTTAGTCCAGCATTGCTCTTCTCAAAGCCAGGGGAAGGAAGGGTATTCTCTAGGAACCCATACTGAGGTGGTGTCACCAAGTGAAAGATGAGCTGGTCTTGATATGTGTCTAGATCAGTGGCCTCCATCACCCCACCACACAAACACGCACTGGAGCCCTCATTTACCACAAACATGCCACCTGATGGAAAAATATTCAGCTTAAAGCAAGTAGTAATATTGCCGTTTGTCATGGAGTGTTCATTATTAGTAGACACATCTAATTATAGAATAGAACTCCTATAGAATAGAAATTGCTCCTTGTCAGGTAATCTGTCAGTGAGAGGTGAAAGTGTCTTGACAGGTGTCTGCTGATTAATTTGTTTTCTTCTCAAGAACACGTCCCAATATTTTTCTCACTCTCATTTGCAGGCACTTCCCTTTTCTCTTCTCTTTCCTCACGCCTGCTATGCCACCCCACTAACACACCATCTCTTCCTTTGCTCTCTCTCTCGGCTCTCGGCCAGCCCACTGCCACCTGGGTGTTGATAAAGCCATCATGCCAATGCTTACTGGCATCTACTTCCATTTACAGCACTGAAAAATAATGAATTGAGAATGGGCACTGATGAGGTTGTGCTTGGATAAAGCTCTGAAACAACGTTGGGAATTAATTATTAATTTACGGCAGTCTGCAGTAAAAGTGATAAAACTCATTCCGGATCAAGGGAAATGGGAGAGCTGGATTCCCCTCGTTTTCTGTTGCTAATGCTCTTACACCAGCCTGGCTTTAGTCAATGCAGATTAATTAAATGAATACATTTTCTCGCAAACCAGACCAGATCTGGCACAAGGTGGCAATATCGGAGAATTCCTTTTTTTTTGCTAATGGGAATTAACCGAATTAGGAGATTGTAACTGAGATTGAATGAAAGAAATATCTTGGCAGGGAAAGAAGTTACATGTCATCTTTTCCAAATGCAGGACTATCTATTGTCTTCTCTTCTGTATCCCTATTGTCCAGCTGTCCTCTTGGGAACGTGAGTATTTTCTCCACACGCTTTCCTCTTTCTATATAATCCCAACCAGCTGTGTGTACGTCTGCTGCCCTGCATGCACCATCGACAAGCATGCTGGGATTTCCTGTGGACGTCTCACCAGCACCTAGCTGCTGTCTTTCACTCATTGTCTTGCTCTGGTCACTGTTCTCCATTGATAACTGTAAAGTTTCTTTTTAGGTCTGGGATTTAGCGTTAAATCGCCTTCTTGGCTGCAGCGCTTACACAATTTGGGATTAAACAAGAGCATCTTGTTTAATCCATTCAGTCCCTCAACACAATGCAGTGCCAGTGTTTAAAATGCACTACAGTTTGTTCCCAATGAGAGATTATGAACACATTTATTCAGCAGAGAACTATCAGTGCTGAAATTGCATTGCGTTTTCAGTATTTAAATGAAGTCATTATCATTCCTCTCCACACAGAGGTGCCTCCTTTCTATGTAAATTAGGCTTATTATAGATTGTGCTTCATTCACAAAAATGGGCTTGTACAATGTTTACCCAGTGTTATCGTTGGGGCCTGGTTGTTGACAGGCACCAGGGTGATGTTGAGGTCATAGACCGGAAGTGTGCCATGCAGGGGGACCGGTGGGGGTAGAGCATCCTCTGGGCAGCAGCCATCCATTGTTCCGGCCTCTCCATCTGATACTATTAGAGTGACCGTGTCTGAGACAGAATCTGGTCCAATCTCACCACCTAATGGGAAAGTGTATTGGACCACAGTAATTATAGACAGAACATTTCATAATCATAATGCTTTAGTGATTTTCAACTGGTGAACAAAAATTTGTTGCAGGTCTGTTCTGATTGGGTTATGGAGAGTAGGGAAAAAACAAATATTAAATGTATTTAATGTTATAATCATGCATAGTTAGAATAGCAAAAAGAAATAGGTTTATAATCTTTTAAAAAAGGGAGGATAAGTATCCATATATTAACACCAGATGAAAGCAGGCGGTAAAATGAATTTTATTTTAAAAAGATGTTTGTGTAAAAAATATTTATCGATCATATCAGCAGTAATTCATCAAATAATGATCAGATACACGGTGTAGTCAAGTGCACTTTTGGCATGGTATTCATAAAAATGACTGTTATAGTTTGTACTTACAGTCATAAGACACTATAACAATAAGTGACACTTAAATTTTGGTATTGTTGCCATTATATTGCACAACAAGCCTCTTGTCTCAATTATAACCTGTGTGCAGGTAGAAGATGAGTCCATTGAGCACATCCAGCTGGGAGAACTTGTCCACTGTGACCCCATTTCGCCGTAGTACCCCACGTGCAGGTGTTCTGGCAAGCATGTATGTTAGCCGAGTATCCTCGCTGTCAGCATCTGTAGCAGACAGATACTCCACAGTAATCTGGACTTGACCTCCCTCTTTGCAGGAGAGTTCAGCCTTCAGAACTGAGCCTAACTGTGGAGGTTCATCGTTTATGGGTAGGATCTAAAAACATGCAAATAGGGAGCTTAAGCAATGCATTTTAATAAGGGCTGTAATGAAATGCAGTATGACGGTATGAAGTGTTGGTGTGTCAAATGTGTTTACTATTTTTTTTTTTTTTTTTTTTATTGGCAGAAAACTAAGAAAGTTACCTGAACTAAAAGTGTTCCATGGGCAGAGTTGATTCCATCTGTGATAGTAAGTCCAATGCTATCCTTCAGGGTCTCAGAATCATCATGAATGTATCTATGATTGGAGAAGATGACATTATAATTCTTAATAGGTCATAAAGTGACCTCTAGCAATTCTTCATAGAACATGATAAAGTACTAATTACAAACCTTTAAACCACTACACCACCATGAATAACCTTGTCTTTCAGTTTTATCTTTTCCCTTTCCTACCTGACCCTCAGGGCTTTGAGGTCCTGCAGACTGAAGCTGTCTCCCTCTCGCAGTTCTGTGCCCTGCAGCTCCAGTCTTCCATGTCTGGGCTGAGTCTTCAAGTGTACCCTGAGCTGCTCTTTTGAGCTGTCCATATCCTGCACCAACAGGTGCTCCTCCATGAAGAAACTACCACCACCTTCCTCCACCCTCAGCAAGTTAGTGAACATCTATGAATGGAGGTTTGAGAAATAGATCAGATTATTTATAATTATGTTAGAAAAATTGATTACCACAAGCTTCTATTGCAGTAAATACAGTTTTTCTTCAGTTTAGACTTGGGACACTGGATTATTGATATACCCTTCAATTAGTATGTTTACATGCACTTTAAATGTTTGATTTCAGTCAGACTTGAACAAGAATTCGTGTTCATTAAAGTTGTCATGTAAACGCTTAAGTCCGAATGAAGTCAGATTTTTGCAAAGTCAGACTAAAAGCCTGGTCACATTTACCTTTTCACAGCGAAATTCTGCGGACGTTGAGCACGTGTGAAACCAGCAGACAAAAAATTGCCAAGCAGCCTCTTTTTAATGCTGCACTTTAAAATCTGTGACAGTGATGTTAAAAGGAAACTCGCCGCTAAAATTATATCCTTGTCCATTGTGAATATTCTGTATAGCTGTGGACAAAGGACTGCCAACACGGAGGTCACTGTCAAACCAAGCAACTTTTGTTCAACGTGACAAATTCGCCTGTCAAAGTTCCATGCAAAATCTTTTCCACCAAAAGTCAATCGCGTGAAATTCACGATCATGTGGATTCCAATTGAAATTAATGTATTTTGCCCGTGGAATTTTGCCTTGCGATGGAAAATGTGATAGCGCCTTAACAGGCCAAGATAATGCTCGGCTTCATCCAGCATGTACACATGTTAATTGGACCACAATTGGCCTCAGCGTTGTGCACATGCTCTGGAAAAAAGAGGTGACGTGCTCACTCACTTCTGGGGCCTGGTTGTCAACAGGAGTAACTGTAATGTTGAAGGTGAGCCCAGTGAGAGTGCCGCCTTGGTGGTCACTCACAGAAAAGACAAACTGCACAAAGAGTGGGTCAGGGCCAATATCTTCAATTGGAGGCATGTAACCTATTTTGTGGTGGTTTACTGCATGCTGTGGAAAACAGAAAACCAAAAATCAATGTTATACACATCAAATTTTCTAACTTTTGTAATGTTTAAATACATTATAGTGCTAAGGTGCATTTAAGTACATGTTTCAGACCTGGGTGAAAGACTTGAGCACTGGTACAATTGCATCTTTTTTCATAGAGCTGATGCTGTCTGTATAAAACATCCTGCCTGCATCTGATAGCCTGCAGGGATTTACAATTGAAAGAAAGTGATTTGACTCTTTAGAGCAAATGACACAAATTCTTTATACACTCACTGAGCACTTTATTTGGAACGTTATGGTCCTAATAAAGTGCCGAACATTGTCTTCTGCTGTTGTAGCCCATTCGCCTCAAGGTTCGACGTGTTGTGCATTCTGAGATGCCATTCTGCTCACTACAAGAGTGGTTATCTGAGTTACTGTAGCCTTTCTGTCAGCTCGAACCAGTCTGGCCATTCTCCGTTGACATCTCTCATGAACAAGACATTTCCGTCCACAGAACTGCCACTTACTGGATGTTTTTTTGTTTTTGGCACCATTCTGAGTAAACTCTAGAGACTGTTGTGCGTGAAAATCCCAGGAGATCAGCAGTTACAGAAATACTCAATCCAGCCCATCTGGCACCAAAATTCATGCCACGGTCAAAATAACTAAGATCACATTTCCCCCCCATTATGATGGTTGATGTGAACATTAATTGAAGGTCCTGACCCGTATCTGCATGATTTTATGCATTGCACTGCTGCCACACGATTGGCTGATTAGATAATCGCATTAATAAGTAGATTTAGAGGTGTTCCTAATAAAGTGCGTAGTGAGTGTATATCAACAAATTAAAATGATTATATTGGATCTATATTTAACTTTACTGTCATATCTAATTAAAACATTATCAAGGTCTATGTTTTATTGTCTTGCTGTAATTTCGAGGAAAAGCATGTACTGTACCTGCTGTTTCCTGGGCTAAAACAGGGATGAGTGATGACATACATAAGGTCAGTATCCGGATGCTCTGTGTCTCTGAAATGCAGATTTCTCTGAGTAATGTAAACAACCTCTGTCTCTTTCACAGTGATGGAGCGAACTGTACCGGAAACTTCTACTGGCAACTGGTCCTTCACTGGGAACACATGGATCACTACAGTCTATAGATGCAGAGGCACAGAACAGACATTTGCACACAGCAGAATTCTGCTTTAAAAAATTCACACTGAAATGTAATTTAGTATGAAAATAGATACAAAATATTGGCAGAATTTTAATTAACAGTAAGATTATAATTTCCTAAAATGAGAACAGGTTTCCCACCATCATAGAACACCTGGGAATATCAGGAAATTTCAGAATTGTATCTTACATTCTTAGGTACGTATTGGAAATGAATAAAACTGTAAAGATATTTTGGAAACAATATCATGCAATAAGGTTTTATTTGTTAACAATAGTAAGTGTTAACATAAAGTATAATGAATTAACAATAAACAATATTTTATAGCATTTATTTATCTTGGCTAATATTGATTTATGAAAATAGAATTGTTAATTTTTAGTTTATGCTCTCATGATCCAAATCCCATGTTTGTTCATAAACCATTAAGAATGTCTATGTAAACTTTTAATGTTTAAAATCTATTAGTATATGTTGAAATTTACATTATCCAAGATTAATAGGTGCTGTAAAACTACTCTTTACTTTTTGTTCATGTTAACTAATGTAGTTAACTAATACAACCTTATTCTGAAGTGTTAAAGGATATTCCGGGTTCAGTAGAAGTTAAATTCAATCAACAGCATTTGTGGCATAATGTTGACTTCCACAAAAATAAAAAAAGTAAAAATTGAGGTTACAGTGAGGCACTTACAATGGAAGTGAATGGGGGAAGTGTGAAGCTTATAATTTTATAAAAGCACTTACATTAATTCTTCTGTTAAAATGTATGTATTATTTGAGCTGTAAAGTTGTTTAAATCACAATTTTTACAGTCATTTTAGGGTTTGTTGACATAACATCTTCATGGCAACGAAGTTGTAAAATTGGCTATAACTTTACACAGAAAAGGTTAATAAGCAATTTTATCACACTCAAATCATGTTAACACACATTGTTTATGTCTTGTGGCTATACTTTTGAAACAGTGAGTATTTTTACATTTACTGATTGGCCCCATTCACTTCTTTTGTAAGTGTGTCACTGGAACCCAGATTTTTCCCATTCTTATTTTTTAAAGAAAAGGAGAGACAAGTCAAAATACATTTTTGTGGTAGTCAACATTATGCCACAAATGCTGTCGATTGAGCTTAACTTGTATCGAACCCGTAATATTCCTTTAAGCTGTGATCTAAAATATTAATTGGCTAAATTTTACTCTTGGGTAGAGTAAAACTGTCTTGCAAGCCACAGTGATGTCTGATTTGTGTGCAAAATGTTATTTTAAGTCAGTTCTTTTCAGTGAATTGCTTGAAATAGTTCACATATTGATCTGAACGATTCATTAGCAAATCGCTCTAAAAATTCAAAAAAATCACAAACAACTGGAAAGGTCATGGAAATCCATTGGTCAAAAAGTGTGGGAACACTGTGGGACGTACATGTCTGTCTGAGAGATTTGGAGGCTGATGGAGATCTGAGAGTATGAAATCAAACGAGTCTTCAAACAATTCTTCCCCTGAGTGTCTGTAGTAGATTAGGCCCTGAAACAGGTCCCTCTGCAGGAAACTCTTCACTGGCACACCTGAATGACATGACATCATCTAACATCTGTTAATGTAAGTCACCTCAGACACATCAATAGGGGTTAGGTTAATTCCTTTCAAATTGATAAAATTCAGAAGTTATTTTTATTGTACTGATACATTTTCTTCTTGCATTGACAAAAATACAACCCACTTTGTCATTAAAGCCCACTGACCTGGTTCATGTGGAGAAGTTTTTTTGACCAGCTCTCCAGCTCTGGGAAAAGTAAGCAGTTGATACTGAATGTAGTCATCACTGGAATCCAGGTCTGAGGCCATTAGCATATACTCCTCCACCCTAACAGAGCTACCCTCTTGGACCTCAAAGGCAACATTATTGATTAAAAAAGGAGGGGTGTCATCTTTTGGAAGAATGTAGATGGGGAATTTGTGTCTGATGCTGTGGCGACCATCCGTGATTCGGAAGACGATGTTATCCCTGGTGGTGTCGCTGTCAGAGTGGTGATAGATCACAACTCCCTCTCTGAGATCCTTTACCTTGAACATGAAACCTTTGCCACCTTGGGATAAATGACAATGAACATTTGTTAGACCAGTGGTTCTCAACCTGAGGGCCTCAGCATACTTCTAAGGAACTGTTCACACAGAATGTGTTTTGCATCTGCTTACACTGTTTTGTTATATGCTAAAGCCAACATTAGTGTGAATTATCTGCTTCTACAGTGGATATTTTCTTTCAAGTCAACTACTATCAGCAACAGTTTGAAGCGAATATTGCAGAAGAAGTAAGGTTAAGTCAATGCATTTACAGCAACTTGTCTGAATAATAACAAATCCAGTTTAATGGCACAGACGTTTGAAGGTAAATCTACTGACCCTTTGTGTACTGAGTTTTGTAACTATCAAAGTAACGCAAGAATGCACGTTATGTACTGTATGTTCAACCAGACTGCGTGTTGGCAATGTGTTGGCCAAGCACTCATATCTGTATATGCATATTTGCTTATAGAAGCATGTTTCTGGCCTGAACAGCCCTTAATAAGGCCAAAAGATGCCTTAAAATTATTAAAAAATTAGTTAGTGACCAAAAGGTTGAAAACCACAGTTATCTACTATATTCAGAGCTCCAAACATATTTGAATGTTTGATGAATGGCATTCCAGGTTAAGGAATGTCATTAATTCCAGTTCAGGTCAAGCCAGCATAATTTATCTAATTATTTTCACATGTATCTATAATACAATTTACAATATCATTACTTTGACTGGATGCAAATGTGAAAAATAAGTTTTACTTTTGCCATAGGCACACACCCCTTGTGAAAAAAGAAAGAAAGAAAGATGATGTCCTTCCCAGTGAATGGCTGCCGTTCACCGTGAAGCTGGGCTCTGCCTGCTTGCCAGGGAGACAGAAGGGCAAGGCCACCAGACAGATTGAATGATTACTGGTTGCACAGCAAACCTAATTAGCAACGTTATCAGGGAGAAAATGGCCACAAGTCCAGTGGAGAAACAACTAAGTAATTGGGCCCAAAGGTGGCTGTGGGCATCAGGCCCAAAAAAGGAGGCATCATATCAACACTCAATGCAAGAGGACATTGGGCGGAAACAGAGGCAGCTGGCCATTTGGCCAAAGGCATTGGACTAACTCAGTGAGGACTTTCCCAAGGGTCGGGAGTCCCTGAGTTAGAGGCACAGGTGAGCAATTCCCAATCCCCATCTAAGTTCTCAAGAGAAACCAGTCCGTTATGCACCAGAACTCACTACTCTGCTCAATCATGCTGAACTAACAGGTGCTTTTGGATTGGGCGGAGTGGAATTGGAGCCAAAGTTATGAAATGATTCTGTTCTCAGCCAGAGGAATCACAGATCCATACGTAAACCTCAAAAACATAAACAGCAATTAAAGGAAGGGTTTGGCTTAAAGTGGGAGCAGTTGTTTGAGTAAGCTGGAGGCTGATGCTGATCAGGTGGTCTTCTGTCAGGGAATGACACAAGGCACAGGGTCTGGAAATCCTCCAAACCAGGAATCGCAAAACAACCTACCACGGCTTCTATGGGAGAACGCATTCAGCAAAACATCGCATTCAGTCCATAATTAAAATCCAAATTTGGCCTGTTCCTTACTACAAACCACAGACTGAATTTCATACAGTGTTATCGAATTTGAACCCAATTACTAACGAGACGGTTCACCCCAAAAATTAATTTAATTGCCCTAAACTCAAGCTGTTCCAACCCATATTATTATTATTATTATTTTTTTACAATTTTTTTATTGATTCGTACATATAACAAAGAAAAGCAAAACATATTTACACAGAATCAGCATTTAACCCCCACTATTACCCCTCCCACTCCCAAGTCCCCAATCCCCAACCCCACCCTGACACTCATCAAACAACCCTGTGGTCACATATAAGTACAAATATATATATATATATATATATATATATATATATATATATATATATATATATATATATATATATATATATACTGTATATATATATCACACACATTTAAAAATATGCTTCTTTCTCCACTGCCTTTCCCCGAGAGCCCTCCAAAAACGCCAAATAGCTGCCCAATTTTCCATCGAACGAATCCCAGATCCCCAGCCTTCTACATGACACTTCATCAAAAGCCGCCACCCTCCCCATCTCTGTGCACCACTCTTGAAATGAGGGCACTCCAGCCGACTTCCATCCCCTTAAAACAATTTGTCTGCCAATCATAACACATTTTTTATGTGTTTATCCCCTATATTGATGACCGCCCCATCGTCTAAAATACAAAGTCTGGGGCAAAATGAAATTTGAATGCCCAATATGTCACACATAAAACTCTAAACCTTCAACCAAAATTCTTGGATCTTAACACACCACCAAAAAACATGGGTTGTGTCTGCATCTTCTGATTGTCATTGCCAGCAGGTGGGTGTGTCTTTAAGACCAAGCCTATACAATCTAGAGGGGGTCCAATAGAATCTATGTAAAATCTTGAATTGCATAAGGCGCACCCTTGCATCTCTAGATACAGACTTAGCCCACACTCCCTCCTCAAATACCAAGTTTAAATCTTAATCTCTTGATAGAAGTTAAAGCTCCATCCCCAGACACTGAATTAGCAGGGAGTAATTCACTGATGCCTAATGACCTTTTCCAAAAGCAGTAATCACCACTCCCAGAGTATCTGCCGCTTTAGGGGGGTGTATGCTACTCCCAAAAATAGTACAGAGCAGGTGACACAGCTGTAAATACCTAAAGAACAGATCTGGGAATCCCAAAATGTTGAACCAAATTTTCAAAAGATCTCAACACGCCACTCATATAGGTCACCGAGTGTATTAACCTCCCTCACAATCCACTCTGACCAGCAGAAAGGGGACTTATTAATACATAATTTTGGGTTCGGCCATATGCTCGAGGCAACATTTAAATAAATGTCAGAATTAAACACTCTGGACACTTTTGTCCATACTGAGTGCAAATGCGAGATAATGGGGTGTAACTTAATTTCTCCGATTAGTTTGATAGAAAGGCTTTACAATGGTGAAATAGGGGCAAGAACTTCCTATTCAATACAGAACCAGGGAGGGGCTCTCTCAGGTGGAAGTGACCAATGAGCCAAATGTCTGAGACCGAATGCATAATAATAAAACAAAATCTTGGGTAGGACTAGCCCACCTTTGTCAATCGGCCTATGCAATTTGCTGAAATGTAATCTGGGATGTTTACCATTCCAAATGAAGGACTTTGCTATGCTATCAAATTGCTTGAAATAAGAGAGGGGGACATCTATAGGGAGAGACTGTAGCAGGTAGTTGAATTTTGGAATACAATTCATTTTAATAACATTAACCTTCCCAATCATAGATAAATGTAATGAAGCCCACCTACCCACATCGCTCGAAAACGAAACTCTAACTAAATCACTCAAATTTGCTGGGAATAAAATACCCAAATACTTAATGCCCTGTTTGGGCCACTGGAAGGCACCCAGCCGAAAAGCCGTTACCGGGCAGTGCGCTGTCAGAGCCAATGCTTCGGATTTAGACCAATTAACTCTGTATCCCGAGAACTTAGAAAAGGAATTAATAATTCTGTCGAGGCAAAGCATAGATCTAGTAGGGTCGGAGATGAATAATAAAATATCATCTGTGTAAAGCAAAAGCTTATGCGCCACACCTCCCACCACCTCTGGAAAATCATCCTCCTTACTTATCGCGGCTGCTAATGGTTCCAGGGCAAGACAGAACAATAATGGGGAAAGAAGGCAAACCTGCCCGTTGCCTTTATCCAGAGTAAAATAATCTGAAATTAATCCATTCGTTTGTACCGCCGCTACCTGGTGTCTATAAAGTAACTTAATCCAACCAATAAAAGTATTCCGGAACCCGTACATTTCCAAGATCTTAAAAAGATAATCCCATTCTACCATATCAAACAACTTTTCGATGTCATTTGAGATGGCAGCGACCGGAGTCTGATCATTTGCCACTGACCACATGATATTGATGCAACGCCTAATGTTATCAGAAGAGCTACGGCCCCGAATAAACCCCACCTGATCTATATGTATAAGAGGTGTAATAAGTTTACTTAATCGGTTAGCCCAAATTTTTGACAATATTTTAATGTCTAGCTGGATCAGGGAAATTGGATGGTAACTCTTACAATCGCTTGGGTCTTTGTCCTTTTTAAGAATCAGACTGATCTGGGCTTGCATCATATTTGGCGGAACCTTTCCATTCTTTAATGATTCTGTATAAATTCTAGCAAAAGTGGAGCAAATTCTGTAGCATAAGATCTAAAAAACTCAGCGGCAAAGCCATCTGTAGGCAAGGCCTTAATTACCTCACCAAGCTCATCCAAGGTTATCTCAGAATCAAGAGAATTTTTTTGCTCAACCGTCACTTTAGGAAGTTCTAATGGTTCCACAAAGTTTCTAATATCCTCATCAGTAGACGAAGACGTGGAACTATAGAGATCAAGATAGAATTCTTTAAAAGCATTATTAATATCAATGGCTGAGTTAAATATTTCACCACCAGCAGATTTCACAGAGGGAATGGTAGAAAAAGACTCTCTTTGTTTTATATATCTAGCCAGAAGTTTTCCTGCCTTGTTTCCTGACTGTCTTGCCCTGAATAGCCAAAACTCCACCTTCTGTGACAAAATAGTATTATATCTATTTCAGTCGGGTCAATTCTCTGAGGCCATCAAATGGCATTCGGCACTTCAGCTCTGCCTCGGCACTTTTAATATTCCCTTCCAACTCCACGAGTTTTCGTGCTTTGGATTTTTTGGTGAATGAGGCATACTGTATGATTCGGCCCTTAAGAACCGCCTTGAGTGCCTCCAAAGCCACGCCCACAGAGGATACTGAGGACCAATTGGTCTCCATATAAACATTGATTTCAGCCTTTAACATTTGTTGGAATTCAGGATTTTGCAAAAGGGATACATTAAAGCACCAACTATATGATTTCCTTTTCTCCATATGTGGCAACACCTCTAAACACACCAGGGCATGATCTGAGACTAAAATATTTCCAATTGAGCAGTCAACAACAGATGAAATGAGGGACTTCTAGAATAAATCTTATGGACTGATTAAAAAAATGTATAGTCCCTACCAGATGGGTTCAAAAGTCTCCAAATATCTGTAAGACCAAGATTTTTACATATCCTGTGAAGCGTCAGTGTTGCTCTAGGGGGCACTTTTACTTCACTATGATCAAGGACTGAGTCCATCAAAAGATTAAAGTCTCCTCCCAGTACTATATCACGAGGGGTGCCAGTGGCTTGCAACATCCCTTCAAGATCTATAAAAAAGCCCTGATCATCAACGTTAGGTGCATAAATATTAGCTAAAATAAGACTTTGCCCCTGAATTTCTGCTAAAACAACCATGAATCTTCCTAATTTATCTTTAATCTGTTTGAGACATTTGAATTGTAGATGCTTACTTACCAGTGTAATGACTCCCCTGCTCTTACTTGAGCCAGCACTAAAGAAAACATGTCCACCTCATATCTTCCCAAATTTTTCAGCTTCCTGCAGGGAAAGATTCGTTTCTTGAAGAAACATTATATCATATTTCTTACGCTTAAGAAGAGAAATAACCTTCCTTTCACATTCCACATGGAGAGAGACAATCCGCTCATATTAACACTTGACATTTTGACATATGAGAAAAAATAGATTGTGTGTCAAAAACAAAATTATAAAGACCACATTCCAACATTAGTTAACAATCAAACCCCGAACTTCTCCCAGAAAAAAAAAAAAAAAAAAAACAGAAAAAAGAAAAACGTGCACATTAACCCCATGCATCCCTCCAAACTCAAACAGTCCACGCCTACGAGAGCTCCCGCGACAACTTTGCCTTCGGATTGCTCAAGTCCGGTGTTTCTACACATATTTTGTGAGACAGATTTACACAACAAAACATAATCTATAAAACAAACTCCAGCTAATAGGCGGAATAAACACAAAGAACGTGTAGATTCATCCACATAACTGTTCCAAAGGTGTGTTATTCCACAAAACAAACTCCAGCCACTAGGCGGAACCAGTACATAAACAAAACAAAAAAAGAAAAGGCACTTAGTTTCCTCGGACAGTCAAACTGCATGAGTGCAACAGATGACCTAATCACTCCAATGTCTTGCAAGAAATACTCCACACAAAAAACTCTAGCCAATAGGAGGCATAAGCACAAAGAATGTGCAGATTCATCCACACAACTGTCCCGAAGGAGTGTTACTCCACAAAACAAACTCCAGCCAAAAGGAAGCATAAGCACAAAGAACATGCAGATTCATCCACAAAACAGTTCTGAAGGAGTGTTACTCCAAAACAAACTCCAGCCGTCACTCCATTGACTTTATGAAAGACATCACTCGCTGGGGACAAGTGAATGTTTTACGGCCTTCCTTCCTTCCTGCCTTTACGGCATTGTAAAAGGGGGTAAAAAAACCAAACTATTTGTTCCGATGTCGGATTCCAATAGAATGGCCCCTTGAAGGTCTCTGTGTTGTTCTGTCTTTTCTGAGCGCTGAAGTAAAGCAATTATTGTTAATTTACACTTTACAAATTGATTCCGTTATTCATTTTATCTGACTCCAATTTTATATTAATCTGACTCCAATTTTAAGTTGACCTCTAATTTATATTTAAGCTCTAATTAATTTCTGATCATTCTTTTAATTTAACATTTTTAGGTTATTGATTACTCTAAATCCTCTTCTATTCATTGTCCTTTAGATCAGTACTCAGTTGTTGATTTGGAGTCTTACGCCGGCCATTATTAAATTACGTAGATCTCCCTCTCATAAGATAGCCAGTTTCATTCTTAGTCAGCGGTTGTAGGGTTAACTAATATCGTCTGGTTTGGCTTGTACTGAGAGTCTTTATATGGCTTTCTCCTACCTGGTTGTCCTGGGTGGTTTTTCCTATATTAAAGCTCCAGTTTGGTCTACACCCTGGTCTAATACATTACGGTATCAAAGGTACCCTATAGCGATCTACCGGTCACAATGATTCCAGAGAAATTCAGAATAAATCTATTATTTAAATAAATTTATTTGTCAGGTAGGATATAAAACATCGTTACAGAAATTCAAATCAAAGCCAATTTCACACATGATCAGAATAAACAAGCATTACTAAAAATAAGATAAGAATCAATAGGCATACTTGACAAATAGGAAAACTACATGTGACGGCAAAGCATGGGAGATCTGGCTTACAGATTCCGCGAGCTTCTTGCCAACTTTCCTTACATACCCAGACAGAATAAACATTGCGTATCAAATGGTATTATCCTTTGAACAATGAAAATTTGGGGGTGAATGGGTTCTTGACTACCTGGGGTTTAACCTTGTTAACATACAGAAGATCATTTAAATTGTAGGTCAAGTAGGGGGATAGACCTCCAGAATTATGCAGTATTTGGCAAAGACCTTTTAACTTAGTTACCATTAGTTTTATCAACATGGGAAAGAGACCATTATACCACTCGCACAGAGACCTCTTAAATGATATCAAACACATACAGTTGCATTCTTTGTTTTCATGGCGTTTGTTTGTTACATTTTCACATATACATCTTGTGTGTGGACCTTGTGTGGGAGACAAGGGGCAGAGAGAACAGCTGGAGTTTGTGGGGGTAAGCTGGGTTTTTCACACAGTGATGCATTTGTTTTCTCAGTTGCAGATCCTATTTGTGAGAGTTTGAGCGTAGTTTTTCCCAGAAGTCTTTCGTTGTTCCATGTGGGCATGTGCTGGATTACAGTTCTCTTGGCATCTAGCCTTACAGCATTCCTTAGCAAAAGCAACCTTCCATTGATGTAAGAGTTTCTTGCATTCCTTGAATAAATCACATTTCTCTCTTGTCGAATTCGCAAAGTCTGGGAACAGGAAAATGCTGTGGTTCTTCCAGAAAAGCCTTCCTTTACTCCTCACCTCACGTAACACCAGATCTTTATCGGATGATCTCAGAAATTTGGCCAGAACTGATCAGGGCCTGTCTCCCTCCCAACCCTGAGCTCGCTCGATTTCCAGCTTATGGCCTGTTATGTCAAGCAGATTCGGAAAGAGCCTGTCCAGGAATTTCACCATATCCTGACCCTCTTTAGCTTCAGGAATTCCGACAATTCGGACGTTATTCCACCGGCTACGGTTCTCCAAGTCCTCCAACTTCTCCCAGACATGCTCCAAATCCACCTTGGTCGCTAGTGGATTAGCAGCTAATTCCCTCTCTGATGACTCCAGATAATCGATCTGTTTCTCGACATCTCCCACTCTTGTAACCACCTCAGAGAACTTTGTCTCCATGGCAGTGATCGATCGATATATTACAGCAAGATCCTCCAAGTCAGCAACGACCTTCGCCAGCATTGCCGACATGTTCAATATATCTCGCGAATTTCCCTCATTTCTCCGACCAAATCGAGTCCCTGGCTTGGGGCCTTGTCAGGGGTGTCAGCTTGAGCACGTAAGTGTCTTTTAATGTTTCCAGAGTCTGAGGATTTTGAATTCTTTGACATATTGTCCTCCTAGAACAGTTATGGAACAGAGTGTATCGAATCTCACCGGTTTATGTCATTAATAGTGATAAAACTAGCAAAGTGAGCAGAGCTCGCCGTCCACACGTCCGAACCTCGCATGGCGTCACGTGACTCCCCATATGACTTTTTTCTTCTTCTGCGAAACACAAAATGTCATATAAGGCATAATGTTGTCCTTAAACATCCTTTACTTTCATTGCATCATTTTACTGTGCAATAAAAGTGAATGGAGACTGAAACTAAGTCTAGGCACAAGGTTTGGCAAAATTGTGCGCACAAAGCGCTAATGGGCTAGGTCAAGTGCAATTTAATTCTGAGGTTCTTCTCCGGCACATCTGCATCCTATTATATAGTCCATTTCCTGTTAAGCAACAGCGATATAAACAAAGACAGAACATTCATAAGAAGCTGGTAGAGCCCATTCATCCATTCATTGCATAAATGGACTTTATGCAATGAATTAGAAGAATAGAAATATGGCCTTACATTCTTTTCTGCAATAACTGCATACCTGTTGAATGTCAGGCATATTTCTATGACAGTGACATGCTCCTTTTGTATGTAACCCCTTCTTTTGTGGTCTCTTATAAATGATGAAAGAAGATGTGGTTTTTGTCTGGATTTGAATTTATGCTCTGTTAAATTATAGAGAATGTATGTATACTGTAAGTATTTTAATTATTATTTTCACCCAATTTGGAATGCCCAATTCCCAGTGCGCTTTTTAAGTCCTCGTGGTCACGTAGTGATTCGCCTCAATCCGGGTGGCGGAAGATGAATCCCAGTTACCTCCGTGTCTGAGACCATCAACCCGTGCATCTTATCACGTGGCTTGTTGAGCGCATTGCCACGGAGACATAGCACGTGTGGAGGCTTCACGCCATCCACCGCGGCATCTGCGCTCAACTCACCATGCGTCCCACCGAGAACGAACCACATTATAGCGACCACGAGGAGGTTACCCCATGTGACTCTACACTCCCTAGCAACCGGGCCAATTTGGTTGCTTAGGAGACCTGGCTGGAGTCACACAGCATGCCCTGGGATTCGAACTAGCGAACTCCAGGGGTGGTAGTCAGTGTATTTTACCACTGAGCATGATTGTATTGGCACACACTTCACTTCTACCAGTTGATTTTTAATTTTGAAAAATTAAATTTATTGAAATGTAATAATCAAACCAAAAATATTTCTAAATTTAAATTACACTTCAAACGAAATGAAAATACAGTATAATCAAAACAACGAAGTGGTAAAAAAATAATAATACCAAATCCAAACATTTTACTCTGTCCAACTTCTTCCAAAGGCTGCTTTTGTAGACTTAAAAATCACTCTATGACAACAGGTGGAAAAACAACACCTACAGGTGCATCTCAAATTAGAATGTCGTGGAAAAGTTCATTTATTTCAGTAATTCAACTCAAATTGTGAAACTCGTGTATTAAATAAATTCAATGCACACAGACTGAAGTAGTTTAAGTCTTTGGTTCTTTTAATTGTGATGATTTGGGCTCACATTTAACAAAAACCCACCAATTCACTATCTCAAAAAATTAGAATACATCATAAGACCAATAAAAAAAACAGTGAATTGTTGGCCTTCTGGAAAGTATGTTCATTTACTGTATATGTACTCAATACTTGGTAGGGGCTCCTTTTGCTTTAATTACTGCCTCAATTTGGCGTGGCATGGAGGTGATCAGTTTGTGGCACTGCTGAGATGGTATGGAAGCCCAGGTTTCTTTAACAGTGGCCGTCAGCTCATCTGCATTTTTTGGTCTCTTGTTTCTCATTTTCCTCTTGACAATACCCCATAGATTCTCTATGGGGTTCAGGTCTGGTGAGTTTACTGGCCAGTCAAGCACACCAACACCATGGTCATTTAACCAACTTTTGGTGCTTTTGGCAGTGTGGGCAGGTGCCAAACCCTGCTGGAAAATGAAATCAGCATCTTTAAAAAGCTGGTCAGCAGAAGGAAGCATGAAGTGCTCCAAAATATCTTGGTAAACGGGTGCAGTGACTTTGGTTTTCAAAAAACACAGTGAACCTACACCAGCAGATGACATTGCACCCCAAATCATCACAGACTGTGGAAACTTAACACTGGACTTCAAGCAACTTGGGCTATGAGCTTCTCCACCCTTCCTCCAGACTGAAATACAAAACTTGCTCTCATTTGAAAAGAGGACTTTGGACCACTGGGCAACAGTCCAGTTCTTCTTCTCCTTAGCCCAGGTAAGACGCCTTTGACGTTGTCTGTGGTTCAGGAGTGGCTTAACAAGAGGAATACGACAACTGTAGCCAAATTCCCTGACATGTCTGTGTGTGGTGGCTCTTGATGCCTTGACCCTAGCCTCAGTCCATTCCTTGTGAAGTTCACCCAACTTCTTGAATCGATTTTGCTTGACAATCATAAGGCTGCGGTTCTCTCGGTTGGTTGTGCATCTTTTTCTTCCACACTTTTTCCTTCCACTCAACTTTCTGTTAACATGCTTGGATACAGCACTCTGTGAACAGCCAGTTTCTTTGGCAATGAATGTTTGTGGCTTACCCTCCTTGTGAAGGGTGTCAATGATTGTCTTCTGGACAACTGTCAGATCAGCAGTCTTCCCCATGATTGTGTAGCCTAGTGAACCAAACTGAGAGGCCATTTTGAAGGCTCAGGAAACCTTTGCAGGTGTTTTGAGTTGATTAGCTGATTGGCATGTCACCATATTCTAATTTTTTGAGATAGTGAATTGGTGGGTTTTTGTTAAATGTGAGCTAAAATCATCACAATTAAAAGAACCAAAGACTTAAACTACTTCAGTCTGTGTGCACTGAATTTATTTAATACACGAGTTTCACAATTTGAGTTGAATTACTGAAATAAATGAACTTTTCCACGACATTCTAATTTATTGAGATGCACCTGTATATATTAGATAATAAATACAATTGTTAATATAAACATAATAATAATAAAAACATGACCTAAAGATAGTTTAACACATCTAATATTTTTTTTTAATAAAACGTCTATAACAGTGATCGTCATGGACATAATTTGGTGTTTCTACGTTATTTTCAGAGTTTGGACATGAACTTTATTACCACCTGCTAGTGCAATATCCAAACTGCAAATGCAGGAACTGAGTTTAGACTTTGCTCTGCTCTGACGTGCTTTTGCAACATCTTAGCATAATGACCTATTTTTTTTTAGGAAAATAACAATTTGTGCTTTCCTCAATTCATTTACACACAATACACCCCTAGTTTGCACGCATGGACCCACAGATAGCACAAATACTCCCACCTATGGCCACTTGCGCTTTGCACTGGCACGAAAATTGCGCTTAGAATTAGCACTCTCATGAAAATTGGATAAGATGTTATGCACAGTCATGCATGTAGCACTTCACTTTGCGCACTCATGAAAACAGAACCTTACACTTTATGAGACTTACTATGACATATCCGTGCGGTAAAAGACCATGGTAATTGCATTTGGATGTAAACAGAGATGTCACAATTTTCATTTTTGGGCAATCTATCCCTTTAAGTGCTGTGATTCTGTGAATAATTTAGTCCTATCTGCTGTACTTGGTTAGTGATATTGGAATTCTGTGGTAAGAGGCACTGAGTAATGGTAAACATCCTTTACCTCTAACACTTAAGTGTCCATTATAGGGGCCATCCACAGCTATTAAGGTGACAGCATGTATGTTGTCATTATCAACAATCTGTAAGTGCTCCCAAGTGATTGGTCTGGATTGGCCTTCCAGTAGATCCAACCCTGTAAGTATGCAGATGTTTAGTGTCAGTCTCCCATTTAAATGATAATTATGTTTAGTATCAGATTTATTCATTTAGTTAATATGCTGATTTACCCATATTCCAAGACACTCGAGGGGCATTGGTCTCTGCGGTGCGGATAGAGATGTGCACTAAGATAGGAAAACTCTCTGCAAATGAGCCATCAATGGCCTGAAACTCAACCTGCACAACATATAAGGTTAAATTAATGGACATGGATAATAGGCAGTATATAGTGGGATGAACATTGAAATGAACTTCATTGGAAATTTGTGGCTTTTAGTCCATGTCTATTAGCTATAAATCCATCTATATGCTAGTGTACTCATAAACGCTGACAAATAGATCTTTTATCAGAAATTTTGCATTTAATATGTAGTCTTTCTCTTAGAAAACAGACCAAAAGTACTGATGGCTCATCCTGCACTACACAGATTTTGTCCAATTAAATGCTCCCTAAAATGAGAATGTCCCTACCCCTAATATTACATCCAACCGACAAGCAAACCATAATTCATGACTGTGACATAAACGAAAGGCTATTGGCTATTTAAACAAAAGGGACAAGCATTTTTAAATGTCCCACCAATATAAAATACATCAACACAGGAAAGAAAGCTGCACTTGTCAAGTAATTTTATGAGGACTTCAATATACGTAGCTTCCCATATTTTTTTAATCATCTTGAAAGGCTAAACTAATAGAAGTTTTTGATCTCATGGTTTGATTGCAATTTATTTGGTGTAGGTAAAAAGGTACAAATTTCCTGTCTACTTCCCTGTCAAATGTTGTACAGCAATCCTTTGCTGTCAACTAACCTCATAGTTCCTTCTAGATGTGTGGCTGCTGTTTGGGGGCTGATAGGCAATTTTAATCTCATTTAGATCTTCCCATGAGAAGGAGGAAGCAATTTTGGTGTGATCATCCAGGTGAGTTATGTATCCCTCTGCTGGAGGTTTGGTTACATTGAAAATCAGCTGGGCCTGAGGGGTCTCATCATCTTTTGCATCCAGTGCCGCAGTCGTCATGGGGGTCAAGATGAATTGATCTACCTCCAAGATGAACGTGGACATGAAGGCAGCATGGGGAGCTTGATTCTGCATGGCCCCTTGGATCAGTACTGGTAGCCAGATACTCTCGGTCTAACCAAGAGAAAGGAAAGGGAGGACAGGAAAGTGAAATGGATTGTATGGAAATGGATACCCAACAATTGGGTACTTGTTTTATGTTTTTATATGATCATGATTGTCATGTTTACCTCCACCAAGGCTCGAGAGGTCTGATCCCTAAACTCCACCCTAATTGGAATATAATCAATCTCAGGTGATGGAGGACTGAGGTGCTGGTACTTCAGACCTGAAGTAAGGAACTCAGTGCAGTCAGTCTTCAAGAACTCTACTTCCCTTGTGTTGTAGTCACAGGCTTTGTTTCCTGGACAGGTGATTCCAGTATGGCGTCCTTGAAAGTTTGAAGACAAAGATTAAAGATTTAAAGGGATAATTCACCCAAAAATTACAATTCTGTCATAATTTGTTTTCAATGTAATGTTGTTCCAAAGCCATTTGTCAGCTGAGGAAGTGCCGGTAATACATGGTCGCACGCCACCTCTGTCTTTGGAGCATGTGCACAACACAAAGGCCAATTGCAGTCCGATTAATGTGTATACATTCCGGACAAAGCCGGGCTACCATCGCATTATCTAAATCTGTTAGTCTGATTTTGCAAGAATCATCTAAAATGTTTACATGACATTTAAAAAAAAATTTTTTTTAGTCCGACTGAAATCAGACTTTTGAAATTGCATGTTCAGGTAGTGTACTTAGCTTTCTCATGTTCTTGGAATACCTTTTCTTGGTCCAGGCTCAGTGGACTGCATTGTTTCAAGATTGTCTTCAACGACCAGTTGACCAAGCATGGAGACTTTGATCTCAGAGCTTAGGAGACGGACAGTGCAGCTCATGCCAGGCTGGGTTTTGAAGGTAAGGACACTGCTATTGATGACATTGGAGAGACCATAGAATTCTGGAACCACCAGAGGAATGCTTCCAAGCTCTGTTAGGCTTCTCTGAGGTTCCACCACCTTTACCCTTAGAAGGACAGACTCAACGAATGTCTCAGAGTCTGTAAACCTGAGTAAATGTATAGAAAAATGTGTTCGTAAACATTTTGGTATGGAAATTACTTTAGGCCTCAATGGCTTTTGCAGTCAGTGATGGAAAATGAATAATCATGACCACTCAAAGTCTCACCTATATACCCTCAACATGACAGTATCCTCATCTAGAAGTGGGCTGCCATTGTGGATGTACTTGACCTCATCAGGCAAGAACTGGCAGTCAAATACCTGGAAAACAAACTTTAACTCAACTCAATCTGCATATCCTGAAGTAAATAACTGCTTGCAAGGCCACAAAAAAGAAACTTTTAGACAAGCATACATTTTAGGCTATGGTTTTACATAATTGAAGTGCTGCATCAGAACTATTTTGCCATTGCTGTGATAATAAGTGTGTTTTCTGTTGTCTATATATGACAATAAACACACTATGTGTTAGACTTGCAGTATAAAAGCATCTATATGGTTAAATATATGCAAGAAAAGACTGATCGGATTTCAGTATGCAAATATTACGATTTATTATTTTATTAGAATTTATATTTGTAAGCATTCTTTAATTGTAATCAGTGGGAGACTTTCAAACTTGAATCCTAAATTTCTTAAAAATAATAAGGTTTACTCTCTCTCTCTCTCTCTCTCTCTCTCTCTCTCTCTCTCTCTCTCTCTCTATATATATATATATATAAAACAGAAGGAATGTAACAGAACATGTTTTCTTGCGACAAGGTTCCCGCTGTTATCTTGATATGGCATCTAAAAAAACATATTTGCTCTGCACAAGATGAGATGTGGACAAAAACCAGTGAGATGTGGCCCATCGGTCTAAAATGGCCATCTAGTACGTTTATATAGAAAAACAATTGAAATGCAGCACAGATGGATGCAAAACACGTTTGGTGTGAACGGCTCCTAAGGCTGAAATTCTCACCGAACACAGCTGGAATGGAGTCAGTAAGTTAAATGGTTTAGGAATTCAGTGCAAAAGTATAATACTTGGTGTTAGAGGTTTTAGTTTGCAGAAAAAGTATTTGTTCGGTTACCTGAGGAGTGAGCTTTCCCACTCTTTGCGTGATGGGCTCAGTGACCACCACTTCCACCTTACAGGCTTCAGATATCCCATCTGTGTGGAACTGAAGTTCTTCATCTGTTACAAACACAGACTGGCCCCTGGCTACCCAAAGACCGGCATTTAACCGAACCATACTCGAACTTTGTACATGTGGCCAAAGTTGACACAAGGTGAACAATGTCAAACCGAGGAAGGCCACCCCCATCTTTTCAGGCAGTTCAATTGCTTTAGCAGGACAAAAGACAGGTTCAGTTTGGATTTCAATACATTTGAGATTCAAGAAAATCTTCTTTAGATGATCTGCCTTGCTGTCATTTCAAACTGTACGCAGTATTGATATGAATACTTGAGGGAAAACAAACCAAACAAATGAGTGTTAAATAATACAAATATTTTTAGATCCATTAGTAAGTATTTAAATCTGTACCTGGAGGCACCACGTGGCCTATTTATCTATTGTATAAGCAACAAAACTTTTTAATGATTTTGCTCTGAACTACAACAGCATGGGAACGAATGGGTTAATCAGCCTGCCACTGACTCATTGCTGGAAATTTAATCAGGACAAGCATCAAAGGAGCATGTGAAACACAGTCCTGTTATTTCCTATGCAGCCAAACTCTAAAGAAACCCAGAGCTCACAGGTGCTATTGCACTAAGAGAGAAGCCTGACGTCTGTTGCACATTCATAAACGCTATGAAAGAAGCTTGTTCCCAGTGGCATGCATGTTCACGCTAGAACTTGTGATTTTTTATTGCTAAAAAAATGTTACCAAGTGAACTGTGAATTAGCTTCTCTCATAGCGCTCATGAACATGCAACAGATGTTCACTAAGAAATTACTTATATTTCGGGTTGTTTCTCACCAGAACCTATCGTATGCCTTCAGAAGAATATGACGCGTACAGGATGCGTGACGCAAATTTCGTCATCAGCAGAGTGCTCGAGCACTCAAGTGCAGCCCGATTTTTCTAACAGGGTGCCATGGATTTATATTAACTAATTAGTGGTTCTACAAGGTGGCAACACTCACATTTGATCCATTGCTGTCACAAAGAGGAAGATTTAATTGCCGCTAAACAAAAGGAGATGAAGGTTAAGACAAAAACAGTGGATGTGTTCTTAAAAATTATTAAAACAGCGACAGTTACAGTTCAGTATAAGTACTTTGTAACTTTCCTGCTCGATGAGTGACTTGCAGTTGATCAAACAAGTTTCACACCAAATTAATACAGTCTTAACTCATGGTGCAAACATCATGTCTCAATACTGTTTTGTTAACAATTTGACATTTGAGAAAATGAGCCATACTTTAGAATCTAAAACATCAATAATCATTCATCAAGAAGACTTAAATTAAGACCCTGCATGTTTAAACATGATTCAGCATCAACTACATGTGCACTACTGACGATAGAAACATTTGCTAACGTGTTCAAACAAATGAAAAAGCCTGCAGCCCTGTAACTTTACGAATAGACAATAAAACGCTTTCAGGGAAAGTTGCTAACTCATAAACCTCAACTCTTCTTGTTAAAAGAAGCCAATAAACCTTCGAGAAAAGGGATGTGAGATTTGCACTCAAATGTCCTTTTTTTACAATGCTTTATCAGTCTAAAACAGAACAGAGGATGGAGAGAGATAATATAGAAGCATTGTTAACATACCTACAGATGAATCTACGCTTGGCCTTTAGTTCCCCCAGTCTGTGCAAACTAACAGAGCAGGAATCCTGTCAGTTCAGCCCTCCTCATAGAGCTGAGAAGGTCTACCCTCAACTGCCCCCCTTGCTGAATAAGACCACAAAGAACAATTACCAAAAAACAAGCAGACACAGAAAGAGAGAGAAGGAGTGAAAGATAAGAACAAAAGAGGACTGTTACGTCTGTTTGCATTTGCCCTCTTGTCCTAACTTTAAACAGAGCAAAACCCAGCAGGAGGAAAAGGAAAACACTCGACAAAATGGGAGGAAAAATTAGATCTGCAAACACAGGAAATGTGCAGAGCAGTTCCAAAGGTTTATACTTCTCTGTTCACCCGTTCTCACAAACCCAGATGTTGTTATTCCCTAAAGATGGCAAACTTCAGACCTCACTGCTTTACAAAAGAGCTCTAAAAAGGAAGAAGGTAAGGAAACAAGAGGCTGGTGTATGAGTGAACAGCTACTTTAAACGAATGAGATTAGTAACAGCTTTGAGAAAGTTTTCAACTTTTTAAATGTTCGAAAGGCAAACCTGTTAGCAGGAGCTTTGATGTTTGATTGCCCTGCAGCCTTCATGAAAGGAAATAGAAGTTGAGTTGTGTTAGGTTGGGGCAACAGAAGTACTATTAACACAAAGGTGTTTTGAAAAACTGCAGCCTGTAGACAACCACACTCACATCATTCTCAAACACCCTTTAGTATGCCTACACACACCTTCCTCTTGCCCTAGGCTGACCCGAGGGACAAAGGCATGCCTCTCCCCTGCTGAGCAGCTCCAGTCAGACTGAGACTGATAAATGTGGGCTGGTCACTCCTGTCTACCCCCTGCTGCCTCTGCATGGGGCTGAGAAAAACTCTTGACGTCTGTGCCACTTGGTTAGTTTGTTTCTGTTTTTTCAAAGAAGGAGAGCTAATGGACCGATTACAGAAAGAGAGGTTGGAATCATACATGATGAAATAGCAAGAATGAAATTTATAATAATATAAATAATCAACATAAATATTTTAATTAACAAGTATCTACAGAAATAAATGTAATAAATTATTAAAATAAAATGGAAAAAAATTAAGAAAATTAATACAAAAGTTAATAACTATGATTTTTTAATACATTATTTTACAACATTTTAAACAATTACAATATGCCATCCATTAAAGTTTTAGCTCAAATGGGCAATATATAAAGGAATAAAAAATAAGTACATTTCACAGGTAAATAAATTAAGTAAATTTGACATACAGTTGAAGTCAGAAGTTTACATACACCTTAGCCAAATACATTAAAACTCAGTTTTTCACAAGTCCTGACATTTTCTACAATCGTAGAAAACATTCCCTGTATTAGGTCAGTTAGGATCACTACTGTATTTTAAGAATGTGAAATGTCAGAATAATAGTAGAGAGAATTATTTATTTCAGCTTTTATTTCTTTCAGCACATTCCCAGTGGGTCAGAGGTTTACATACACTTTGTTAGTATTTGGTAGCATTGCCTTTAAATTATTTAACTTGGGTCAAACTTTTTGGGTAGCCTTCCACAAGCTTCTCACAATAAGTTGCTGGAATTTTAGCCCATTCCTCCAGACAGAACTAGTGTAACTGAGTCAGGTTTGTAGGCCTCCTTGCTCGCAATATATATATATATGTTCTCATAGTCAACGTGTTGAATGCAGAAGAAATGGGCAGGAGTAAAGACCTGATTGACTTTGAGAAGGGCTAAATTGTTATGGCTAGACAACATGGTAAGAGCATCTCTGAAACGGCAAGACTTGTGGGTTGCTCCCAGTCAGCAGTGGTGAGTACCTACCGACAGTGGTCTGAGGAGGGACAAAAGACATACCAGCGACAGGGTGTTGGGCGACTAAGGCTCATCGATGCATGAGGGCAATGAAGGCTATCACGTCTGGTCCGAACCGACAGAAGGTCTACTGTGGCACAAGTCACAGAAAATTTTAATGATGGTTACGGTAGGAATGTGTCACAACATGCTGCGTATGGGGCTGCGTAGCCACAGACCCAGTCAGAGTGCCCATGATGACCCCTGTCCACCATCAAAAGTGCCTACAATGGGCACGAGAGCTTCGGAACTGAACCTTGGAGCAGTGGAAGAAGGTCGTCTGGTCTTTTACATTATGTGGACGGCCGTGTACATGTGGGCCATTTACCTGGGAAAGTGATGGCACCAGGATGCACTGTGGGAAGACGACAAGCAAGTGACGAGAGTGTGATGCTCTGGGCAATGTTCTGCTGGGAAACCCTGGGTCTGGCCATTCATGTGGATGTCAATTTGACACATGCCACCTACATAAACATCATTGCAGACCAGGAACACTCCTTCATGGCAGTGGTATTCCCTGATGGCAGTGGCCTCTATCAGCAAGATAATGTGCCCTGCCACACTGCACACATTGTTCGGGAATGGTTTGAGGAACAAGATTAGTTCAGGGTGTTTGCCTGCCCTGCAAATTCCCCAGATCTCAATCCAATTGAGCATCTGTGGGATGTGCTTGACTAATAAGTCCGATCCACGGCGTCTTCACCTCGCAACTTACAGGACTTGAAGAATCTGCTGCTAATGTCTTGGTCTCAGATACCACAGGACAACTTCAGAGGTCTTGTTGTGTCCATGCCTCGGCTGTTTTGGCGGAACACGGAGGACCAACAGCATATTAGGCAGGTTTTCATAATGTTTTGGCTCATCAGCGTGTATATGTATATATATGTGTGTGTATATATATATATATATATATATATATACATCTCAGTAATTTGGACTGTGGCATGATTGTTGGTGCCAGATGGGCTGGTTTGAGTATTTCTGTAACTCCTGGGATTTTCACACAGAACAGTCTCTAGAATTTAATCTGAATGGTGCCAAAAACAAAAAACATCCAGTGAGAGGCAGTTCTGCGGATGGAAATGCCTTGTTGATGAGAGAGGTCAACAGAGAATGGCCAGACTGGTTTGAACTGACAAAGTCTACGGGAACTCGGGTAACCGCTCTGTACAATTTGTGAGAAGAATATCACCTCAGAATGTAATTCCACCAATGTGGTTTGGTGCTGTTTTGGTGGCACGAGGGGGAATTACACAATTTTAGGCAGGTGGTTTTATTATTGTGGCTGTATATATTCATTCATTGTAAATTTTTATACAATATATTGTTTTTTTTGTTTGTTTTTTTTTTGCTTCATTTTCAAGATTCCAAAGAAGAGCTATAGACCAATTACAAAAATACAGGATTGGAGCCATCCATTAAACTTTTAGCTCGAATGTGAAATATATAAAATACAGAAATAAATTAAGTAAAAAATTTTTATATAAATAATCATTATGGAATTAAATTCAAGAGTAAATACAGAAATAAATTAATGGAAAAAATAAAAAAAAGTATATGTAAAGTATTCATGTATTACAATGAAATGAATTCATGTATTACAATTAAATGAATTAGTTCAGGGGCCCTATTGTAAGGCCGCTACATTTTAAGCACAGTGCTATACGATACGCCATACGCACGAAATCTGTGAACATGGCCAAGTCTTTATATTATTTTTAACAAAGATTGCAAATTAGGCCTTGCACCATTTCATTTACATGGACCTGCCATATATTTTTGTGAAAACAGCCACTGTCACAGATTTAAGTTGCAAGATATTTATCCTTTTGTGTCATTCATTCATTTTTTTTTTATTATTCATTTTGCCGCTTTGGTCCCTATGGAGGGAATATTATTTAGATCTACAGCAATCACTCGAATCACTCAAAATGTCACTGAAAAATTTTCATTCCAAATAAGTGCTTTTCTCAAAGTCTGTTTCAGACCCTCTTGAACAGCTAAACTTGATAAGTGACACTATCTGTCCTGCCCCAGACACAAGAAGCAAACGCAAAACTACATGTAACAGGAAATTGCCAATAACGAAAGCACGCTGATACCAGATTGGTCTAACAAGTTTGATAAACTTCTTTCAGGCTGATTGCTCACAGCGCTTCTTAACCTACTTATCCTGTTTTCTTTTAATGCTTAAGAGACCCAACAGTGACTGGTGGAGTGCTTATATTCTCATACACATGTCAAAAGTCTCCTGAGAGCTGAAGTGTTATAACACATGCTCTAATGAAAATACAACTTGTTGACCTGCCCTAGTCTGAATCTCGCATTTCCTACTTAGTGACAGCAACTCTTACTTGCTGGATGACTTGGAGCTTGTGTAAACCTGCTATTTTAAGGCATTTTTGCGGAAAACTCTCTGTAACAGTTCAATGATGGCAAAGGAGGAAGCTGGGACTGGCTTGACAATCCACGTAAGACTTTAATTACACACAACGGTACTACACTTTTCAGTGTCACACATAACACACAGCTTTTCAGCAATACGAAACCATATATACAGAAGGCTTGTGTAAGGTGGTTCAGTGGAAAGGAGGAGGCGAGAACCGGTTTGAGGACGTAAATAATAATTTAATGAATAAAGTTAAGCAAAAACACACAAGCATAAACACACACAGCACAGCTGCCTGTAATTCTCTCTCTCTCAAACTGTCATCCCCGGCCGCCTTTATCCCTCACGCGCCCCTTCAGGCTGATTGGGGACCAGGCGTGCTTCATTCCAGCCCGGCCCGCCCTCCTCGGCTCTACAGCTTGCTTTTCAGCAGTCACTTTATACTGACACAAACACACACACACACACACAGTCAGCTCCATGCGACTCTCTCTCGTCTGCTGCTGTCTCCTCTCCTCAAATACACACACTGGTTTCCATGTTTTATGGGGACTTTCCATAGACATAATGATTTTTATACTGTATGAACTATAGATTCTATCCCCTAACCCTAACCTTACCCCTAAACCTAACCCTCACAGAAAACTTTCTGCATTTTTAAATTTTCAAAAAAACATTGTTTAGTGTGATTTATAAGCTGTTTTCCTCATGGGGACCGACAAAATGTCCCCACAATATAAAACATTTCGGGTTTTTCTATCCTTATGGGGACATTTGGTCCCCACAAAGTGATAAATACCCGCACTGGAACGTGAGACCGGTGTGGCACACAGGTGGACCTCATTCACCACTTATTCTTCCAGTGAGCAGATCTGGGGCTGCACACAGACAGAGCTGATGGTGCCGACTTGTCAGTTCTAATTAATCCACCACTGCATACAATCAAGAATGTGCAGAGGCATGTTTAATGAGACCCTGACACAAAACACGGTCACTTGTTTCTAGCTCAGACTGGGCTGTTTGGTGAAAATAGTTTCCACTCTGTCTTTTGCTTAAACACAACTTTTAAGGTGTTTCTTGTTGAACTTTCTGATTGACAATGTTTAACCGTTTAAGTCCTGAGGGTGTTTTTAAAGATTTCCTGTTTCAGTGGCATACCCAAAATTAAAGGCTTATAACTCTTTAATTTAATTTTTATTTAACGTATGATTTATTTATTTATTTTTTTGGATTTTTCCCCTTTTTCACCCAATTTGTAATGCCCAATTCCCAGTGTGCTTTTTAAGTCCTCGTGGTCGCGTAGTGATTCGACCTCAATCCGGGTGGCGGAGGATGAATCCCAGTTGCCTCCGTGTCTGAGACCATCAACCTGCGCATCTTATCACGTGGCTTGTTGAGCGCATTGCCACGGAGACATAGCATGTGTGGAGGCTTCACACCATCCACCGCGGTATCCGCGCTCAACTCACCATGGGCCCCACTGAGAACGAACCACATTATAGCGACCACGAGGAGGTTACTGGGACATGTCCTAAGGATAGCGAGGAGTTAATAATATTAAGAGGAAGTTCTGAGATTACTGGAAATACCTCTTTTAAGAGCTTAGTTGGTATTGGATCTAACGTAATGTTGTGGCTTTTGATTTTTTGATAAGTTTTGTTAGCTCTTCATGACCTATGACAGCGAAGGATTGAAGTTGCTTGTGAGCAAAATTATGAGACACTGTTTCCTGAGGTGCTGTGACAGTTGATTGTATAATTCCAATTTTATCAGTAAAGAAATTCATGAAGTCATTACTATTGTGCTGCGACGGAATATCTGGTTCAGTCGATGCCTTACTCCTAACCAAATTAGCTACAGTACTGAATAAACACCTAGGATTGTTGAGCTTATTTTCTATGAGTTTGCTAAAATATGCTGACCTAACAGCTTTTAGTGCCTGTCTGTAGCTACAGACACTATCGTTCCATGCACCGCGAAATACCTCTAATTTTGTATTCTTCCACTTGCGCTCCATTTTCCGAGCTGCTCTCTTGTTACAATACTATAGTAAAATCAAGGTTACTATATGGAAACTACAGTATGACTGTTGTAAAACAATGGTTAATTGTATCAAAACTATGATTTCTGCCAAGAAAACAATGGTGACAGAAGTCATTGTTACTTCAGTCATGGCTACTACAGTATTACTATAGTGATACCATGATTACTATATGGCTACTACAGTATTACTACATAAAACCATGGTTAATTCTATCAAAACCATGATTTCTGCTAAGAAAACCATGGGGACAACAGTCCTTGTTATTAGTCATGGTTACTACAATATTACTATAGTAAAATCATGGTTAATTTTCGTTAGTGTCCTTAACAAAAAAAAAAAAAAAAAAAACATTTCTCTGATTACTAACTCAACATTAATTTAAATTAATTAACAGGTATTTAAATTAATACCTGCATTATTACGTGACATGCATCAACACAAAGTGCATTTCAAACTCAACTCAACGTATATTCAATATTCAGAATCTGTACATCACTATTGAAGAAATAAACTTGCTATTAAAATGAATACGATAATGGATGTCGTAACGCGACTCGAGTATTTTAATCATACGTGGAAATCATCAACGGAGTAAGGGCAACATAACTTTGACTATGAACACCCCAAGTGCTTTAGTTCTTGTTTCATGTCTGTCCGAACTAGCACCAGGTGCCTGCTTAAAGACGGAAGGGAGTGTGTCTATGTGCAGTTTCAGGCTCACCCTGTGCTATATATCCTCGGGTGATGTCGGCGTAAATAGCTAATCAAATATTGATGTATTACCAGTATACGGCATTCGCTTCTAGCAATGTCTGCAAACAGTGCCTGTTTTGTAAATGTTTTTTGACCGTCGCTGTTGTAATTGACTTCATAAAAAAAAGTTCCCAGACAGGAGACTTAAATGACACAGGGGCTTTTTTTCTCCGCTTGCCATTTTGCCAACTAACGCGTGAAGAACTGTGATGTCATCAACTGATTTAACATACTAACAGTTAATAGGACAGCTTTTCTCTGTAGAAAGTTGACCCACGTGAAACACAGGTGGAGTGTGTCCATCTACTGAGCCATACAGGTGCATTAGCGGAGGTTACAACTGCGTATGTCTATTTGACACTTTATTTTCTTCGCCAAACTGTATGATCCAGATGCGTTATTAAACTAGAGACCGCTGACACATGCCAAACACCCATTTTGAACAATACACTTATACACATACAAATCTACAGCAAAGACAATGAAACTTTTGTACAGCACTCCTTCTCTTGACAATAAAGCTCACTTGACTTGACTTCTCTTGTAAACAATGACATGCTTCCTACCTCCTCCTCCATGTGATGCGTGACCTTACCAACCATCATCCCTCTCATGAGCACACATCACAGAGATGCACGGAAGCGAACATTTGTAGTTCAAAAGTATATAAGTATTGTTTTGTTTCTGAAAATAATCAATTGTTTGGGTTCAGAAGAACTTTATTTGTAGACTGGAGTCATGTGGATTATTTTGATTCACCCTAAATATGGATTTTGGACCGTCAAATAATGGAGGACATTCACTTGCATTGTTTAGAGGAGGAGGCTTGAAATGAAATCATAAAAATCTTAAATTCTGATTTGATGAAGAAAGAAACTCAGATACATCTTGGATGGTCTGAGGGTGAGTAAATTATCAGCAAATTTTCATTTTTGGGTGAAATATTCCTTTAAATTCACAGGGCTCTGAGCAGAAATGTCATGGGTGGGCCACCCTCATCAGAGGGCCCTGGCATACAAGTGCCAGTACCTAACCCCCCTTTTTTAATTTTAAATTGCCCAACTAAAAAAACAAAACAAAAAAAATATATACCATGGTATTGCCATTTTTTGCTTTTTTTTTTTTTTTTTTTTACATTTACCATGGTTTTCGGACATGTGTCATGGAAATACCATTGAACTCTTTGTAGTACTTTGAAGAATGTCAATACAGTGGTGTCACTGATGATGACATATGGTAATATGAATATGGTAATCATTCAATACCATAATATTTAACAAAATATTTAGGTCAGAAGGAACTGTTGGCTAAAATTTGTCACTCCTCTTACATTGTTTTAAGTTTCTGATTGAAAGCTTGAAGTTCTGAAGTTGAAATTGAAGTTTTACAATGTTTAAGTTCATAATTGCTTTTTCTAAATTTTACACTGAGTGTTGCATAAAATTACATTTGGTGTGTTGCACAAATTAGTGCCATGACTTGCAGAAAGTGGATCCTGGTAGTTCCTAGAATTGCCCTAGATCTAAAAATGAGTCTTCAGCATAAACCCATTCAAGAACTGAATCTCAATGTATTTGCAGAACTTTCTGTAGTCTATATTGCACAATAAATATAGTGCCTTTTATTTTAAATTTGTATATTTGCAAATATGTTTGACACTGTCATGAAGTTGAGAGGTTGCCAGCAACTTCTGTATGCTTTCGTTTTAATCCCATTTGAAGTGTCCACTCACTCTTGATATGTTCTGACTGCTACCCTTTCGCATTAGCGGCACTGGCCGAGTGCCCACCTTGGCCTTGGGCATCTGTCATGCTTGGGCCTTGACTTTTTGTATGGAACCAAGTTAATCTAGCTTCTCGACCGTTGATTCGGGCAAGCCAAGTGAGCCGCAAAAAAACAACAACATTTGGTTAGTATGCACAGGGCAAGAATTTTATAGACAAATGGCTTACAATAGACATTGCTATGCATGGAAATGTACATGTATGTTCTATATAATGCTACATGTGACAATATCTGTGTCCGAAAACTGAAAACAAAAATGTATATTTAGATTAACTTATGACCCCATTTCCATTTGCTTGGTTTTTCTTAAAGCTAACCTGAATTTGTTTTAGGTCATGAGACATGATGTAACAGATCCTTGAAAGGAAACAAGTTTCCTGACGAGGTAACTTCATAAACAAAATGCTGCCAGTGAAATCACTGATTGGCTGGACAGCGAAGCAACTGCCTTTAAGGGGCCATTCAGACTGAGTATGTTCTTGTGTTAAAAAAGAACACATTTGTCTCAAGATATGTTTTTAATGGTTGAAGTTCTTTTTAACTCCACACTTCCTGCGCGAGATAAAGAAAAAGCAGCAAGATGCGGCAGAACGGACAAAGATGTCCATCTAGTGCATGTTTACATAGGAAAACAAATGAAAAACGGCAGATGTAAGAAAAATTACCTATAATTGGCATTTTAGTGAGTTATGATTATTGTGTTTCAGGAGAATTTGGCATTAAGGGGTTTCTTAGTTTTGAAATCAAGTCCCAGCAGTTTTAGAAAAGTTGAAAGTTTGATGGCACAAAAGGCAAGCTATCACTCTCATCATCACATTGAAGGAAGAGCTCCTTTAATTAACAGGTATTACTTTATATATCACCATAGACTGGGAGGATGTCGATTTAACACCTCACTATCACAGGATCAAATGAGGTGATATTTCTTATTTGCTGAGCTAATCAACAGTAGTTGGATTGGTGATGCTGGCATGATATCTGACCCTGAAGCCCAAATGGCAGCTGATTCATTGCACCGACTTTTCCAGCTGTGAACAGAAAATGCTTTCTTTGTGTTTTTCCTCACTTCCTATCAGTTCATTTTATTTCTAATTGGAACTAAATTTAATCAGTAGTGAGAAGAACTTAAAGTTTTAATCAAAGCTTATAAAGTTTACTCTGTTTTTTCAGATGTGTCTATGAGATGTGATGGAAATGCCTGGAGATTTATTAGCATGCTAGTTCCAGTACAATGTTTTTATTCAGAGTAAACTGAACTCTGTCTCCTCTCGCTGCAATTATATTGTAACAACTCTTATAAAGTGCTCAGTGAGTAATCATTCAGTACCTTTGGACCATGTACCATGGTAAAACCGTAGTTTTTGGATATGTACCGTGGTATACTTTTAAGTACCTTGGAGTACCATGTAAATAGCATAATAATAATAATAATAATACCTTACATTTATATGGTGCTTTTATAGGCACTCAAAGCTCTTTACATAGTATAGGGGGAATCTCCTCAACCACCACCAGTGTGCAGCATCCACCTGGATGATGCGACGGCAGCCATAGTGCGCCAGAATGCCCACCACACACCAGCTATTGGTGGAGAGGAGAGAGTAGAGTTATATATATATTTTTTATCAATAAAATTCACGTTGGATCATAATTTATTTTTTCTAGTAAGACCTTTGATATTAGGGCAAAAATTGTATTCTTGATAATAATTTTTGTATTGTTTTCCTGTAAAAATATCAAAAATCCTTAAAATAAGATACATTTGATTTATCTAGATTTAGAAACAACACTGCATAAGATATTTAGGTTTTTCAGAGGATGTATTTTTAATGTGTATATTGTCTTACTGTACTGGCAGAGTTTTTATAGTCAAAACAAGTGAAAAAATCTACCAGTGCTGAAGAAGTAATCCAAAGTATTTAGAATACGTTACTGATCTTGAGTAATCTAACAGAATACGTTACAAATGACATTTTACAGCATGTATCCTGTAATCTGTAATTGAATACATTTCAAAAGTAACCCTCCCAACCCTGCGTATGGTAATATCCAATTTGGGAGTATGGGATCCTACTCGGTGCCCCCAAACAGGCCCAGAGTGTGAGCTACAGTACTCTTGATGCCACTAAAGGATAACTGACAAGCTCCTGCAGAGAGGACCTGTCAAATGTAATGAACACTGATGAGTCATATGTGATTTCATCATGTGAGGATGGAGGGCCTTGGGATAAACGAAGAGTACATTTATGGAGGGATTGCCAACAACCTTCCCTGGGGTATCAGGTAAGGGATTCTAATGCTTGTTGGGTGTATATGTATTAGGAGAGCTGTTTGAGATTTTTATATCGGGGGGTCGGGGGTGGTGATCTCCTCAAGAGGAATCATGGGAGATGTAGACCCTCACTGGCAGTCTAAAGGGAGTAATCCCACGATTATGTAAATGTGCCTGACTTTGATGCAAAAAGCCCCAGACTGGTTACTAATGTTCATGGCTCGTGAAAGGGCAACATTCCCTAGGAGAAATAATGCATGTTAGCTGAGTGGATGAAGAGAGAGAGGAAGGATTAGAGCAAGGGAACAAGTGAGGTTGCATGAACTCTTAATGAGAGTCGTAGGCGACTCCTCCAGCACAATACATTATCATATTTCCACGTAATTAGTTTGTTTTTCCACTTGAAATGAAAAAGCGGGTCGACGGTGCATTCAGTTAGGAAGGGGTAGCCACCCTACATCCACCTCTTACATTCGAGATGAACTCTAACCCCACCAGATAACAACAACCCCCCCACCTTAATTTCCTGGCCAGACTTGACACATTTATGTTTGGATAAATGTAATTACTATACAGGGAGATTAGGTTTTCTCTGTTATGGATCTCATGAATAGTGTATGCAATCAGTAGGGTTGAGGGGCGTTTGAGAAGGTGAGAGGATATGTTAAAGTGAGACACAAGCAGATGATTGCTGGCACTACGGCTCTATATCAAGGTCTATGAGATGCCCCAGGGTTCTGTATCAGGACCTTTTTGCTTTGAGGAAACTTGCTTAAACATTTTAGTTGCACATAATCAAGAATCAGTGGTTGGATCAATTTAGTGTTCACTCTGAAAAAGCTGACATTGTATAGTTGTAGAAAGGTTAAAATAATGTGTGATAAATTGGTATTACGGCCATATGTCCATCAGTGATTGATTTCATGTGTTCCATTCAACCCAGAAAGTCAGAGTTTGCATTTTTCTACTTGGAAAAGTGCATTATAATATCACTTGAAGTCAGACTTCCAACTTTGAAACTATTTTGGAAATCTAGAACTCTGATTTAGCACAAGGATGTGCATGGTTCATGGTAAACATTCACTTTCAAGGAAATAAATGCATAAATTAGTCATTACATTATGAAACTTTTACATTACATGATAATAAAACAAGTTTTGGTGTGTAATCTCTGTTAATAGTACACCTGCACAACAAATGCTAGCATTGCACTACATTATTTATTCTCCACAGTTAGGTTGCTAGGACACTTCTTTACCATCAACCAAACATCTGCAAAGCTAACCGTAGCGCTGCTATTTTGTTAAGTTTAGTGTTGGGCAATGGAAAGCCTTTATGAGATATTAAGCAGTAATATCCCACATTTCAGCTAACAAATATAGGTTCTTCAAACTTTTCCAAATGTTACATTGTGGTTGTGGGAAAATGTCCAGTTTTCTTAACCCGAGTAGAATGTTATTTAAAGGTTATCATAAGATTCCTAAAAATGTGAAAACGCCCTGAAAACTTTATTCTACAACTTATTTATCAGTTCTTACTCTCAGAAAAAATATGGACATATATGAATAATGTCATACTAAGAACATTTATTCCTAACACCCTTTCTATGTAATGCTTCCCGTTAAAAGCAATTTGCTCCCATTATCAGCGATGCTCTCTACACTGGATGCAATTGTTGCATTACACCGAAAGTTCTATTTCTGACAAGCTGCATGCACTTAGGGCTAGAGCTTACATCTGACTGTCCATGCCGTCATCTTTTTAGAATGCTCGCATCTTCACGTCCATTGTAGACAGCCTCAAGCCACTGTACGACATGTTCAGTTAACATTATTTTACTGGTTGTTCCTAACCTTTACATAATGTTAGTTCAAGTTGTTGGAATGTTCAAAAGTAAAGCTCAAAGTATACTTCAGTAAGACTCGAACGCTAGGCTTCTGAATACAGGACATGTTATGCAACTTTTGTCATTATCAGAGTGCTCGAGCACTGAATGCATGTGGTCCGATTTTTCTAAGGTCCACAAGGTGGCAACACTCGCAACTGAGCCATTGCTGTCATGAAGAACCACTAGAAGAAGATGTAATAGAGGATGTGCACGTCAAAAGGTGTGTTTGAGGAGGTCAGGCGGTACCTGCATTTGTTTAAATCGAGTCTAAAGGAATTTAAGACATCTCTATGGTTGTAAACTCTTGAAGATAAATAGTCCAGTATCTCATAGCCGTTGTAGCGTGCATGCGCCAACCGCCTGTGTTTGCGTACACAGTAAAATTAAGTATACTTTGAAAGGCTACTGTTTGACTTTACGCAGACGCTAAGCGTTCATGTCAAAACTGAAGTATACTTTTGTCTTTAGATGCGATCCAGCTTTGGATAGAATGAACTTTTACAATAAAATCTGGCTGAATACCCAGTAAAAATGGGAATGTTACTTTTTTTCTTGTATGAACAGTAGATTTGTCATGGACAACATGCATAAATTCTCTTTGTTCACTTCACTGTTCACATTAATTTGGAGGCAGTCCCATTCTTGGACACCTTTGTACTCAGTGATATGTTCAATTGGTAAAGATGCAGCATGAAAGTTTGTTTGTTGTGTTCTGGATAGAGGTCTGATGTGACAGCCATGTGCAGATTTACCAGCGGCTACGTTAGCCGCGTGTCTCCTCTGGTGCGCGCTGAAGCAGCAGCACAGTAACTTTGCATTAGAGAGAATGGCTGGAGCAAACTTGGCCACCGTCCTAGCGTCATGCCTCATCGCTTACCGCCTGAAGAGGATGGAAGATTTTGCCTTTGTTTTTCTAAACTTGTTTGAAGAAATCTTAGAGGAAATGTATGAAACTTTGACTCTGTGTTTTCCGATCTACAGTTAAGGCCTGCAAGGTCTGATAGCCATTCACCAATGGTATGCAGACCCACACTGTGAGAATCTAGATAAAACTGATGTCATAGAGCATTACTTTAAGTTACAGTACATCAACCTACAGTATAAATAGATTGCAGTAAGTAGAACAAAAGAAAATAGGTGAGAGAATAATAAATACTAAAGTATATATATACTGAATATGAACTGTCTGCTTCTACGGTGAGTTTTTCTCTTCCAAGTCATCTACTGTCATGGTGGAGCAACAGTTTGAAGAGAATATTGCTGAGCAAGTAAGATGAAGTCAGTATATTTGTAGCAACTTGCCTGAATAATTAAAAATCCAGTTTAATGGCACAGACCTTTGAAGGTAACTCTTTCGCTCCCTTGAGTACTGAAGTTTGTTATGCAACCAGTAGCACAAGAACACACTTTATGCATGTTCAGCTGGACCATGCGTATGCATACTTGCGTAAGAGACCTTCAACTTTTAAAAATGTGTCTGGAGACACCTGCGTTCTGTTTGATTCGCTGCGCTGTGTCTATTTTTTAGCAGAAGAATGTATTCAGTCTGAATGGCCCCTCAGCCGTTTGTTGGGGTAATGTGAACCAGCCTACAGTGTGCAAATGGGTCAGATATAACCTCAACCATGAATGTGACAGACGTACATTGTAATGGGTATCTTACATCATGCAATACTACCACCATGAAATTCATTCCAAAGAAAGGGGGAGTTCTAAGCAATTAGCCACAAGTAACAAATCTACCGTTTATACATAACCCACACACACCCACACCAAGCAGAACTAATGTCTTGTTTGTGTACTATGCACCTCTGTCTCATTATTGTTTTGCAGCAGACTTGGTCTCACCAGGGCTGCAGAATCTTGGCGGGATGGCTTGCACAGACAAGGGTAGCGTGGCGTGGGTCCAGAGCTCTGGCCACAACCCAGTTCAAGCTTAATCACAGTCTCTGGTCAGCACAAGGCCCCTCGCCTTTCACAGCCAGCTGACATCTGAGCGGTCTGGGACAAGGGAGCAGGGCTGGCTGCCATTTGTGCGGCTCTGCCTCCCTTTCTGGCTGCTTATGCATGCCAGACAGGTGTGTAATCTCAAATTGTAGACGATGGAGGATGGTAGGCACTTCAGATCAGCACACATTGCCCTGCCAGGGGGGGGGGGTCCATCTGGGGAGGGGTGAGGAGGGGAGGAAGAGAGGGTGGACCTGCCAAGACCACAAGCACAGATTGTGGGCCTGCCAAGGCTGGGTGACCAAGTCCCTGTCTCCCGCCAGACACTGGGTGTCTCAAGGTGTCAATTGGCTAAGGTACGTATCATCAGTATGTAAATTCTGGTTATGCTGGGCATGTAAAGAAAGAAAGCTGACTCATTCTGATTATAATAACGTTATCCAGACAATACTTCATGACGATGGTTGCCAACTGAATACGTCAAAGCTCGAAAATTGAAGTTTTTTTGAGGTGTAGCAATCACTATAACTCCTGTCATATTTCAGCATTTTTATGTTTGTCTTCCCACTTTTTGGAAGATGCATGATAAGATGTTGTAAATTAGAATATTTTGTGAATTCTGTCCTCCAAACTTCCAGGACTGTCCAAAAGTTTTGTAATAACTCTTGGATAAAAATAATTTACACGGTAAAACCACTTTGGTGTACAATAAGGCAAGGGTTAAATAGACAATGAATATAGATTTTACCAAAAGTCTGAACAGTTTTCTCAGGGAAATTGTTTTTCATAATAATAATAATAATAATACTAATTATTATTATTATTATTACTATTATTCTTATTAGTAGTAGTAGTGGTACTACTACTACTACTACTACTACTACTACTACTACTAATTATTATTATTATTAGTACTAATACTAATAAATAATAATAACAATTATTGTTATTAATACAAACTTTTCATTGTTGTTCTTAATAATAATATAATAATAATAATAACAATTATTGTTATTAATACCACAATTGTTATTGTTGTTTTTATTATTATTTATAATAATAATTCATACTTATTATTATTATTAATTTCATTATATTTATCCATGTCAGGTTGGGGCAGGTTGTCACATGTTTTAAATGTTATAATTTTATACAATTTATAAATTACAGTAATTCTTTGTAACAAAGACTTTATATTTTTGTATTGGGGCATGTTTCACAAAAGGTCCTATTTTTTTTTCTGCAATTAACATGTTCAGTAGCTGGAAATTGGAAATGTTCAATAGCTTTTTTGGTAGCAAAGACTTTAAGGTATTTACCTATATAGAAATGTACTCACAAAACTTATCCTACTCCAACAAATGACAATTAGCCCCTATATAACTCATTATAATTCACTTGTTTATAATTGTTTGATACAATATTCTCAGGAAACAATTTCAAGATAACTGGACTCTGTTGGCATGTACTGATTTTAGGAAATGTTAATTGTTTGTTGTTATCCTTCATGTATCTCTTCAAAGCACAGGATGAGATGTAAGAGGACAGTTACATTTCACCATCGCCCTCATATGCTCAAAATAATACATGTCATGTCCAACTCTAATTATGATTATGCCTATGAACACTGGGAGTAAATAAATAAATAAACATGAAGGCCATGTATGCAAATGAGTGAAGAAATGTCAAATTTGCATACATTTTCAGTGACCCCCAATGCCGTTTTCCTCCCAGCGAACGCTGCCATCTACTCTGACAGCTCGGGCCGTTGTCCAGACGCCCTGTTTTGAATACCGCCTGTCAGACAGAGTGAGTCTGATGTGAGGTGACAGCAGATATAGCCCCGAATGACTGACCGGCCCCTGACATGCACATACACACACACACGGATGTGCTCTGGGCCTAGCTGAACTCCTAGGAAGTACAGAATAAAAACCACTCGATTATGCAAATATTTCTGTTAATTTAATCAATTACATGTTGAGTGTACATCAAAAAATATATAAGTAACCTGGAGGTCTTATATGCAAAGAAGCTTTCATTTGTTTGAGTGAAAGCTAGAACAAGGGGACAGCAGTATGATCTTATGAGATGTGTGAGTATGTGTACGGACAAGCTGTCTTAGTGACACGTTTCAATCTCATGTTTTTAATAGAAAACATTTTACACACATATACAGTAATAATATAAATGCATTTAATTGTGGATATATATGTTAGACCCTGTATCATTTCTTGTATTGTTTACTAACTTATTCATATTTCAACATTATTGTGGATGCCTTTGCCACTGTTTTTTATGTGCCTGTCATGTTAATTTTGTTGAAGTCTGTTTTTGTACACCTACTTATTCATGCGATTATCTAGACAGACAATGGTGTGGCAGCAGCGCAATGCATAAAATCATGCAGATACGGGTCAGGAGCTTCAGTTAATGTTCACATCAACCATCAGAATGGGGGAAAAATGTGATCACAGTGATTTAGACCGAGGCATGATTGTTGGTGCCAGGTGGGATGGTTTGAGTATTTCTGTAACTGCTGATCTCCTGGGATTTTCAGGCACAACAGTCTCTAGAGTTTACTCAGAATGGCGCCTAAAACAAAAAACATCCAGTGGGTGAAAGTCCTGTGGACGGAAACCCCTTGTTGATGAAAGAGGTCAACGGAGAATGGCCAGACTGGTTTGAGCTTATAGAACAGCTACAGTAACTCAGATAACCACTCTGTACAATTGTAGTGAGCAGAATAGCATCTCAGAATATACAACATGTCGAACCTTGAGGCAGATGGGCTACAACAGCAGAAGACCACATTGGGCACTTAATTAAGTCCATAGTGTTCCTAATAAAGTGCTCAGTGAGTGTACATAATGGAAACCAATTATAAACGTCAATAAAAGCTTGTTCTCATGTACAAGTTTATTTTAGTTTTTAGTCTGCTTTTAGTTTACTCTATAAGTTATTTTTTTGTGACATATTTCGACCTTATTATGTCCGCCTGTGCCCCTGTTTTTATAGTTTATATTATATTATTTTTGTATTGTGTTTTATTTTTCACTGTCCTGTGCCTGCCCTGTTAATTTCTATTTCTATATTTCAACCTTATTGTGTTTGCCTGTGCCCTTGCTTTTTATTGTTTACATTGTTATTTTGTTTTGTGTTTTATTTTTTATTTTTTTGTTACACAGTCCTGTGCATTTCATGTTAATTTCTGTTTTGCATGAGTCTGTTTTTTCATATATAATGGAAACCACTTAAAACTTGTGTCATCAGGGAAACTTTAATGGCTATTGTATTTTGCTGTAGATTATTCTAAAAGTGCTATGTTTTTTTTTTCATGGTTTCCTGAAACTGCCATTTATAAAGTTTATTTTTCCAATAAATCTTTACAATAAGGTTTTGTACGTTAACATTAGTTAACGCAATAGTAAAATTAACTTAAACGAACAAAATTATTTATGTCAATAAATTAACATTAACCAAGATTTATAAATGCTGTAAAATGTTATTGTTAATTTTTAGTTTATGACACCGAATGCATTAATTAATGTTAATGTTTAGAACCTCATTGTGCAATTTTACCTTTTTGCTCCTGCAAGCACTAAATAGAGGATTATAGGAATACCTGGCCAATACATGAACACACCTCAATTAAAGTGTTTTGCATTTGGATTCCCTCTGCTGGACTTCAATGGGAATGCAGCAGAATGAATCTGTGCAATTGTTCTTTATTTTTTCAAACTTTGTATTATTGTCTGAGTGACCCTGATTACATACCCTGATTAAATGAGAAAGCTATTCGGTTCACAGCTATGTTCTTTAAAATGCAAAAAGATTTGGTATTTATGGTATTTGTAATTTAAATCTGCTTAAAGTAGTGTAGAATTTCAGAAAATGCTAATTAGAGGAAAGTTATTTTATCTGTACAATTTATTTATTTATGTCTCAAGGTCCCCCACCTTTCTTACACTTGCCCAGAGGTGACGAATTTTATTAGCCAAATATATCAACGATAAATGTCAAATGTCTGGTGGGTTGGTTGCTAAAAAAGAGAAAAGAAACAAAGCAAAACAGACAAACCTCTTTTGTTTTGTGCACTTTCAAGTGCGAAGCTTTTTCCTTTTAACAGACAAAACAAAACCGTTATTTTTATATAATTAAATATTGTGGACAAATCATTTGCATGTGTCATCTTTAAATTATTATCATTTAGAAAACTGATTATTCATTAAATTAACTTAAATGATCAACTGATACAATGTCAATACAAATACATTCCTGTTTCATATTTCATATAATATTTTATGCATTTTTGGTGATAACATATAGTGGTAGTGGTAGACACACAACATGTCAGTGAATGTTTGTTTTTTTCCAATATCAGTATTTTAGGTTAAAAGTTATGTAAGGGAACGTATGTGTGTATAGGTCATGTAACTGGTCATCATTTCCTGTTTTTCTTTTCTTTTTCTTTTTCTTTTTTTTTTTTTTTTTTTACTATTTTTAAACACCTTTTCATTGTAAATGTAGCATGTCACACCACAGGACAAGACAACTTCCCAGAATGAGTTCAGCAACTCATAGAAAACACTGTTTGCATAAATACTGAGTCTTGACATTTAATGTCAATTTAAGATTTAGCCTGCTTGATTGTGGCTAATATTGAGAGGGACCTCTCACTGTCTACAGGACATCTTGCGGACTTCTGCCAAGTGCCTTGTTCTCTGTGCTCTTCGGTGCATTAGTCTGCAGAGGTGTGTGGAGCGGATATAATCGTTTTTGACTGCTGCAATGTTCACCTGAGGCTTCAGCTGCTGCCTGACATACTGAGCATTTAGGGAGCTAACACATCTATTATATATACATGAAACCTAACTTGGGGATGAACAGCAGATGTTGCCAAAGATGCAAGTTTTGTTGTCGGCTTAGTGCAGGGAATTGTATAAATAGGACATGCTGTAGTCTTGATTGTGCAAGTTAAGTTGTGAATACACATTTAAAGATATGTTGGATAAACACACCCATGCAGTGTTGGGGAAGCTACTTTTAAACTGTAACTTGTCAAGCTACAAGCTATTTATAATTTAAAGTAGTTAAACTACAGTCAAGTTCATCTTTTTAAGAAGTAGTTGCTACACTATAAGCTACTAGCAAAAAGTTGCTAACTATATTGTTGCTACTTAAAGGGATAGTTCACCCAAAAATGAAAATTCTTTCATCATTTTCTCACCCTCATGCCATCCCAGATGTATATGAATTTCTTTCTTCTGCTGAACAGAAACAAAGTAAAATATCCATTCAATGCAAATAAATGATGGCCAGAACTTTGAAGGTCCAAAAAGCATACAAAGGACTCCAGTGGTTAAATCCATGTCTTCAGAAGTGATTTGATAGGTGTGGGTGAGAAACAGATCAATATTTAAGTCCTTTTTTACTATAAATTCTCCTCCCTGCCCAGTAGGTGGCGACATGCACGACGAATGCAAATCACCAAAAACAAAAGAAGAAAAACATGAAAGCGGAGATTTATGGTAAAAAAAGGACTTAAATATTGATCTATTTCTCACCCACTCTTATCATATCGCTTCTGAAGACATGGATTTAACCACTGGAGTCGTTTGGATTACTTTTATGCTGCCTTTATGTGCTTTTTGGACCTTCAAAGTTCTATCCACCATTTACTTGCATTGTATGGGCCCACAGAGCTGAGATATTATTCTAAAATCTTTGTTTGTGTTCAGCAGAAGAAAAAAAGTCATACACATCTGGGATGGCATGAGGGTGAGTAAATGATGACTTAATGACTACAGACCTGTCGCTCTCAAGTCTGTTGTCATGAAGTCGTTTGAGAGACTGGTTTTGGCCTAACTGAAGGACATAACTGGACCTCTGCTGGACCACCTTATCGAGCAAACAGTTCTGTGGATGATGCTGTCAGCATGTGACTGCATTATATCCTACAGCACCTTGACAGACCTAGGACTTATGTAAGGATCCTATTTATGGACTTCAGTTCAGCCTTCAATATCATCATGCCAGATCTTCTCTCAACCAAACTGACCCAGCTCTCCATGCCCACCCCAATCAGTCAATGGATCACCAGCTTTCTGATAGATAGGCAGCAGCTAGTGAGACTGGGGAAACTCACATTATTAGCACTGGTGCTCCTTAGGGATGCGTTCTCTCTCCACTGCTCTTCTCCCTGTACACAAATGACTGCACTACAAAGGACCCCACTGTCAAGCTCTGGAAGTTTGCAGATGACACCATGGTCATCGGCCTCATCCGCGATGGTGACGAGCCTGCATACAGACGGGAGGTTGAACAGCTGGCTGTCTGGTGCAGTCACAACAACCTTGAGCTGAACATGCTCAAAACAGTGGAGATGATAGTGGACTTCAGGAGAAATCCCCCCACAATATAAATAAATATCTCATGTACATATGTAAATTCACATATTTAATTCAATAACTGTTCATTCCTCTACCTAGCAAATACATTACCACTTGCACATGTACATGCGCCATTCTGTTATATGTCCTATTATTTGTATGTCTATTTATACTCTTACCTTGTTTTATATTCTGTATCTCACTGTAATGTTCTGTGTGCACTTGCTTGCTTGTTTCTCCTATCAACAAGAACAATTCCTTGTGTACGTGAGAACACTTGGCAATAAAGCTCATTCTGATTCTGATGATTAGAGAATTTTCATTTTGGGTGAACTATCCCTTTAAGGGGGTTACACTGTATCTTTTTAATAACCATCCAATTATATCATTTACAATTTAATCAGAACAGTTCCCTATTAGCTAGGACATCTCGTTCTTTGGCCGAAATTACGACGTTTTAAAATTACTCGTCCTGTATTTCAGTGGCGAAACAGTGCTGTCCTGTATTTAATCAAATCACCCCAACCAGTCACAATAGTGAAAAATACTGGCCGGGACATCTTGTATTTTGGCCAGAATTATGACATCACTTATGGGACACCTACTGTCTCAGATTTTTGCGACGAAATGCTCAAAATGAGAAAACCCTCCATACTGAACAACACCATTCCTTATTGAAGCACGTAAAATGCTCAAAATGTTCCGTATTGAAGGCATCGTGTCCGTATTGTAGCAGAAAAATGCTCTGGGGCATTTTTCATGATGGACAATGGAACACTCAAAGGGGGACACTTCAACCACAAGTTGTTGGTTGTAGAACTGGACTCTGCAGCAATGGTGCATACAGAGATGTTGGCTGCAGTTGAAGACCTGGGTGTGAGCTGTGTGGACAGGGAACAGATTTCACTCCTCAAACACAAGCTTCTTCAGCCAGACACAGGCTGTGAGTACGCTGCCAGCCACTCGTCACAAGCAGGTTGGCCACAATCACTGTGAAAATCAATTCTGTTTGTTGTGTCAATGTGCTGCACCACGAAAAAAAAAAAGAGTAAATAAAAAAACTTGGGATGATTGAACAACAAAGCAGTGTAAAGTGAGATAGCTAAGGGGGTTGAGTTGCCCACATGGGACAGGAGCCATCACAAGCTGGACAGGTTCCCCATCATATGGCAGTCTTACACGCAGCACATGGTTCTTGCTGAACATGACAGCCACAACAACTCTAAAGCCAAAAACACCACAATAGCTCTCTATGCCATTTTGGAACACGTGGATGGCTTGTCGTCCGTTTATGACTAGAGATAGCATGCAGGGCTCAAGTGTGGATCCATTCTGTCTGAATGTTTGATGACAGACACTGAGTCTTGAGTGTAGCCTAAGGTGTCTTTTCATACAACAAAAAATAACAAAGATGTTTCTGTCATAACTTGGGGTTTATAAATAATAATTTGTGCTGTGTGTAGTCAGAATTTGAGAGTAAAAGAATACAAGGCACATATTACTGGCCCTCCAGTGATTCTAAATTGTTGCAATAATCCTACTATTATCAGGAAGCTTGATCTTTAATTACTCTTTATGAACAAATCAATAATTCAGTGGAACTGCAGGAGAAATGAACAAAAGTTCATATAATTTATCGTGACAGAGATGCCGAACCTCTTTCAAATCACTTTCAAAGAGGCCATACAAGGACAAAGGACTAAGATTGGTACCTTTCACATTTTTTAAAAATGTACCCTCTACATTTAAGATTAGAGATCACCTAGTATGCAAATAAAATAAATGTTTCTTGTTTATTAATTTTTACCACAGCCAAGGGCCAGTTTATGTACTTCTGTTAGCTTGAATTAAAGGTTTTTGCTCCCATTTCTGCTATAAACAACAATCCACTATAAAATAAAAGATCATTTTTAATTATTCGTAAAGAATAAATCCAGTTTTTTTTCTCACATTTTTACCACAGCCAAACGGGCAATTTATGTTCTTCTGTTGGATCGCATACACTTTGTTTTACACTATTTATATTCTATATTCTCATTTTTGCTATAAACTACAAACACTATAAAAAATTAAATAATGATTTGAACAAATAACCTTAGCATTACAGCAAGTATAAATACAATAAGACGCAATAAACATAAATGAATAAATAAATAAAAATCCATATGGGACTCGAACCGGCATCTCCGGCATGGGAGGTGGGTGCGCTAACAAGGAGGCTAGAGGCTACAGCCTCTAGCGTCAGTTGCTAGTGCACCTCTTGAGGTCAGGAGAGTGAGGTTTATACACATTGCACAGCTATCTATCAGCTGGCTCCCATTACACTCACCCCCCATAAACCTCACTCCCATCTGGGTCACGGCACCATTGTGACGCTCCTTTTCTACCCACTCCATATGGGATTCGAACCGGCATCTCTGGCATGGGAGGTAGGTGCGCTAACAAGGAGGCTAAAGGCTACAGCCTCTAGCATCAGTTGCTAGTGCACCTCTTGAGGTCAGGAGAGTGAGGTTTATACACATTGCACAGCTATCTATTAGCTGGCTCCCATTACACACATAAGCTAGGGGCTTAGACTGGTGCCGGTCCACCGACCTCTTAACACGAGCACCAGTCTGTATGAGGGCTTCTCTGGTGGCTTTCCAGGTGCACCGACACCTCTGAATGAACATATGGCCGGACGGGACCTGAAGGTCAGGCTCTTGTGTGGGGAACAGAGGGGCTAATAACTGAGGCAGCACTGGAAGGGTGATAACCCTGTAGACGACGACTGCAAGGAGTTGTAGGCATACTCTACCCAGACTAAATGATCACTCCAAGAATACGGATTACTGGAGGCCACACAGGGTTTTTTCAAGTTACTGATTCACCCGCTCTGCTTGCCCATTTGTCTGGGGATGGAACCCAGAGAACAAACTCACCGTAGCCCCCAGCTGTTGACAGAATTCTGCCCAAAAACGACTGGGAGACCATGAATGCGGAAGATGTGGTTGATGACTGCCACCGCTGTCTCCTTCGTTGTGGATAATTTGGGGAGGGGAATGAAATGAGCACCCTTCGAGAACCAGTCCACAACAGTCAAAATGACTGTGTTGCCATGGGAGGGGGGAGACCAGTTACAAATTCCATGGCTATGTGCGACCAGGGTCTAGAAGGGACAGACAGCGGTTGGAGGAGCATGGCCGGGGGGGTTACAGGAGGTCTTATTTGTCGCGCAAACAGGGAAAGCGGCTATGAACCGGCGTACGTCCTTCGCAAGCGATGGCCACCAGAATCACTGTCTAATGAGCGTTTGGGTGCGAGCTGCCCCTGGATGACAAGCAACGTTGGATGAGTGACCCCACAGCAAGTATGGAAACAAGAAGGAACAATAAAATAAAATAAAATAAAAATAAAGAATGGAACAAATATCTTTATCATTGCAGCAAGTTAGAAAACAACACGATTCTTTAACATTTAATAAAAAGTAAAATAAAATAAAAATTGGAACAAATATTCTTAGCATTGCAGCTAAGGAAAACAACAAGAAGTCAGGAGAAAAAATAAAAATAAAATAAAAAATGCAGTTGTTTACGAATTTTTACCAGGGCCAAGGGCCAATTTCTAGCTCAAATGCCAGACCTAGAGGTAGGAGGATGATAGCAATGGAGCAGCGGTCAATTTGAAAGCTACATTCATGTAGAGCTGCAGAATCCTGATAGCACTCTAGCCAGAGTGACCAGTGCCAAACACAAACCTTCAAAGGTAACAACATGTTCTTGTGATTTTTTTAAAAAAAGGAAGATTATATTGATGCTGATGGCTGGTTGGATTGTCTACGAACCCAAATCATTTTCTATCTGCCTACCCAGACGCTCCACCATTCTGCACCAGATTGCCAGGCCCCCTCTCTCCGCCACACATCAGTACCCTGCCTGCTGCCTACTCCCTAAAGGATGGACCAACACCTGCTGTTGGCAGGCACTGCCTCCCCCTTCCTTGGATCCCCATGCACTGTCTTTGTGAGCTCCAGCACTTCAGAGTGAGACACCATGGGGGAAGAAAAGGGGTTTTGGGAAGGAGGGGGGCTTTGCTAAGATCCTACCCCAATCCCAGACCTCTGCTTGCTCCGTTCAGTTGAACTGGCTCAAGGATCTTCCTCTTCATTGCCCGAAGCCCCTAGTGCTTTGTCCATATGGTTGTTGCCTCTTTCTTTTTGGTATTGTTTTTTCTCTCTGATTTTTTGGTCTCTTTGGTGGAATTACAGGATGGTTGACCTGACCTGAATACATTTCGGATGAAGGGGTGAAACTAACCAGAAAAAAAAGAAAGAGGGAATAAATATAGCATGTGGTGAATACTCACTCGTGCGCAAGAGTCAATGAGCCCTCATATTCATTGACTAATGGGTCATATTATGGTGTAATAATCCCAGGTGTAATAAGGGTGAAATTGTCCGGCCCATAAACATTAAAATACACACTGTTTCAAAAGTATAGACACAAGATGTAAAAATGTATGTGTTCACATGCATGTAATCACAAATTTAGCTTTTTATTTTATTTAAAAAAATTAGGCATGAATGGAAATTAGTTTTAATTAGTAGTATTCAAAATTATGCCACAAATGCTGTTGATTGAGCTTAACTTGTAGTGAACCTGGAATATTTCTTTAATCAGTTTTTACTGATTAAAGGGATAGTTCACACAAAAATGAAAATTCTCTCATCATTTACTCACCGTCATGCCATCCCAGATGTGTATGACTTTCTTTCTTCTGCTGAATGCAAACAAAGATTTTTAGAAATATTTCTCAGCTCTGTTGGTTGCCATGTGATGCATGTATATCTACTGTTGGACCATGATTAGTTTTATAAGTCAATTAAACAAATTACTGACGAGTGTAAAAAGTGTGTTTTGAGAGAGTTATTTAAAAAAAAAAAGACTATCACCCTCATTAATAAAAGTTAATCTTGGAGAACTGCTCACAAATATAGTGCCTCTCATTTACACTTTATCTCCAATGCATCTTAAATAATTCATAATCATCATGGCTTCAACATATTGGATCTTAAAGTGAGATTCCCTACTAATTTTTCTACAAGTGGCCCATCTCCTTCTTATACTGCCTTCACCTGTCATTATTTACATACCCTCATGTTATTCCAAACTCATATGACTTTCTATCTTCTGTGAAACACAAAAGGAGATGTTGGGCAGAATGTTAGTCTTAGTAACCATTTACTTCCATTGCATCTTTTTTCCATACAATGAGAGTGAATGGTGAATGAGGCTAACTTTTATAGAATAGATAAAATATTAATTGTTGGATGAACTATTCCTTTAACCTTGGCTCACAATAGCATTGTTAAAACAATGAATAAGAAACTAAATTATATTTATGGGACAAAAAGAAGAAGAAAAAAAGATCATTTGTACTTGTTCCTGAGGCAATACCTTAGAAAGGCCAATGAGCTCTTGCTAAGAGCATCTGCTGGCCTATGCTAATTTCAGGCCTGAAATTTTGATGCTCAGTATGGGAGACTCCTTTGGCTATGTTTCCTGCACACATCTAGGTTAAAGGACAAGGGGAGGTTGAAATGACAAAGTGGACAAAAAGGCCAATAGTTGCCCTGATCTTTAAACTTCACGCAGAGGGAACTAGGGTATAGAATGAAGCTATAACAAGACTCGCACTTTGAGTTTCGCGTTTGATTTACTCACATTAAAAGGATATTTTGTTAAAAAATGAACATTCTGTCATCATTAGTCTCCCTTATGTTGTTCAAAACAAATCCTGCAAAGTAGGATAGGTAAACATCTGAGCTTTTACAACAACATAAGTTAATAGAGTTAACTCATCTCTACTGACAGCTCTACTTAATCATCTCATTTAACCACTTATTACCCAACATCTGTCTGCACACAACGTGGAACAGCAGGAAAATCAGAACGAAAATATATGACGTCAGCCAGAGCTGCTTTAGCTTGATAAATCTTCTCCCAGTAGTGATCCTCACACATTTAAAGAATACTTGCTATTGAGAAAACAAGCGTGTTTTCAATTAGTGACTATGGCTACGTCAGACTGATCCCACTGTGGATTCGACAATGGTAGGTTGAAAGTTTTTCTTTTAAATTTGGTCTCACAATTCGAATCACTGCCCCCAGTGGCCGAAACTGGAAGTGTTGTTGAATGAATGGGCACGTGTGAAATGTCCACAGAGTGGCACCAAAAGCAAGTTGTATTTTTAGCGGTAAATGATGTAATACAGTCAACAGGAATGCATATTTTGTTAACTCTACCCCCTAACCCAAATCCCAAACCTAACCATCAGTGGAGTAAAAATGTAATTGTACAGCAAAAATGCAACCTCTGAATCCTGAACACTATTGTTTATGTGAACACAATTACTTCCTGGTTTCCATGGGAACACAACCAATGTCTCTGAGGCTGATCGCATATTGCAGTAGTCGACGCAAAAGTTGAAAGTGTTTTGTATTGATGTGGTTGTTTCAGCTATTGCATTTTTCATCTCAAATTTGTCTTTATAAAACTATTGGTTAGGTTTAGGTTAAAGGTTCAGGTTAGGGAGGTAGGCTTTGTTCATTTAAAACACAGAGCATTAACTTCATCTTTTTGGGAGAACATTTAACTTGCTTTTACTGCCCCTCAGTGGACATTTCACCTCAAAACTGCAGCGATTCATGTAATTTATTTTTAGCAAAAATGTTGCCACAATCACGTAATTTTCATGAGATCAGACTGTGTTTTCCCATGTGATCATGTTGGCTATATTCGGAATGGCATATTACCATACAACCAGGGCCATCGCTAGTAAAGGGTGCGGCTCATGGCGATGTCGAATGCGTGGGGCCTCTTGCTGTCCAAAGGGGGGTGGTTGTGTACATTGCTGTCCTCGTCAGTAGTGATCGCGTTCCGGGTACATAAAATGTAAGCTCATGTGACAAAGGGGCCTGGGTAGCTCAGCGAGTAAAGATGCTGACTACCACCCCTGGAGTTGCGAGTTTGAATCCAGGGTGTGCTGAATGACTCCAGCCAGGTCTCCTAAGCAACCAAATTGGCCCGGTTGTAGAGTCACATGGGGTAACTTCCTCGTAGTCGCTATAATGTGTGGTTCTCACTCTCGGTGGGGCGCGTGGTGAGTTGTGTGTGGATGCCGTGGAGAATAGCGTGAAGCTTCCGAACTCAACAAGCCACGTGATAAGATGCACGGATTGATGGTCTCAGACACGGAGGCAACTGAGATTCGTCCTCAACCACCCAGATTGAGGCAAGTCACTACACCACCATAAGGACTTAGAGCGCATTGGAAATTGGGCATTCCAAAATGGGGGGGGAATCATGTGACAAAGGTGGTGGTCACATGACAAAAATGTTCCAAACTACTTTTTAAAACATTTATCATGAAATAATGTCTACTGTTTTACTTACTACAGGGTGGCCCAAAAAAAACAGAGGCCACATGGTGAAAGAGAGCACCTAAGTTTGCTGCCATTAAAAAATTAGCTAAACGATTTATTTATTTGTAGCAAGTTGTTGCTCATGATGACATCACAGTGACGTCATTTTGTTGTTAACAAAAAATCGTAGAAGTACGATAAAAATCATGCAAACACCTTAATGCATTTTCAACATATGAGCAATCAAACATAGTGGCCCAATTTTTTTTTGGGCCACCCTGTATTATGCAAAAATAGTTTGCAGTATACGGTATATATAGCGTAGTATTCTGTAGTTGGCTAGTATTCCATTCCGAACATAGCCTATGCTGAACCATGAGAGCAGAGGGAGCGGTTTTGACGCATAATTGAACATTTAAAGAGGACAAGCTTGGGGTAATTACACTAATTAAGAGCAGTAACTAATGAAGCCATCCCTCCTGCGACAGTCACAGTCCCTTGTACCATTGCTCATCATTAATCTTCCATAATCACCCATGTCTTAGTGTTAGGGACAACAAGGCATGCAGCGAAGCATTATATGACAGCCAACCAATAGAAGGCACAATTTATTCTTTACAATGACTTGTGATTTAGTACAGTAAAGGAATACAATCCTTTCCAACTAGACTAAAATGATTAAACAAAATAGCTTTTAAGAGTATCATTCATTGACCATGCATACTAATTCAGTGCTGAGACATCTCATTTTGGTATTGTAGCGCTCAGTGCCAAATAAACGGTCTCTTTCCAAAGTGATTTGAACTGTTTTACTGCAGGGCACTCTGGGCATGGACCACCACTCCAAAACAACCCTCAGTGTCTGCCTTCCAGCTTCCACAACTATTTTTTTTATTTTACAGTGTAGAGCATATAAACGACAGCAATGAGCCAAGAGTGTTTAACATAATAATGGACAGTGAGTGATTGGATGATGACCTCACAATTATATTTTCTTTCTGACCCGATTAGGAATGTTGACCTTGTACGTTATGCATATGGTTGCAAGTAGGACAGAACTATTACAGTATAGTAAAATAAAATTCGGAATTCTAGTTCTTTTCATTGCTAGCATTTTGATGTATAAATGTATTCTTTCTAAAACATTAATGTAAAGCAAAATAGTAGTTAAAAAGATATTACATGTGGCTTTAGATGTGATATTAGATTGCGTATTCTTTATACAACTAACAGTCCCTGACATTCAAATGATCATATTTTATGATGCAGACAACTATAAGTAAGCCTTTTGTAGGTTTATTTCCCCCAAAATTATAAAGAATGGCTAGGTGGCACTATGAAAATATAATATACCAGCCTTACATCCTACCCTGGTGTCATAGAAACACATAACTGTGCCTACATTTTGGCAAAATGATTTTTAAATGTACGTATCAGGGCAGTTTCCTAATAAAATGAACACTTAGAGGTGCTAAAACGACTTTTATTTACTTTTACACAAATCAAGAGTAAAAGGGCAGATAAACAATTTTTAAACATTTACTTTTCAGCCTGTTCCTCTCACAGTGCTATCACTTGTAAACATTTTAATGTTTGCATTACTTTCAATTACAAGCTTGTTTGCATACAATCAAATTGCATGGTAGCTCAACTGATAGAGCGTTGCACCTGCGATGCAAAGGACGGGGGTACAAGTCCTGAAGAGCATGCGACACGTGTGTAGAAAGTGTCATAGAAGCACCACAGAATGACGTGGTTGCTTAGCAATTGCATTTTTCATGTCACATTTGCTTTTTATGACACTATTAGTTATGTTAAGGTTCAAGGTTTAAGGTAGAGAGGTTGTTTTATGTTGATTTAGATTTTGTTCGATGATATCTTTTTGGGAGACAACTCAATTCGCTTTTAGCGCGGACATTTCACCTTGGAAATGTTGCGATACGTGTAAGGGACCATGTAATATCATTTCGCAAAAACGTCTCTACAGTCACGTAATTTAACAACATTGGCTCAACCAATGGTGTAAGTTTGGGGCCGTAATGGATTTGGACTCAAGATGGCGCCGAGTATGGCTGTTGCGTTGCGAGCTCTGACACAACATTGTAGTGTTTTGTTTGTTTTGTTTACAATTCTTATGTTTTTTGTATTGGATTTTGTCTGCCTTATTGTCTACAACAGACAAACACTTTTGGACATTGGTTCAGCAATTACACACCGTAAACCGGACTTCAAATTCCTCAATGCCGACCCGCTGTTTACAAACACACCAGCGGAGCCCTTTGTCTGGGCTGCCCGGCCGCGGAAACACAGGAGGAAAAGGGTAAATAGAGCCGGCGTTCTCACCGCTGCATTATCTGCCTAACAGAAACTTGGATGTCTGCTGAGATTTCAGATTCAGATATTTGAACCCGCGGGGTTCTCCGTGCGCCGAGCGGACAGAGTGAAAAACCTCTCAGGTAAAAGCAGAGGTGGTGGTGTATGTTTTATGATCAACAAATCCTGTGTGATCAGAGGAACGTACATTCTATCAAGTCTTTCTGCTCTCCTGATCTAGAATTTCTCATGCTTCTGTGTCGACCACTCTGGCTACCGAGGGAATTCACAGCGGTCATTATCACTGCTGTGTACATCCCGCCACAAGCCGACACAGACTGGGCACTCAAGGAACTGTACAGGATTATAAGCATGCAGGAAACCGCGCACCCTGAGGCCGCGTTCATTGTGACCGGGGACTTTAATAAAGCCAGTTTTAAATCAGTCGCACCAAAATACCACCAACACATTAGTTTTAACACACAAGGGGACCAGGTTTTGGACCATTGCTACTCTCCCTTCCGGGACGGCTACAAATCCCTCCCCCACCCACCATTTGGCAAATCGGACCACTCTTCCATTCTGCTTCTGCCCGCTTACAGGCAGAAACTGAAACAGGAATCACCCACCCTCAGTACGATCCAGTGCTGGTCGGACCAATCAGACTCTACGCTACAAGACTGTTTTGATCACACGGACTGGGAGATGTTCCGGTCCGCCTCTGATGACGACATCGAGCTTTACGCTGATAGCGTAACGTGTTTCATCAGAAAGTGCATAGAGGGCGGCGTTCCGACCAGAACAATAAGGATCTATCCGAACCAGACACCTTGGATTAATAGCGATGTTCGTGTGGCACTTGATACGTGGACCTCAGCTTTTAATTCCGGGAACGCGGAGAAGCATAAACAAGCCAGTTATGCCGTTATCAGATCAGCAAAACGTCAGTACAGGAACAAGATTGAAGGACAGTTTAACACCACCAACTCTAGAAGCATGTGGCAGGGAATAAACATCATCACGGACTTTAAAGGGAATAAAAACTCCGCTGTGAACACTGCTGCCTCTCTCCCAGATGAGCTAAATACTTTTTATGCTCGTTTTGAGGGAAATAACACCGCCCTCGTGGAGAGAGCTCTCGCGGCCGAAGCTACAGAGGTTAGTTCACTCTCTGTAGCGGATGTAACCCGATCCTTCTGACAGGTGAATATCCGCAAAGCTGCGGGTCCAGACGGCATTCCGGGCCGCGTCATCAGAGTGTTCGCAAACCAACTGGCTGGTGTTTTTACGGACATTTTCAATCTTTCCCTCTCTTTGTCTGTAGTCCCCACATGCTTTAAAATGTCCACCATTGTGCCTGTTCCAAAGCAATCCAAAATCACTTGCTTAAATGACTGGCGTCCTGTTGCTCTGACCCCCATCATCAGCAAATGCTTTGAGAGACTAATCAGAGATTACATCTGCTCTGTGCTGCCTCCCTCACTAGACCCATTACAGTTTGCTTACCGCAACAACCGCTCCACTGATGATGCCATTGCATCTACAATACACACTGCTCTCTCCCACCTGGAAAAAAAGAACACTTATGTGAGAATGTTGTTTGTAGACTACAGCTCAGCATTCAACACCATAGTGCCCTCCAAGCTTGATGAGAAACTCCGGGCTCTGGGCTTAAACAGCTCGCTGTGCTGCTGGATCCTGGACTTCCTGTCAAGCAGACACCAGGTGGTTAGAATAGGCAGCAACATCTCCTCATCACTGACCCTCAACACTGGAGCCCCACAGGGCTGTGTTCTCAGCCCACTCCTGTATTCCCTGTACACACATGACTGTGTGGCAACACACAGCTCCAATGCCATCATTAAGTTTGCTGATGATACGACGGTGGAAGGTCTGATCACTGACAATGATGAAACAGCCTACAGAGAGGAGGTGCACACTCTGACACACTGGTGTCAGGAGAACAACCTCTCCCTCAATGTGTGTTAGATAAAGGTGCTTGTGGTGGACTTCAGGAGAAGAGATAGAGAACACAGTCCCATCACCATCAATGGAGCACCAGTGGAGAGAGTCAGCAGCTTCAAGTTCCTGGGTGTCCACATCACTGAGGAACTAACATGGTCCATCCACACTGAAGCCGTTGTGAAGAAGGCTCATCAGCGCCTCTTCTTCCTGAGACGGCTGAGGAAGTTTGGAATGAACCGCCACATCCTCACACGGTTCTACACCTGCACTGTAGAGAGCATCCTGACTGGCTGCATCTCCACCTGGTACGGCAATAGCACCGCCCACAACCGCAAAGCACTGCAAAGGGTGGTGCGAACTGCCAGACACATCATCGGAGGTGAGCTTCCCTCCCTCCAGGACATATATACCAGGCAGTGTGTGAAAAAAGCTCGGAGGATCATCAGAGACTCCAGCCACCCGAGCCATGGGCTGTTCTCACTGCTACCATCAGGCAGGCGGTATCGCAGCATCAGGACCCGCACCAGCCGAATTCATGACAGCTTCTTCCCCCAAGCAATCAGACTTTTGAACTTTTGATCTCCCATGATCAAAATACATCAGCACTGCACTTTATTACTCTTACTCTTATATCTCACACCGGACTGTCATAAATTATATTATTATTATATTACATTCTCTCTTAACAACACACTGGCAACTTACTATCAACCGACAACCTGAATGTCAATACAGTACAATACAACCTACTGTACATTCTATATATACTATATATACTTTTTTATTGTATAATGTGTATTCTATATTGTGTGTATTGTATACTGTACATTGTATGTTATTATTTGTATATTGTGTTGTGTGTAATTATGTGTATATTAGACTTTAAATTGTGTTGTAAATCTGATGTTTATTGTAAATTGGTATATGTCTCATCACTGTCACGACTACTATGTTGCTCGGAACTGCACCCAAGAATTTCACACACTATTGCACTTGTGTATATGGTTGTGTGACAATAAAAAGTGATTTGTGAAAAGTGATTTGATGATAATGTCTGTTTGTCCAACCATCGGAAGACTTTCAATTTCATTTGACAACACTAGTGGTGCAGGAATTACACACTACACCTTTAAATATATTTTAAATTATATTCCTTGCCACTTCTATTGATGCAGCAATGGAAAAAGTCCAAGACATTATAGAAAAGATGGGACTGGTAAATGTCACAAGCTGGATTCAAACCTGCATTGCCTACATGAGCACCAAGGCTCAAGATGTCAGAGGACATGCATCAACCACTACAATCCGTTTCAAAAAAATAAGGCTGGGCATAGAAATGCATGAATTCTTCGACTGCAAACTCTTCAGACATGTTCATTAAGTTCTGTTCTCTGGTTTTTGTGCTACTGCGTTGTGTTCTTTTGTCAATATTGCTGTGGAGGACCTGTTTTTAGATAAACAAAACCGTTTTAGCTTCAACACCACAATATTGCGAGGGGGCTGCGTGAACTGTTGCTCTCGTGCCCTATCATTGTGCACAGGAGATCAACGGTCGGTCAACAGTTTCACTAAATAATTAGAGCTGTCAGAATTAACGCGTTAAGCACGTGATTAATTTTAAACATTTAACGCGCTAATTTTTCTTAATCGCGATTAACAAATGTATCGTCAATGCAGCATGAACGCTGGTGTGAAGGGTGGAAACTTTGTAATGTGTCCGCCCGGATTCATTACACTGACGCACACGCCACAGCTCCAGAGACCTTCTACCAAGGAGAGCCTACAAGCTTAGCATACGCAGCGGTCCCTAGACATTCTATTGGTGGAACTGTTTTAACATGCTAAAGTTGACCGTTTCGCTCTCTCCTATGATAGAGCCGCGGAGGTTATTATCTCATTAAATAAAATAATCTCTGACAGCACTTCCCTGTCAGTGATAAAATGATGGAGAATGGAGCTCTTAGTGCTATTTGATGTACAAAACAAGCCCAGATGGGACTAGTGACAGAAATCAAACTATTTTCAGCCTATGTAAAGTGCATGGTGAGTTCAAAGCGGCATTTGACGCTGGTGTTGCCGCTCTGACGCGAATCATGAATGCAGCTTCACAATTGCTGATAGGCACAGCTTACTGGCAGATTAATAGTGTGGATGATGAGAGTTTAAGAGATTTAATGCCCATTGCAATGAATATGAAATCTATGTGGGGAACGAGTTCTTTCAATTAGTCAAACTCCCACTTAGACTTTGTGAAACAATTAATGTTACTTGAATTGGTACTATTTTAATGCATTGACGTTTATATTGTGGAAGGCTTTGTTTGGAAAATGTTAAAAAAGCATTATATTGATACATATTGTTTTGTTTTGTTTCCAAAGATAGAAATAAATACATTTTGATGAGAAAATAATTATATATAGTGTTAAATTTCAGCATGTTCTAGATCTGTGATTATTCGCAATTAATAAAAAAATAAAAATAAATAAAAAAATAAAAAATGTGATTAATCGTGATTAAAAAATGTAATCGACTTACAGAACAAAAAATAATACATTTGATTTCGGTTTGTTTCTCACCAAACCTTATCATATGCTTTCATAACAATCATGAGTAACATGGAATCATTTATTAGACTTTCAAATTATACTTTTGTGTTCTTTTGAAGCTTGAAGAGGTGGTCACCATAAACTGCCATTGTATGACATCACTGAGCACAACATTTTTTCCACAATTCCTCCCTTTTTGCTAAGAAAAACAAAGAAAGTCATATAGGGTTATAACAACACAGGGGTGAGTAAACAATGACTAAATTTTCATTTTTGGGTGAATATATCCTTTAAATATAAAAGTTCTAAGTAAATAGTAAATTCTTAGAAAGTCCTTATTTGCATTTTCTTTTAAGGCCTTAGGTTTCTCAGGTTGAGGTATTGAACTGTGATGCTACCTATTAACATTTAATCCTGGCAGAGAACTGGGTATAAAAAGAATCACTTTACAGGCCAGAACTGACACTCTTTAAGCTTTGGCCTTGTTGTCCAGGCTCAGATCTGTTCCAGCAGTCACCACTTGTGCCTGTCACCAGACCTGAGGGCCAGCAGGGAGGTAACAAGGTGCTGGAGCAGCCCTCCAGTTAGCAGCCACCAAGCCAAACACAACCACTGAGCCTCTGGTCCTTCCCCATATAGCACACGAACATCTCTGAGATGTCTGTTTTAAGTCTTTTCATCTGGAAAGCATCACAATTTAACATTTGCTAAACATCTTAAAAAGATCAGATTTACATAAACATCTCAAAGACACCTGGTAAATGTCTTATTTACATCCGAAACATATTACTAAGATACATCTTATAGACGTATTGCAGATGAGCAAACAATGTTAAAAATACTTCTTCCAAATGTAAACACACACATCAAATAGACGTCTGGGTTATGTATGTAAGCTATCAGGGTCATGTCCAGCACGCTGCAAACAATCTAAAGCAAATTTCTTCTTGTTTGTGTAAGTTTAGGCTTGAAATATATTGGTGTATTTGTGTTACTGTGTCGGTATCAGACCTCAGTACTCAAGGGGGTGATAGAGTTACCTTCAAAATATTGTGCCATAAAACCAGACGTGCTATTATTCAGGTAAGTTGCTATAAAAAAAATACTGACATTAACTTACTTTCTCAGCAATATTCTCTTCAAACTGTTGTTTCACTATGACAGTAGTTGATTGAAAGGGAAAAAAACTCACAATAGAAGCGGATAGTTCACACTAATGTCCGCTACAGCCCACCTTGTGGCAATGTTGAGAATGCAACACCCACTTGCGTTGTGTTATGAATTGCAGTCTGACACATTTTCCACTAACATTTGGCAACCTCACAGTGTCCAAATACTTGTCCTAATTTCGAACAATATATTGTATTATCATCAGAAACCTGACAAACCTTTGTAAAATGTTTTGTTTGAAAAGAGTGCTATACATATCTAATAAAAATGCCAATTGGTTTGATATTTTCTAATGTAATTTTTACATCATTTTTAAGTGTGGTTCAAGTGTCTAAATACTTTTTGGGCCCACTGTGTGAAGAACTTGCAAATGAGATGTACTTCATGGTACATAAATCGACACAGACTGCAGGGACCACAATATCAGAGAGCTATTTGAGTTGGAAAACACCCTTTTGATGTCATTTTGGAAATCTACCATCCTTTGGGTTTAGTATGTGTGTACTGGGTTTAGGTGGTCTTTCAGTGGCAATATCACAAAGTGCAGAGGGTTTCTTTAATGCTGTCTCTTGGGGAGTGATGGCGCTGTACCAGGCCAGTGTGACTGCCAGACAGCTCTGCTCGTCTGTTAATCTGTGCCCACTGTGAAAGGGGGGCAAGCGAACGGCACGAAGATGCACTGCAGATGGCAACACTTCCATATTCTGTTTCTTTTCTGGCCGACTCTCCTTCTCACCCGCCGTTATTCATATGCATGAATGTGCTGTGAATACGAGTATCATCACTTTCTCTATGTCCTACTTCCCTGTTTCCCCCCTGCAAAACAATTATTAGATTTGAGGCTATGTTCGGAATGCAATGCTGTCTTACTACAGGGTTCCCACATTTTTCAATTTGCATGACCTTTCTATGACCTTTTATTTGACCAGTTATTTGTGAATACTCACTCAAAAAATTAAGTCATAACCCTTACATAATTGAATTTGAAAAAGTTAATTTAGATAAAGTCATTTTCATTGAGCCAACCTTATTTAGTTAAATTGGGTAAAATAAATGTACTATAGTAGCTTAAACTAAACTTCATTAGGTTAGTCAACCTCAATTTAATAATGTTTACTTTAATTTTCTTATGTTGGTCCAACTTAATTTATTAATAATTTAGGTCAAATCAATGTACTATAGTACTTTAAACTCAACTTGATTAGGTTAGTCAAACTCAATTTAATAAAGTTTACTTTAATTAATTTTCTTATGTTGGTCCAACTTAATTTATTAACAAATTAGGTCAAATCAATGTACAATAGTAGTTTAAACTCAACTTGATTAGGTTAGTCAAACTCAATTTAATAAAGTTTACTTTAATTTTCTTATGTTGGTCCAACTTCATTTATTTTGCCCAGTCCATCATCAATGGTACAAAAAATATTTATGTAGTCCCAACTCAAATCGATTAAGTAAACTTAAATTTGACACATTTTAATTGGATAGAATGCAATTAAATCACTTTATGACAAAATGTTCTAGAGTTGTGTTGCTTTAGTTCATTTTAATTAAGTAAACTGAACAAGCAGCAAAACTTATTTTTTTGGGTGCTGGATAAGGATTTTTTAAAATCCTTTTTGATTCAGACTAATTCGCTTATAAATAATAAAGACCAATTTGTAAACCAGTTTGACCGATTCATTGAAAAGATCTAAATGAAATACGGCAGTAATAGTAGTAGTATGCTATTCCAAACATAGCCTGAGTGTATCTGATGATTGTTTTGCATTCGATAAGGCTTGAATGCACCATGTAATCGTAAATTGTAAATGTCGAGCATAAATGTCTCAAATGAGCATGATGGAGATGTTACAGCCCGAGCAAAGCATGCCCATGGCACACTAGCTCAAAGTGCTTGTGATGCCTGCATGCTTTTTCTGGTTTTGTGCCGCAGCACTGAGAAGGACATCTGCTAATGCTTGGTGAACATATGTTTCCACAGTGCTCCATTTCCAAAATGAAAAACATAATGTCAGTCCAATTAAATATGCAAAAAACAAACACCTTTTTAACTAGCTCGAAAGAAATTTTGTCGTTTTGAAGTTTGATATTTTGATTTTGTGACTTTTTGGGAACTTTTCTGAGACGCACTCACCACGCATGTTTCTAACAGGATATTAAAAGTAAATGAGCAATTAAATTGTAGATCAAGTATTTTTTTCCACTCATTTGTGTACTACTTAGATTAGTGTTTCCCAACCTTGTTTGTCTTTTGTACCCCAACAGTCCCATCAAAAAGGCACAATGGGTTCCTACCTCAGTATATACTAAACATAATTTTGCTTTTTGGGAGTGTGAAGAGATTTTGAAATTCTGGAAAGAAGTAAATCATATGATGTTATGGGCTACTTTGCCTCTTGAACTGAATTTGTTTATATTTCATTTATACCCACATAATATAAGTCTGAGAAGAAAGGAATATATATTTATAGATATGTATTTTATATGCAAAACATCTTTTCACTCTTTATATTGGAGAAAAAAAAAAAATGGATAGACCCAGGGGTGTAGGTTCACACATTTTTTATACCATGATCTATGGAAACATGGGTAAATGCTTCACGCTGCAACCCCCCAATTTTCAAGCCAAATCTACACCCTTAGAGCCAACACAGAGAGATGTTTAAAAGAAATGGCAATTAACGTGTCACTGGAGAAAATAACTTGCATTGTTAAATATAGATATAAGATTTTTGAAGACACTTGGAGTCCCTTAATGACATTCTAGAAAAATGAAGATATTGCAGATATGCTGGATGGGATAATAGAGGAATATTAAAGGTACACTATATTGCCAAAAGTATTCGCTCACCCATCCAAATAATTGAATTCAGGTGTTCCAATCACTTCCATGGCCACAGGTGTATAAAATGAAGCACCTAGGCATGCAGACTGCTTCTACAAACATTTGTGAAAGAATGGGCCGCTCTCAGGAGCTCAGTGAATTCCAATGTGGTACTGTGATAGGATGCCACCTGTGCAACAAGTCCAGTCGTGAAATTTCCTCGCTACTAAATATTCCACAGTCAGCTGTCAGTGGTATTATAACAAAGTGGAAGCGATTGGGAATGACAGCAACTCAGCCACGAAGTGGTATGCCATGTAAAATGACAGAGCGGGGTCAGCGGATGCTGAGGCGCATAGTGCGCAGAGGTCGCCAACTTTCTGCAGCCAATCGCTACAGACCTCCAAAGTTCATGTGGCCTTCAGATTAGCTCAAGAACAGTGCATAGAGAGCTTCATGGAATGGGTTTCCATGGCCAAGCAGCTGCATCCAAGCCATACATCACCAAGTGCAATGCAAAGTGTCGGATGCAGTGGTGTAAAGCACGCCGCCACTGGACTCTAGAGCAGTGGAGACGCGTTCTCTGGAGTGACGAATCACGCTTCTCCATTTGGCAATCTGATGGACGAGTCTGGGTTTGGCAGTTGCCAGGAGAACGGTACTTGTCTGACTGCATTGTGCCAACTGTGATGTTTGGTGGAGGGGGGATTATGGTGTGGGGTTGTTTTTCAGGAGCTGGGCTTGGCCCCTTAGTTCCAGTGAAAGGAACTCTGAATGCTTCAGCATACCAAGACATTTTGGACAATTCCATGCTCCCAACTTTGTGGGAACAGTTTGGGGATGGCCCCTTCCTGTTCCAACATGACTGCGCACCAGTGCACAAAGCAAGGTCCATAAAGACATGGATGAGCGAGTTTGGTGTGGAAGAACTTAACTGGCCTGCACAGAGTCCTGACCTCAACCCGATAGAGCACCTTTGGGATGAATTAGAGCGAAGACTGCGGGCCAGGCCTTCTCGTCCAACATCAGTGTCTGACCTCACAAATGCGCTTCTGGAAGAATGGTCAAAAATTCCCATAAACACACTCCTAAACCTTGTGGAAAGCCTTCCCAGAAGAGTTGAAGCTGTTATAGCTGCAAAGGGTGGGCCGACATCATATTAAACCCTATGGATTAAAAATGGGATGTCACTTTAGTTCATATGAGTCTAAAGGCAGATGAGCGAATACTTTTGGCAATATAGTGTATATTTTACCCAAAAATTAAAATTCTCTCATCATTTACTCACCCTCATGCCATCCCAGATGTGCATGAATTTCTTTATTCTGCTGGACACAAACAAAGGTTTTTTAGAAGAATATCTCAGCTCTGTTGGTCCATAAAATGCACGTGAACAGGGTCCAAAACTTTGAAGCTAAAAAAAGCACATAAAGGCAGCATAAAAGTAACCCATATGACTTCAGTGGTTAAATCTATATCTTTAGAAGTGATATGATAGGTATGGGTGAGAAACAGATCAATATTTAAGTCCTTTTATACTATAAATTCTCCTCCCTGCCCAGTAGGTGGTGATATGCATAAATAATGTGAATCGGCAAAAACAAAAGAAGAAGAATAGGGATGTGAAAGTGAAAGTGGAGATATACAGGTGCATCTCAATAAATTAGAATGTCGTGGAAAAGTTCATTTATTTCAGTAATTCAACTCAAATTGTGAAACTCGTGTATTAAATAAATTCAATGCACACAGACTGAAGTAGTTTAAGTCTTTTTATTCTTTTAATTGTGATGATTTTGGCTAACATTTAACAAAAACCCACCAATTCACTATCTCAAAAAATTAGAATACATCATAAGACCAATAAAAAAAAAAACATTTTTAGTGAATTGTTGGCCTTCTGGAAAGTATGTTCATTTACTGTATATGTACTCAATACTTGGTAGGGGCTACTTTTTGCTTTAATTACTGCCTCAATTCAGCGTGGCATGGAGGTGATCAGTTTGTGGCACTGCTGAGGTGGTATGGAAGCCCAGGTTTCTTTGACAGTGGCCTTCAGCTCATCTGCATTTTTTGGTCTCTTGTTTCTCATTTTCCTCTTGACAATACCCCATAGATTCTCTATGGGGTTCAGGTCTGGTGAGTTTGCTGGCCAGTCAAGCACACCAACACCATGGTCATTTAACCAACTTTTGGTGCTTTCGGCAGTGTGGGCAGGTGCCAAATCCTGCTGGAAAATGAAATCAGCATCTTTAAAAAGCTGGTCAGCAGAAGGAAGCATGAAGTGCTCCAAAATTTCTTAGTAAACGGGTGCAGTGACTTTGGTTTTCAAAAAACACAATGGACCAACACCAGCAGATGACATTGCACCCCAAATCATCACAGACTGTGGAAACTTAACACTGGCCTTCAAGCAACTTGGGCTATGAGCTTCTCCACCCTTCCTCCAGACTCTAGGACCTTAGTTTCCAAATGAAATATAAAACTTGCTCTCATCTGAAAAGAGGACTTTGGACCACTGGGCAACAGTCCAGTTCTTCTTCTCCTTAGCCCAGGTAAGACGCCTCTGACGTTGTCTGTGGTTCAGGAGTGGCTTAACAAGAGGAATACAACAACTGTAGCCAAATTCCTTGACACGTCTGTGTGTGGTGGCTCTTGATGCCTTGACCCCAGCCTCAGTCCATTCCTTGTGAAGTTCACCCAAATTCTTGAATCGATTTTGCTTGACAATCCTCATAAGGCTGCGGTTCTCTCGGTTGGTTGTGCATCTTTTTCTTCCACACTTTTTACTTCCAGTCAACTTTCATTTAACATGCTTGGATACAGCACTCTGTGAACAGCCAGCTTCTTTGGCAATGAATGTTTGTGGCTTACCCTCCTTGTAAAGGGTGTCAGTGATTGTCTTCTGGACAACTGTCAGATCAGCAGTCTTCCCCATGATTGTGTAGCCTAGTGAACCAAACTGAGAGACCATTTTGAAGGCTCAGGAAACCTTTGCAGGTGTTTTGAGTTGATTAGCTGATTGGCATGTCACCATATTCTAATTTGTTGAGATAGTGAATTGGTGGGTTTTTGTTAAATGTGAGCCAAAATCATCACAATTAAAAGAACCAAAGACTTAAACTACTTCAGTCTGTGTGCATTGAATTTATTTAATACACGAGTTTCACAATTTGAGTTGAATTACTGAAATAAATGAACTTTTCCACGACATTCTAATTTATTGAGATGCACCTGTATAGTAAAAATGACTTAAATAGTGATCTGTTTCTCACCCACACCTATCATATCACTTCAGAAGATATACTGTAGATTTAACCACTGGAGTCTTGTGGATTACTTTTATGCTGCCTATATGTTTTTAGAGCTTCAAAGTTTTGGACCCTGTTGACTTGCATTGTATGGATCTCCGGAGCTGAAATATTCTTCTAAAAATCTTCATTTGTGTTCAGCAGAAGGAAGAAAGTCATACACATCTGGAATGGCATGAGTGTGAGTAAATGATGAAAGAATTTTCGTTTTGGGTGAATTATCCATTTAATAAAGTTATAAATGTTGACAGCAATGTCTTGTGCTAAGAAGCTTTTAGTAATTGTTGTATTTTTTTTTTTATAAAATACCCCCCTCTTGAAAACTTGAAATATCATGAGAAAAATAACAATAGTTAGTTAAATCTATTCTTTTTTCTGTTTAACAAAGTAAATCAAATAAAAAAATTCCAAGTGGGGTATGTACCCCTGGTTGATAATCATTGGCTTATAGGCAGCTAAATTTTAAATATTCAGATGTCTTTATACTTTATTCATCAGCTCAAGCACAAACTGTTTTGATCTTAACCACGACAAAATTAAATGCATTTTTTTGTCTCAGTGTGTCCAGCCAGTCCAGCATGATGTCTGTCATTTGTCCAGTTAACACATGGATATGATTAACTGTGGCAGGAGGCATGAAAGCACTGAGGCTTACTGTAGGCTGATCAAATTAATTATGCTAAATAGCAAAAGAGGGAAAGGGCCAAAACTACATTGTTCCCTGTGATCAGGGCTTAGTCCATTCCAGTCCCTCAAAAGCTCACTGATAAGCAGTGCTTGGGATCTTTTTAAGAGATTCTAGCATGTGGCTTAATCTGTTTTCTGACACAGTATGTAAATGCACAAATATTTATTTTTTATTTTTTATTTTTTCCACCCAGTTTGGAATGCCCAATTCCCTATGCGCTTTTAAGTACTCGTGGTCGCGTAGTGATTTGCCTCAATCCGGGTGGCGGAGGACGAATCCCAGTTGCCTCCGCGTCTGAGACTGCCAGCCCGCGCATCTTATCACATTGAGCGCGTTGCAACGGAGGCTTCACGTCATCCACCGCGACATCCACGCTCAATTCACCACGCGCCCCACCAAGAACAAACCACATTATAGCGATCACGAGGAGGTTACCCCATGTGACTCTACCCTCCCTAGCAACCGGGCCAATTTGGTTGCTTAGGAGACCTGGATGGAGTTACTCAGCACACCCTGGGATGCGAACTCCAGGGGTGGTAGCCAGCGTCTTTTACTACTGAGCTACCCAGGTCCCCGATCAAATCCTTTTTCTAAATTATTTAAAAAATGAATTCATTTAAATAAATGCATTTTTGGGTGAACTATCCAAATAAGATTTATTAACTCAATTGTTAATTTCTATGTTATAATCCTTTTTAGGGACACTTTTTAAGTAAAAAAAGAAATGACTCTAAGAATGGGTCGGATCGGGACCATAATCCGATAAGTTCCTGGCTTCATTTATACTGTGCGGCAGGAGATCACCTTTAGTAACCCATTGTCCTTCTCATTCCCTGTCCTACTCCTTCCTACCTTACTCAATTTTTCCTAATTTCCTCAAAATTTTCTCTCCACACCTTATCTTCCAAAATCTCAATATGTTATTCACCAATAGTGACGATTTTCAATTAATGCCATCATTCATCAGCGTACAGTGATCTAATTCTGGATGTCCCTGTTCTAGAGAAAACAGTGTGGTACGATTTATGATACCTGTGATACAGAAGTTTATCCATCCAAATGTGTCCGAAAGAGCTCTAACTTCAGATTTAATGTTCATAATTTATTTGCTGTCACATCTAATCAATTAAACGAAGCAGGCCTGGTGTGCTGAGTGACTCCAGCCAGGTCTCCTAACCAACCAAATTGGCCCGGTTGCTAAGGAGGGTAGAGACACATGGGGTAACCTCCTTGTGGTCGCGATTAGTGGTTCTCGCTCTCAATGGGGTGCATGGTAAGTTGTTAGTAGGTCCTCATGGTGCCGTGGTTACTCACCTCAATCTGGGTGGCAGAGGACAAGTCTCAGTTGCCTCCACTTCTGAGACCGTCAATCCGCGCATCTTATCACGTGGCTTGCTGTGCATGACACTGTGGAGACTTCGCATGTGGAGGCTCATGCTACTCTATGGTACTCCATGTCCCAAGCCCCACTGGGAGTGGACGCCTTGGCCCACAAGTGGCCAGCGAAACACAAAAACGCGCTTCCCCCAGTGTGTCTCCTTCAATCTGTCATCAGCAAAGTCCGAGAGGACAAGGAAGCAGTTCTATTGGTTGCATCAATAGGTTTCAGAAATGATGGAGCTATTAGGCGGCCCTCCATGGGAAATACCGCTGAGGAGGGATCTGCTCTCTCAAGCACAGGGCATGATTTGGCATCCCCAGCCAGAGCTGTGGAACCTACACGTATGGCCCCTGAACAGAGCACAGCGCACCGGCCGGAATTGGCTCAGTCTATAATGAACACCATTTTGCATGCTAGAGCGCCGTCTATGAGATGCCTTTATGCACTAAAATGGCGTACGTTTGTGGATTGGTGCTCTTCACACAACAAAGACCCAGTGAATTGCTCCATAACGAAGATCCTTACATTCCTTCAAGAGTGGTTGTATGCAGATCTTACTCCGTCAATGCTTTCAAAAGCCACCATCAAACCCAAAAAAGGCTATGTGCCTAAAGTGCTTTCCACACCCTTCAGGGCTCAGATAGTGCACCTACAAGCTTTCTCTTTTCTACCATCTAATTCGGATGAAGAGCAGTTAGCGCAGTTATTATGCCCCGTGCAGGCATTGCACACGTATGTGGAGCGCACTTACCAGTTTAGACTGTAAGATCAGCTCTTCGTTTGTTATGGAGGATGCACAAAAGGCATGTCCGTCTCCAAACAAAGGCTCTCTCACTGGATCATTGATGCGATCGCCCTCGCTTATGAGTCCCAGGGCATTAGATGCCTTGTTGGCATAAAGGCGGATTCAACTAGAGGCATGGCTTCCTCATGGGAATGGACAAACTGTATATCCCTACAGGATATATGCATTGCAGCAGGATGGTCTTCGCAGAACACGGTCACGAGGTATTATAGCCTAGACATGACATCCATCGCTTCGCAAGTCCTCTCTGTCTAGAGAGCTACTATTCCTTCACCCAGTGGGTGAGCCCGAGCTCCTTATTCGGGCGGGCTACCTGTTATAATTTTAATACAGCCACCTGGGTAGGCCGCTATACAATTTACACCCACTAGAAGTCACAATCATTTCCAATAGAATAAAACCTACCTCTGGTTATGAGGGGGTAAATTATTCTGTGTGTATTATATGACTCATATAGATCCTCAGATTAAAATTAACTTTCCATCTAGTTTTCACCATGTGGGGTTATTAATTTTCATAGACACTTGAAGACATATAAGTCACCGCCCGAAGGGCTGTGACCTTATATACACATTCTTCTACCCTGGTAGAAGTGTTTCTACCCTGGTACATCTAGGGTATGACGCTATGTAGTGCGACGTGATGGGATTCCGTTCCCCAATGCAATGACAAGTGAACTGAATCAATAGGGAATGTTTCCGATTATGTCATGTGTATTTTGTTGATTCATGTCTTTTATTTTGAAATGTTTAGTTCCTGTTTCCCTTGTCATGTGATTCCTGTTTTCCCTCCATGTTCATGTGTCATGTTTTCATTGGTTTATTGTTTAATTATCTTGTTATGAGTTCTGTTTGTTCATTGGTTTATGTTCTCCCATATCTTGTATTTAAGCCCTCATGTTTGCATTGTCTAGTTGTCAAGTATTGAATGTATGTGGATGTGTTTTGTGCTACGTAGTCAAGTCAAGTTTAGTCAAGTCAAGCCATGTTAAGTCAAGTCTAGTCAAGTCGTTTATGTTTGTTTTGTTTAGTCATCACGTTTGGATTATTGCACTTGTAAATAAACTGCACTTGGGTTCTCTACACTTCGTCATCGACTTTGTCTTCATCATTGCCATTGCCAGCAGCCAGCACACGTTACAGATTACTCATGTAACCTCAGTTCCTTGAGATGAAGGGAACGAAACTGTGATGAGGAGGAGGGCGTGGCCGGGGGATGCACACCCGGTGCTGATTTGTCCAATCATTGGGAGAGAGATAAAGGAGGAAGCGGGAGCCAGATTAACAATTAGCAAGACTTTAATTAACACAAAACACAACATAAAAGTGCTTTTCAGCAGAACAAACCACCTGCGCACACACAAGATTGCTGCGTGTGCCTCTCTCCCTCTCCCTGGCGTACCTGGCTCCTCCTTTATCTCTCTCCCGTTGATTGGGCAACTCAGCACCAGGTGTGCATCCTCACAGCCTGGCCATGCCCTCCTCCTCATCACAGAAGAGAACAAGACATTGCAAAACTTGACCATGTACAACAAGTAACCATGATGTTCCCTATCTGTCACTCACTCAACGTTGTGTCGATGTAGTGACACTAGGGGTCCCTATATGAAATGCCACAATTGGCTGAACTGTGTTACGTGAACTGGCGGTGTGTGGTGGGCAGACTACTGTGTGCCTCATAGCCAGCACACCAGGTCGACACATAACCTCCCCCAACATAGTTATGAGTGTCGAATGGCCCTTTGGGGACAAGATAGAGACAGGCTTAACCCAGTCGTGGCCTCTTTTCCCCTTCTCTTTTTTCCACTTCCTAAAAAAGAAGGGGGATTATCCGACTGGGCCACCAGGTCTAGTCGGGGGGTGTCCCTCCCAAGGGGAAGACACCGCGGAGACCACACCTCGCCCAAAGAGAGGGGGGGATATTTAATTGGAAGAATATGTCACATGGTCTTTCCAACCATGTGGAGAGTCTTCAAAGTAGATCCTACCCAATGGGGAGGAGTTACTACAAACATGGAGACTGGGGCAGAGGGGCTTTGCCCAAGGAAGATGCAGTTTGCCAACAGGGAAACAAATTAGCGGAAGATATATATCGCATGGGGTTAGCCTTACAGGGAACCGCCACATGCGGAGCACCTACCTCAGAACAGGACTCTTAGTTAACATGTGTACTGGGCCAGCAGCGAGTCTCTCCGAAAACTCGACTGCCACAGGGCTCGGAGGAAGTCAACCAGGGAACAAAACTTGTGAACACTACTGGGAATTAATGGCGCATGTCTTCAGCTCAAAAGGAGGTGGAAGGCGCTATGCGTAAGCGATACACCCGGCCGGCTATCCCGGGCTTATCCACTTGTATTGCATGCCACTACCTGGGACAAAACAGGTTCCACCTGGAGGTTGTAGAACCTTGCAAAGGTGTTGGGTGTTGCCCAGCCCGCTGCTTTGCAAATGTCTGTTAGAGAGGCACCCCTGGCCAGGGCCCAGGAAGCAACTACACCCCTGGTAGAATGGGCTCATAGCTGTGATGTGAGTGGCTTGCAGCGACTTGAAGTGCTGCTGACTCCAGAGGAGGAGACGGCGGGCGAGTTGTGACATACAACGAGAGCGCAGACCGCCTTGGCGGTTGACATATGCTACCATTGCCGTGTTGTCTGTCCAAACTAACACGTGCTTGCCTTGGATAAATGGCTGAAACCTCCGCAGGGTGAGCAGAATTGCCAACAACTCGAGGTAGTTGATGTGCCAATGCAGTCGCGTGCCCGCACAGCTCTCCAGCTCATTTTGGAGGCGTCTGTCATGACCACGACGTGCCTGGAGACCAGTTCTAGAGGAAAACCTGACCATAGAAACGAGAGGTCGGTCCAAGGGCTGAAAAGACGGTGGCAGACCGGCGTGATGACCACACGATGTGTCCCATGGCGCCATGCCCATCTCGGGACTCGAGTCTGGAGCCAGTGCTGAAGCGGCCTCATATGCATCAACCCAAGCGGGGTGGCCACCGCCGAGGATGCCATATGCCCCAGGAGCCTCTGAAAAAGTTTCAGTGGAACCGCTGTTTTCTGTTTGAATGCCTTCAAATAGGCCAGCACCGACTGGGCGCACTCGTTCGTAAGGTGCGCCGTCAAGGAGACTGAGTCCAACTCCAAACCGAGAAAAGAGATGCTCTGAACCGGGAGGAGCTTGCTCTTTTCCCAGTTGACCCGAAGCCCTAGTCGGCTGAGGTGTGAGAGCACCAGGTCCCTGTGTGCGCACAACATGTCTCGAGAGTGAGCTAGGATTAGCCAGTCGTCAAGATAGTTGAGAATGCGAATGCCCACCTCCCTTAATGGGGCAAGGGCAGTCTCTGCGACCTTCGTGAAGACGTGAGGAGACAGGGACAGGCCGAAAGGAAGGACTTTGTACTGATATGCCTGACCCTTGAATGCAAACCGCAGGAAGGGTCTGTGTCGAGGAAGGATCGAGATGTGGAAGTACGTGTCCTTCAGGTCTACCGCCGCAAACCAATCTTGATGCCGGACGCTCGCCAGAATGCGTTTTTGCATCAGCATCTTGAACGGGAGTCTGTGTAAGGCCCGGTTCAGTACTCACAGGTCCAAGATTGGCCGCAACCCACCGCCCTTTTTCGGTACGATGAAGTAGGGGCTGTAAAACCCCTTCTTCATCTCGGCTGGAGGGACAGGTTCTGTCGCGCCCTTCCGTAGGAGGGTAGCAGCGTAGCAGTGTTTTGTTCTTGACCAAGGTGAAGTGAATACCGCTGAACCTGGGTGGGCGCCTGGCGAACTGAATTGCGTAGCCGAGTCGGACTGTCCGGATCAGCCATCGCGATGGATTGGAAAGCGCAAGCCACGCGTCCAAGTTCCGCGCAAGGGGGACCAAGGGGACAATGTCGTTGGACATACCGGCAGGTGGGGCCTCGCGGTGGGGCGGAGCCCGAGGTTCCACACCACATCGTGGCCGTGCTGAGTCTAGGTACATCGAAGCACTTACCTGGCTCCTTGTGACCACCCCCGGAACAGCCTGGGATGGAGGAGGAAGAGGCCTGTCCTCGTACCCCATGGAGACTGCCACATGGGGGCAGCTGTGTGCCACAGCTGGGTGCTCAGGGGCAGAAAGACCACCGCTGGAGCACCAATCCTGCAAGAAAAAACCCGTGGACGGTAGTCGTGATGACGACCGTGCACACTGGGTATGTGACCCAGAGAGGAAGGAAACTGCTCTTTTGCTGAACTGTTGGGTACCGCAGCCATTTGGGCATGCGGCGAAATCAAACAAAAAGACAACAAAATATTTTCCACCCGGCCCTCCACCAGGGGATGGAGTGGTCTTCTTACCAGCTCCGGGTGAGTGGGTTCCTTTGTCCCTGGGTCGCCCATCTCAGGGGCACTTTGACGACCTCCGTGGGTTCTTAGGCGCCGACTGTGAGATGGGTGGCGTCTGCTTCCTGCGGTGGGCTCCACACCGGGGCCAGGCCGAAGGGGCGGGCTGCGGCAGAGCCGGTGCAGTCACCGCAGGGGGACGCCCTTGGCGACGAGCAGACAGGGTGCGGGATCTTGAGCCGTGCCGGGGCAGGATGTGCCGGTTCATCTCCGTCTGCTGCTTCACCATCGAGAACTGCTGGGCAAAGTCCTCGACGGTGTTGCTGAATAGGCCAGCCTGGGAAATTGTCGGCCTCGCCCATCTCGACCAGGTTGAGCCAAAGGTGGCGCTCCTGGACCACTAGTGTGGCCATCGTCCGCCCGAGAGACCGCGCTGTGACCTTTGTCGCTCGGAGAGCGAGGTCGGTCGCCGAGCGCAGTTCCTGCATCAAATCTGGGGCGAAACTACCCTCGTGCAGTTGTTTCAATGCCTTGGCTTGGCGGACCTGCAGGAGAGCTATGGCGACCAGTGCAGAGGATGGAGAAGCTGCTGAAATGCGCCGTCAGATCCATCAGAGGTGAATGAACAGTAGAATTCAGCTCAATGAGCATGACCGTTCAGCTCCGAAGAGAAAATCTGAATGAGTGGTTGCATACCAGCTCCTTTTATACCTGTATGTCCGGGAGAGTGGTATGCAAATACCACTTGCCAATTTTCATTGGCCTTTTATCAAAGACCAGAGGTGTCTCGGGCTCCCAAGAGTGACCCCTAGTGTCACTACATCGACACAACATCGAGTGAGTTAAAGATAGGGAACTAACGTAAATCTTGAATTTTCCCGTTAATATATGACGTGTCCTGCCAACTAGGATGCATCTCTTATTCTATCTTATCTTTAGCATCATACATTGTTTACATGTATTATATGATATAAAAATTAAGTACACTAATAATGTAATTGTATTACATTATTTTGGACATATAATAATAATATTGTCATATAACGATTTATGACATGTACCATAATAATACCATGTTTTTTGAACATTTACCATGGTAATACTATGGTATTTTTGGAGTACCATGTAAATAATATGGTAATAAAAGGGTACACAAATATGGTAACCTTTCAATAGCACGATGCATATTAAAAGTACAATGATAATAATATTTGATACCGTCAATGTTGTAATGAATGTATGAATGTAAAAAGTCCAATGTGGTATGTTGTGAATTTGTTGAGGGTTGTTGTGGGGGGGCAGGATTGGTGGTGGTGTGGGGGGGGGGGGGGTGATGAGTGTGAAGATGAGTGAAGGTCAAGACAACAGTACTGCTGCTGGCTGACATCGGACATTTTACTGACAGCTTTGGCCGCCATTCATTGCCATTCTTTCTGATTTACTATGATGTGCCAAAATGGACATCACTGCAGCGTATATATTGTAGGGAAAGAGCCCTGCACAACATAAACCGCCTACTGCCATAAATGGCACCACATCTTGTTTTGGGGAAATGCAGAAATGTGGAATTTGGCATACCTTATCAGCATTTGGCTGCCATTCATTAGGCCTATGTCTGCAGGGCTTTCCGTGGAAACATGCGTCCTAGTTTTGTACTCGTGCAACATAGCAAATCCTTCAAAAGTTGTATGTATTTCCTGACTCAAAGCATAAACTTTCCACTAACAAAATTGATGAATGCCTTCAGATGATCAATTGTGATGTCTTTAAATGTCCATCGGTATAAATAGCACTTGAAGGACACTCCTTAGTGTCCTGAAACCATCCCAGAGAAAGGTTATCTGCCAGCTAGTCATTAATCCATTGCGTGGGGTTAATTGTCTTGGAGTTTGTTTTCGTGTCAACGTAGGAACAAAATTACCATCAATTTTTAGGCATTTATCAACTCCAATATTTACTGGAAAAGTTGTTAAACACGAAGCTGGTGTAGCTCATCTTGGTTATGTGAATATGCTGGAAGCAGATGGTCCTTATGGCCATAGCTCAAGCCTATTCTCTTTACCCGACTTCCTTATCTCTGCCAGGCCCTTAGTCTCAGGCTGTGTGCTGCTGGCACCCTTCACGCACAATATTCCGTTTAGTGGCACAACACACACACAGGCAATATTGACCATAAACACAAACAGATATGTGCGTATCGAGACCAGCTGTCCCTTTGCTTCATATTCTCTCTTCTTTGCAGATTTTATTTTTTCATATTGCATGCTTTTCACATTTCTAACTCTGTTACAATTGTAATTTATAACATTTGGAGGATTCACATGAATCCTGCCAAGAAAATGTACTGGTTTTATTTAACTCCAAAATAAAAGAAGAAAATATATATATATATTTTGCGTATAAAAATGTAGACTATTTTTAGGGCAATTTAAGGAAAATTCGGGGTTCAATACAAATTCAGCTCAATCAGTATATTGTTGATTACCACAAAAATGAATTTAACCTCTTCAACTCATTTTTGGGAAATTCAGTTCACGCACCACCCCCAACGTTTCATCGAATATCTCGGCCTTTGAGTGGACTAGAAGCTCAATCAAGTGTCATTAGAAAGCTGAGATCCTCCCCTTTTCATCAAAAGTCGATGACATATATTTCTGATGATTTGTTTGGCATGCTTTTCCTGCTGGACTGCATATTTTGTTCTGGACATCTAAGATACAGTATAACATTGGATTATTCACACAAGCAAACTCACAGACAAGTAAAAAATGGCTCATTTAAAAATAAAAAAAAAAAAATAAAAAAAACTGCCTAAGGTAAAAGCAGATGATTTTAGCTATTTGGGCTAACAGCAGCAGTGATCAGCACATAAAAGAGACATCTATATTTGATGGCTTACAGAAATCATATTTCACTTTGTGATTCTTCTGAAAATCTTTTAAACGGTGTTATTAGTGCAACACAATAAACTGTACAGTCGCATTCCTGAGAATAAGAGCTTTCAATGATATATGAATTGTCTATTTAAGTGCTATTTTAAAGACTTTTATATTCATATTAATATTTCTACCACATGACCTCTAGGTGGCGCTGATTTGTGACGCAAATGATTTCAGGCCTTATGTTATTTTGTGTAACATAAATGCAGAAGTGATGGCTATCTGTGAAAAGTTCAGATTCTAAGCTTTCAAATTATACAACATATGCCTGACTTATGCATTCGGAGGCTTTTAAGTGTAAACTTTTTTCATGTCAAAGTCAGAGTTGGAGTCTTGAGCTTGTGGTCTTGGTCTCAGGACATCTTAAGACCATATAAATGCAGTCTTGGTCTGGATCTCGGTCTCGTAACTCAGTGTCTTGGTCTGGGTCTGGGTCTCAACACTTAAAGTCTTGGTCTGGATCTAGGTCTTGGTTATGGTCTAAGTCAAGACCTCAGTGTATTACCAGTGCACTAAATATGATAATTATTTCAACCACTAGTTGGCATGGCATCTTCACCATTACTGAGAAGTAATTGTAAGTGCAAGAACTATGGTCTAACAACATAAAGCGATAATTTGTGATTTATGGTTATAACTGCCATGTAAAGGCCATGACTTTACTCACGGTAGCTGCCGGACCCAATAAGCTTGTTACGTTGCGGGAGTTGTAAACGGGAGTGGCCAGTGTTCTTATGAGTTGTTGAAATGATGAGAGAAAGTTTTTACTTTTGGGTGAACTAATCCTTTAAATTTAAACGCCTCTGATTGGCTGTTGCATTCATGCGCTCAACAGACATGTCTGTGATTTTGAAATATAAACATTGTTATTTTGTTATATTAATAATGCATATGAAACACAATTCTCAGTTACCCATGGTTTTAGGAAGTCCGGTGAATCAATTCTTTTAAACTGTTCTTTTCAGTTATTGCCAATGTTTTACATCAACATTTGTCTTTCTTTATTTCGATCAGAGATGGTCAGTGTTATTGTCAGTGAAGAACATTCTGTTTTGAGTGTTCATTTATGATGCAAAAAAATCTTGAAGGAATATTTCATAAATTTGAACAAATCCTAAAGGAATCAGATAAGTATTCACCAAGAATACTTTAAGATCTTATTGGATAAACAACTGACATTGTATTATTTAATTAACAATCTATTAGCATTCCTATTCCTGTTTTTCTTCATTTTAACAATGATGCCTGTAATAAAGCGCCATATATGACACTTTTGTGTCATACTTTTATTACAGTAGAAAGATAAACAGCTTTGTGACACCTGGGGGGTAAGGTGGTGGGGAAATAAAAAGAATGGGTGTACATGCAGTGAAAATGAGACCAATGCCATGCAGACCTCTACTGTGGCTGTCCACCAGATTCTTCAAAATATAAATTCAGCATCTTGGTTCATTAAAATGTACTGCCTGGTTCTTGGACCAACAGGTCTTGGTCTGGGTCTTGGTCTTGGGGACAGGTCTTGGTCTGGATCTGGGTCTTTAGGGGTCTAGACTTGGTCGGTCTTAGGAGGTCTGTCATTGGTCTGGGTCTGGGTCTTGGATGGTCTGGTTCTGACTGCTCCTCTGGTCATAGTGCCTCCTTTTGGACCTTTTTGGAAAAGTATAACCACAAGACGAATATGCATGTTAACTTGATTTTAGTGTGAAAAAAATCACTTACTAAACTTTTCTGTGTGAAGATACGTCCAATTTTACAACTTGGTTGCCATGATGATGTTACGCAGTAAACCCTAAAACAACCGTAAACACGACAAAATTAAAACGACTTTACAGCACAAATAAAACAGGTTTTAACAGAAGAACTAATACAAAGTGCTTTTAAGCTTAATATTTCTGCCTTTAAACCTGTCCTGTAATGTGTAAAATGTGCTTTGGTGTCTTTTAATGTCACAATACAAAAATCATAATGGTCTTAAATTTAGAATTTATTTTGTTTATGCAAAAAGAAAAAAAAAATCATATTTGTTATTAAATATGACTAGGATCATCAACCAGTTAATGTTTTGCTATCTTTACACAAATATATTAATGCTCTAATGGTTGTGTTTTTGCATGCAGCTCAGCCCCAGTAAATTGTTCTGGATTTCATTCTCGTTGATTCCAGACAGATTTTCAATTTCTTGCTGTAGCACAACAATGGCTTCATTATTGGCCAGTTTTCCCTTGCTTCCTCTGGCAAACTGAAACATTTTGAAATGCGCTAAGGCCTTTGACTATGTGGTGTGTTTCTAATTGGTGGAGCACATTTGCAGCAGGTCCCTATACCTTTCTTTGTTTAGCATTTTCACCAACAAAATCAGGCTTTTTCTCTCAACGTTGATCACTTATTGAAACAAGAACGTCTGGTTTGGAGAGTGCTTTTTATCATCACTTTTCTACAATACTTTTAGGTCTTATAGCTCATTAGCATGCATATTTGACTGATCTTGAAGTGCACTATAGATTTTTTTCATATGACATTTCAAAGTAAACATTGTTGAGGTATCAGTCCTACATCCGAGACGAGTAAAATTGATGTTAACAAGATTACAAATGATGAGGAAACATTTATTTGGCTTCATGCTGTTCCCTTTACAGTTTAATAACCTGGAAAATAATGTCATCTGACAACAATCAGAGTGGAGAAGGCAAGGAAATAAACACTCTTGTTTAGACTGGTGCTGCTTCCTGGTTTTGGCAAATGCCCTTGTACCTCATGTGGTACCTGAAGTTCGCTCTTCTAGAAGTTTCCTATTGACTTTTGAGTATGTTAACAAGAGTTGTTGATGGGATAATTTTCGTGGCAGTTCATAATAATAGTATTTCTATCAGGAAGACTCGCAGACTTGAGTAAAATTTAAGATGACATTTATCTGATGAATTTAAAACAGAAATGTAATGTCTCTCTTTGGCGTAAGCCCCGTCTGGCGGTCTGAAGAAGTTGTACTCGGAACCGTCATATCCTGCCGGAGATAGGAGGCAGGGGCGAGGAACCTACCCACGTGCAGGACGGAACTCAACTGGTGGCGGTGGGGTGGTGGAGGTTGCCGTGTTAGCACACTGAAACAGCAATGTGGTAGATTGTGAGCAGACTCATTCTTGAAACTTTGGTAAATCTATAAGTAAATTTGGAGTGATTTGCGCATAAAATGGACCTTCCCGAAAACTTTCCGCCGGATTCACAAATGCTTCGTACGCCACAGATTTGTTAGTAAAACGTGTGTATGTTAGTGAATTCCAAACATTTGTAAATTGGGGGATTGTGCATGTTAATTCACAATTATTATAATCCACGCCCATTTTACGTCATAAAATTTTGATTGACCAAGCACGATAGTGTCTCATAGAAAGTGAGGAACGTTCAGACAGGCAATGGGAGGCATATAGAGCCCAGATGAGCTGTTCCGAACACTGAAATGAACGCAAAAACCTTCTTTTTGGCCAGATTTTGTTCTAAATTACATCATACCTGTTCGTTCTTCAATTTTGTATGAAGTATATCTGGGCCTTATCTGTCAGCACATGTTTTCACTGTCATCGGTGGTTCTTTTGTGAATCAAACAGATTAAGAAGTCAATAAAAATGGTTTGACATGAGTGGAAATTTTTTTTAGTTCACGTCGGGAGGAGGATGTCCACCAGGGAATAAAAATCGGCCCTGGAGAGAGTTTGTGGGGGTTGGGGGGGTTGTGGCAATTTGTTTCTCTGTCCCCATCTGCATATCTTGGCCCCCTTCAACATATCACGGCACTGTTTCGCGGCCCCTTCAGCTTCATCGCGGCCAGCCCACGGGGAAAGTCCCGGTTCTCCCGATGGCCACCTCTGATGTCCACTACCATTAACTTTCTCTGGTTCAGTTTGCAGTGCATTGCTAGCATAATTTGTGAAACTTCTGAGGTAAATCATGATGGTAACAGTGATATACTTGCAACTGGAAGAATCTCCAGAGAAATTAATAGAATACCGGAAGAAGATCTTTGCCTGAAACGCTGATGAAACGTGTGCAGGGCTTTTTTCGGTCCAAAAACTGTCCAACCAGTCACGTTTGAGGGCATTCATTTTTTTCCAGAAAATTAAACGCAAACTGCGTCTTTCCATGAACCTTTCACCCCATGTCAAGCACTTCTGCTGGAAAAATGATATAAGCAGATTTGGTAAAAACTATACTTTGAAAAAATAAATGCAAGCAGAAAACAAAGACATTTTGTTTTCTTTTTTTCTTTTTTTTAAATGAATTTTTCTTTTTTTTAAGGTTATTTTCACTCATTTCATTAATTAATGCATTTAATTAGTAATTTTTTTATTACTTATTTAATTTCACCAAAATGTAGTCATGACAGTTTGCCTGAAAGAACAAAACACATTCAGATGTCTTACGCACGATTTACACGTGGTCGGGAGCAGGTGTAAATTTTGTTCATACCAACCAGGGGAGGACTGGCCATCGGGAGAACTGGGACTTTTCCCGGTGGGCCGGCCGTGAAACGGGGTCGAATGGGCAGCTATAAGCTGAAATGGGCCACCCCGTTATGCAGAATGGGCCACAAAATGGCGCTGCGATATGCCGAAGGGGGCAGCGATATGTAGAAAATGACAGCGACCCCCAGTCCGCCCCTGATACCAACTAATGCTTTGAAAATACGAAAAATGTCATGAATCCTAGAATTTACATAAGAACAGCTTTACAAATGATTTACACAAAAACAGTTCTGATCGTGTTTCTTGAATGAGGCCTAATGTTGTTACGAGTTTTGCTACATTTGCTCCTAACCAACCCGGCCTCATGAAAATTCATACATAATTTATGAGTTGGCTATTTCGTATGGTCTCACACGATGTTGTTCGCATAAACTCCTACGACTTCATCACATGCAAATTCTCGGATGTCTAATGCGGAAGCGCGAGTTCCGCACACGAGGCGTTAAGGACATACTTATTATTATGATGCCCTTACCCAATCCCCTTATTTAAATATAACCAATCAGTAGAGTGTGTAAACATGATAGGAAGCTGTTGTGTGTGACAGAAGCAAGTAATTGTTGCGTATTAGATGGAAATGATGTCCAGCAAAGTCATTGGCTGTAGTGAAAGTCGTAGGAATTCAAACGAGTGCAGTTGCATGATATCATACGAATTAGCCAAATTTAGAAAAGTCATACGAATCCTGACAATTTCGCCGTGAGAGTGTGTTGCTCCTAACCCAAACCTTAACCTAACCATAATGTCTAACCCCTTATCCAAACCCTTAACCAAACAGTGGATTTAATAGGGGAAGAAAGACAACATCGGGGTTTGGAATGAGACAAAGGAAGCGTAATATAGGTTACTGACATACATTAGTCACTACGTCATATTGAATAAATAAATTTGAAATGAGTAACGGAATTTGCCTCTCGCCACCCCCCCCCCCCCCCCACAAGATGGCGCCCTGGGCAACTGCCCATGTCGCCCATGCCTAAATCCGCCACTGTGCCAGGTAATAAAAGCAGTCTGTTTGGCTTGCTACTAATTTTATCCAAATTTGAGCAAACATAAACATGAAAACAAGCATGCTGTGTATCAAAAAGTATTTATCTTCAGATGTCGTGTAAGGAAAAAGAAGCATGTAATGTTTAACCAAGTGTGAAGTGATGGACGACAGCACATGAAAAGGTTAAATGTGCACGAAGGCAATGGTTTGTTTTGGAAAATGAATTTGTCATATTGACCATTTAAAAACACACAGTACTTTTCCATTGCAGAGGTTTTGAGTAACGTAGAAAAAAAAAAAACATGTTGACAGTCATGTTTTGTGGCATTTGAATTAGTAAAAAGGAAAATAATTTGTAGTATGAATTCTATCCAATTGGAATAACTCTGAATTCCTTAGTTTTTACTCAAAGTATTTCTATTCATATTTTTGTATTGCGATCCATGAACCGTGTTAAATTTATTCAGATGTCATTTTTATTCTTTATGACAGGTTGTCAGTCCATTCAAACACCATTTGTGTTTTCATTGTTTTGATCCATAATGAAGTGTTTGATACATCAAGTTTATGGATTATAGTGTGATTTTAATCCTTTTTTCCTTGTTTGAATAGAGTGGCATGGTCCTCCTAATGTTCTTAACTCAGAAAGGGAGATGCTAGAGTCTGTATATTCAGGTATGTTATTTTCCTTATCAGGTAAGAGATAGAAAGGAAAATGATGCTATTAAATATTAGAGAAAGTTTGAGCAAAATAGGGTAGACCAGTACAAGAGTGCCTTCTACTGGGCAAAATGGGAAAATAAGACACACATCTAATTGTCATGTCTTAGTTTTCTCCATTTCAGTAAATGATTTGTGCTCATTTTAACAGTTGATCTTATCTTCATGATTTTTGTTGATCATTATAAAAGATACATTAAGCTTTGATTTTGTGTAAGTTCTATTGGGCAATTTTATAAAATCTCTTTGAAATTAATTATTTTATGGGAATTAATTATTATTTTTCTTATTATTATTTAAATTCTTGGTTTGATCCTGTAATCCACAGTTACTTAATTCAAATCTGTTAGGATTCACACTTAACAAACAACATTGCTGCAATTATCACCCCCCAAGCCATCAAAGTGAGAAGGCTTTAATTGCATTCCTGAGCAATGTTAGCCCAGTCTTTGTCTATGTGAGGACTCTGTGGACCCTGATGAACTGTGAGATGTATATAGTAAACAGTGCTTGCTGGCCGTATGGCACAGCTCCCAATCAGGGCTAGTGTCCAGACTCCTGCCGTTCTGTTCGCTCCTCGCCGCTGTCACCAACATTACTGTGCTGGACCAGCCATGAATTTTTTTGATATCGTCAGAAATTGACAAAAAATAATGTATGATACAAGATAAACAACCTTCAAAATTCAAGATGATTCTTTCAAAATAAAAAAAACAACAAAGATAAGAAACTCAATAAAACTTGATTAATTGAAATGCCCTGAAAAATATATGTTAGCATATTATTTTTATTTATATAACTTTTTTTTTTTTTTTTTTTTAACCTAATTTATATTTTAAATTATTTACAAAATTGAATGTGAGGTTGAAATGTTTAGGACACAATTAAAGAGCTTTATATTATTTAACATTAAAATTTCTTGGTTCAATTTAAATTTCACACTGAGAACATTTTAAGTGAATTAAAAGTGGGGTTTTTTCCAATTGTGTTTTAATTATTTAGTGTATTTTTTATTTTTTATTTAAAAGAAAAAGCTAAAAATAGATGACCATTCCCTTGAACTGGCTTTGTCTTTTTTTTTTTTTTTTTTTTAGTGCTTGTTTTGCATTTAGCGACCCAGACCTTCGGGTAAGGGTTACCTGTGCTTTTCCACTCCCCACCCAACAATGTTCCCAATATCTCTGGCCAAATCACATTCCTCAGCATCGTTACAATGGGAGACCTGTATGATGCTTAGTCTCTCCATCTCCTGCCCAAATCTCAGGTGTTCCCCTTACTTAGGAATCAGAAATGCACAGAATTCCCATATCCGCTCATTGAGCTCCCCAGCTTGTTTAAGACAAAAACACAAATTTCAGAAAAGGAAGTTTAAAACATTAACTGGCCATCAAAATCATCCTGTTAACAATAAGTATATTATGTTTAATCAAAAAAAAAAAAAAAAAAAGGTTTAAACAGCCAGTAATTAAAAAATGAAAATGTAATAGTTTTTTAAGATAATAGTTTAAAAGTTTTACTCTTAGCAAGTGGTTCCTTAAAGTGTTTGTACTCTCAAAATGAAATGTGAACGTTGCCGTAAATGATACCGAGATGGTCAGTGCCTCTGTTTATAATACATTTAAATTATTTGAACATTGAAAAAGCAGATAGCAAAGGTGACCCGTCAATATCCGTTAAACATTTTTGTTTATGTGCTCTTTGATTTAAAGATAAATTCGCCCAAAAACGAGACCTTTTCCGGCAGAGGGAACTTGGGGGAAGAAGTCCAAAACAAAACATTGCATGATAGTCTTTAAGCAGTTCCATCTGTCCAGCAGAATTTCAGGCTAATAGCCTGTGGCGCATCAGTCCGTTCCCCTAACTCCCGCAACCTGACTCTGTCCTATTAAATCTCTCCACTCCTCCAAAAAATAAAAAAAATAAAAGGAGAAAAAGAAGATCTCAAGCAGACCTAAGTCAACTGAATTGTGCTGGTGATGATGATGGTGGCGCTGATGAAGCGCAAGCCCTAATTAAAGAGAAAAAAAGGACCCCAGGCACTCAGTGGTGTGGAAAAAAAGGGCTCATCGTTGTGGTGTATTTTTTTAAGGACAGCTCGCTCTGTGAGCAGATGACTGCCGCTCACCTTGCCACGGGGTCTGCATGAGATTGGTTCATTGTCAAGGATTTTTTTTTTTTTTACCCATGATTCCATATGGTATGGAGTGGGCTACATGTTGCCCAACATGCCAGTGCAAATGTTTTCTCAATTAGGTGTCTTATCTCCGGTGAGTGCACTAGCATCAGATGAAGCTTGCTGACAGCGTAATGGCAGCTAAAACCTCGGAAGGCTCCATCAAATGGCAGCTCTGCTATGACATCTCGGCCAGGACTTGGTGGATGGTAAGTTGGCAGCAAGCGAACCTCTTTTTTTCTTTTTCTTTTGAAATGTTTTTTTAAGAGAAAAACTTCCCTCCGACTTTATGCACACAGAAGACACATTGTTGTTTAAAACTCCATCCTCCATTGCTCATAATTTCCTTTTTGTTTTACTTTTGTTTGTTTTCTATGTCTGCATAATAGCTCCTCTGTGTGTCCTGTCACATTTGTCTTCTTTGTTTTGTCTTTTATGCACTCCTCTTTTATTATCCACTTTGTCGAAGATGTCAGATAACAATTGACATGAAGTTCACGCTTCTTTATGCTCCTTTTATTTAAACGCACATCCTCGTCGCAACAAAAGCTCTTTTGTCACTTTTGCATAAGTGACAGTTCCTTTCCCAACTTAACTCATTCATTCATTACATTTCTGCTGACAGTCCGTATCCACAAGCGAGACATCCCCTGCTTTCTTCTTCCAGCGTCTTCCTACGTCTTCCTACGTCTTCCGCTTTCACATGACTGAAAAGTTTTGCACAGGACTCCAAAGAAGGGTAAAAAGGTCTTGCATTGATTCTTTCTAATCCCTTGTTTACACTGAGGTTTTGTGGTGCCCGGGCTGCACGCGTGGTCGGTCGGTGCAAGAGTGTGAAACGTGGAGGTCCTGTCCTCGTCTACGACTCACCGTCGGAACAAAAACAAACCAAAAACAACTCCAAAGAATTCTTGGACAAGACAGACTCTGCGCTGGGGCAGATTAACTTGCTTGCTGTGGTCAGTGAGGCCAGACAACCTTTGTCGCTCCACCAGAAACGAGGAGAGGTGAAAGTGGGAGAGGGGCAGAGTGAGGAAAAAAAAGACCGGTTTGTAGATCTCAGCGAGATGAGGAGGGGTAGAGATTCACAATGGTCTATTGTGGCCGGCAATTACAAATGAGCCGCGTCGGGTACATGAAAGAGTTTTGAGAGCGTCCTGGGTTCATTAAGCATTGATTCATTAGCCTGGCTTGAACTTCAACAGCACCCTTTATTATTGCCTTTATTATTATAATTACATTTATTTTAAACAAACTTGCATGGTGTCTGTCAAAACTTTCTTCTTGTTTTTTTTTTTTTTTTTTTTTTGCGAACAGTTCCAGTTCCAGTGCCAGTTTAAATAGAAGGTCATTGTGTTGCTCTGGGACAATAACTGGATTATTTCCCTGTTAGGGGACCATAAACTTTAGAACTCTGATCACCAATCCCCTTCCTTCCACTTTTCCCCCCTCCTGCAACCTCACCCGGGTCACCGGCGGCACACAGACATGTCTCACTTTATAATAATGGTGAGGAAAGTTGGTGAGAGAACTTTCCTCACAGTACATGTTTCGTAGCTTTTACCGCCTTTATGGGAAACTGCTTGAGCAGCCAGATTAGAGAAAGGGAAATGTTATATTCAGGTATTCGGGTGCAGGGCTTAATGAGACCGGTGCACTGGAGTAGTGTGCGGTGATGTGTACGAATTCTTCTCCATGATGCACACTGGGGCCAGAGCTGGAAAGAAGCACTGCGGGAATGTGAGCCTGTGTAACTGCTCGGGACTTTGTCCTAATCCCTTTAACTTGTTCCTTAAATTGTTAGTTTTGCTTTTCGAATTTATTTCAAAATTTAAATTTTGATTTTGTTGGTTGTTAGTTTTTGCTTTAAAGATTTTTCAAAATGTGAATTTTATTTAGTTGGTAATTGAATTTTGGGGGTGTTTTAATTAATTTGGTTAGTATTAATTTATTAAAATGATAATTGTTAAAACTTCAGAGATCAGTGACATTACTCACTACTGTTGTGCTGGTGTTGATTCATGTTTTAAGGAAATGGGTAATGGTATTTTCGAGAATACTGTGCCAAAATAAATGGAATATTTGATTAAAATGGAATATGACAGCTTAGCACGGATGTTTAAGAGGCTTAAATGTGTTTAATATATTGAGATTTGTGCAGCAATAAATTAATTTAAACATTTTAAGCATAATTAGATCACAAAATGCTTTTTGTTTCGATAAAAAGTTAATTGATATTAAGTGCTTCTAATTCTGAAATAAAATTCTAAAACTTCCAAATTTAATATGATGCGTATTGCACAAAAATCAGGGATGCAAACTACTCACCTTTCAGCTAAAGTCACCTTTTCTGACCCAAATTGTTTGGTGAAATTTTCCTTATTAAAATCACTTGATAGGGCTACTTTAAGCTTTAACACTTTAAATACAACAAAAAGCTTTAATACAACAAACAAATCAACAGAATGCAATATTAATGCAACATGTGGCCAAGATTATATGTTGAGGAAAGAATTAGTATTTGTAGCTGCCGTGTTATATTTCAACACACAGGATATCAGCAATGCTGGTTTAAAATTCAACAAATGGGCCAAAAATAACTTTCAGAATTAAGAAAAATAATATATGTGGCCTAAATATTATTATATATACATTTTTAATAAAATTAAATGCTTTTTGTTTACCATATTTTCTTTTAAATGTTTTATTTATTTATTTTTACATGGAATGCCTTCTACCTCTTTGATCTTATCTCTTAACATTTTATATTTTGATTTGATTAATTAAACAAATGTCTTATTAATTCATTCATAATTATTCCTGAGTTATTTATTTATAGAACTTAAAGCTGTTTTTTTTCTTTTTTGTTTAAAGAACTTAAACAAGTCAAAGCATCATAGTGTTTTGTTTTGTTTGTCAATTTTTTCCTAAGCGAATTGCAGCTTAATGAATGGGGCAAAACATGTGACCTTGCCAACTCCTGTTTACTTCAGCCATTTCTGTTTTTACTTGACCAATAATCCTTGAGACATCCTGAGAACCAATAAACTGCACTGTGTTTACTATTAGTCATACTATTCCACATATTTGCACTTGTGTAATTTATTGTGGTGTAATCACAATAAATTCTTTACAAGGTCATCACAGTAAGACTGACTAAACCCATTTATCTTTTCAATGGTAATGTTACTCATAAAATTTGGATAACTTAATAAGGAGCATTTAAGAAGACCTACATCATTCACTAATAACAAGATCACAATCAAGATATTTTATCCTTTATAAAGGTAATTGTGCCCTTTAAAAGGATATGTCAAACCTTTTATAAGTGCCCACCAAAAATAACCCACTGCAATTAACACTGCTTGTTTTCCTGAGGTGCCTGAGCTTTAGGGGGGACGTCCACTCACCAGTGCGCTAATGCCACTATGATGGGATCCCTTACCACCTAAGGGGCTAATGGGATTTTATACTCTGTACAATTGGCACTTCTCTAATCTGCTTGTCAGTGAGCACGAACCCAAAAGAGGCACAAAATGTGTGTTGTGAGGGTGTGTCGAAGGAAATGGTGCAAGGGCATAAAATCATTATATGACTGCTGCTGTCAGGGTCTACTGGAGTACGCCACTTGCAGTGTTAACATCATAGATCAAATTAGGTTAAAAGAGACCCGAAAACACTGTCAGGTTTCATAAGCCCTTTGTGTTAATTCTCTTCGCACATGCCATTTAAAGATATTCAGGGTAATTGCAATACTTGTAATTTTCACTTTATCACTCCCTCTGTTTGAAAAGGACCTTACATCTCAGTGTAATTATAATTGCTGCACCAACTTACTGTATGTAAAACTCTGTTAATTAAAGTCTTAAGGCGAACTTTCTGAGCGACCTTTGAGTGAATGTAATGGAGAATCAATTATTCATGATTTTGCAAATTTTTTAAACTGGATTTAGATCATTTTAACTTTTAACAGGATTAATAAAACTCTCCAAGATAATTACTGCTACGTTTGATTACTTGACACATCTTTTTGTCCCAGTCTCTTATCTGTTTATGGCGTAGAGTCTTTATTTAATTGGGCTGGGTAAAAATATAGATTTTCTGACAATCCTGATTTTGATTCTTAACATCCCAAGATCGATCTTTTATTTTTAAACTTGACTTCAGTTTTGCTTGTGTTGATAATTGAACACAATTTTTTTAGCTTGTTTTGAACTGCATAGTTTGTGCCCTGTTGTTAATTTTTAAATTAATATTTTCATAAAGTACCAAGTTAGAAGTTTCCCTGTATAATTTAGAGCACTAGCTGAGAGAGAAATTCTTTCATATGTAAGCAAAATGGAAATTTGAACTGAAATGTACCCAAATGAATCAGAATTTATTCAAATTATATAAAAATCGAGAGCTGAATCAAATCAGAAAATCTGTATCGTTACCAAACCCTTTAAATTATATAATGATGAATGATTTACTGTACTGCTATTACCGTATTTTTCGTTTTAATTGTGTAGTTTTATTTTTTTTTTTATTGATCACATGACAAAAACTAAAACAAATCTATTGTGGCATTGGTAAATCTATTGTGGCACCTTGTTTTACTCGATGACCCGTTGTTCTGCCACTTGTATGGGCAGCGTGGTTCAGTCAGTGTGTGTCATGTTGGAGTGGAAGATGTTTCTAATTTGGTCTCCACCATGGACTACGGAGAAATGATTAGAGAAGAGGAAATTGGAGGATTAAAATTGTCTGCTTGAACTTCCTGAGCACTGCATGCTTTCTCAGTGTCTCTGCTCAGGGACTTCCAGGCTGAGCCCTGAAGCGAGGGAGCCGCTTCTCTATCCCACTCGCTCAGACCTCCAGAGCTGGGCTGGTGCTCAGCACGGTAGAACTGGGCACACACTGAGTGTACAGTGACTCTCAATCTGTTAATGTGCTTTGCGTTACCAACCCTGAATGACTCATCGCTTGCCTGATGGAGTTGGAATTAATTTGTCAATGGGTGACAGAACAGCACCTCTGAAAAGCAATTGAGCGCTATGAAATGTTTTTTTCTTCAACCCATGATAACTAAGAATATGATGAATGGCGTCAATGCTGTAGATTTGGCTTGAACATTGGGGGGTGGTGGTGCAGCGTGTTACCTCCCCCCATCCCCACTGGAATGTACGCCCTTGTGTAGAGTTGTTTTTTAGTGTATTTTGGTTTCTATATTGTCTCTGTAGTTACTGTAGTTAACAATTTGACATTCATTATAACATCTATACATTTGTCAGATGGTTTTATCCAAACCGACTAAGGCCAGAAACATACTTTACACAAGTACGCGTACACTAATGGGAGTGCATGACCAATGCATTGCCAACGCGCAGTCCAGTTAAACATGATTAAAGGAATATTCCGGGTTCAATACAAGTAAAGCTCAATAGACAGCATTTGTGGCATAATATTGTATTGATTAATAGAAAAAAATATTTTGACTTGCCCCTCCTTTTCTTTAAAAAAAGCAAAAATCTTGGTTTCAGTGAGGCACTTACAATGTAAGTGAATGGGGCCAATCCATAAATGTTACAATACTCACCGTTTCAAAAATATAGCCACAAGACATAAACAATATGCGTTAACATGATTTTAGTGTGATAAAATTGCTTATTAGCCAATTTTACAACTTCGTTGCCATGATGATGTAATGTCAACAAACCCTAAAACCCTAAAACGACTATAAAAATGACGAAACCCTCTAAAAATTGGCCCCATTCACTTACATTGCAAGATTTATGCTTTTTTTTAAAGAAAAGGAGGGGCAAGTCAAAATAATTTTTTCGTGGTAATCAACATAATGCCACAAATGCTGTCAATTAAGCTTAACTTGTAGTGAACCCGGAATGTTCCTTTAACGTGCGTTCTTGCGTTACTGTGGCGGTAATAAACCAAAGGGGCAATAGAGGTACATTCAAAATTCTGTACCCTTAAACTTAATTTGTTATAATTCAGGTAAGTTGCTATAAATATACTGACATTACCTCAACTGCTCCGCCATGATAGTAGTTCACTTGAAAGAAAAAACTCACTGTAGAAGCGGACAGGTTACACTAATATCCATTATAACACCCCCAGTGGCAACGGTGAGAATGCATCGCGTTCTTGCGCTGTGTTATGAATTGCGGTCTAACACATTTTTGAACATGACAATGGACAAAATCGAACTTGCAGTAGAAGCGTCTGCGTTCACATACATGCGTTCCCTGGGAATCAAACCTTGTCGTTGCTTAAGCTACAGGGACACTTTATGTAAAGATGACAGTATATACTATAAAGCACATATCACGCTTTATAAAGATGTCTGTTTTTCGGAGGAATAGTTTTAAGTCTGGTGCTTTTGTAGTACCTACGAGACATTCTGCATGACTTAAGCAAAGGCTCTAATATCCGTTCATATGTTTAATGTCTTTGGTAGAAAACTTTGCCTCAGGGTGTCTTTGCCTCTTTTGTAATGTGATGTATATCTGATCTGAGCAGACAAAAAAAGGCTTCATAAGCCTTGTGGTATATGCCCAGTTCCAAGAGCTCATTTCATTACTTGTTTATATATTATGATTATATTTTTATCCTGTATTAAAACTGCCTGAAGCTGTCAAATCTGTGCTAGAATAAATTAATATAGTGATATATGATAGGCTCCGAGAATATTGACAGGTGAATTTTTGCGTTCTCTGAAACTCTCACTTGGCACGCGATTTGTTTTGTTGGCTTTCCATCAAGAGATGCGAAGAAATGAAGATCAGATTTGGACAGGGCTCTGTGGAAAGAAAGAAAAAAAGAGAAAACAACAGAGGAAGTGAAGGAAGCTTTAATTTGGAGTCGGTTCAAGATGTTAACTGAAAAACCTTTATGTCTTATCAAATATGTTGGGCCATTTTGAAATGTTTTCAAAAATAGACCCTTTATGTAGGGTTTTTACTGTTGCAGAACAGTGAATAAAAGTTTTGCAAGAAATTTCAGTGCTATTGAAGTAGCAACATAACTTTCAGGATTCGAATGTGCTCCTAATTTGTACATGATATCTTTAGCGCACACAACATTTGAACACAGATCAGAGTCAGTCAAACTAAACAAAAACAGGCTGATTTAAAACTTAAGCGCTTAACTGCGTAAGGCAAAAGCTTTCCTTAAATATTTCAGCTTTACATGTCTGTAATATGTTACATTGTAACATACACATTATGCATATTATATGTAAAATGTGCTACATTTCTCCATTATAGGGCAGTAGACACGTTGATGGCTGCTCCCAGTGGCCAGGTTGTCTCTGCTATGTGACACCTCTACCCTTGCCAAGGCCAAATGGCCTTTCTTAGCCTGTAGTGAGCGAGCCGGGGATGATTCAGCGCAACTGTCATTATAATATAGTGCTCCTTTAACACTCTCGCTATATGCGAAATGTCTGCGTTTGTCTATATTTGACCTGATACTATCAACAATGTTTGTGATTGTAATGAGACAGTCGCTCTGTTTGTCCTGTCATCTCACTTCTACCCTCACTACCTCCCCCTCCCTTCAATCTAAGCCCTGTGTCTATACTGTGGAATGAAAGGATCAATTATGTGGAAGAGATGCGTGTGAAATCCCTTCTGTCTAGAAGAGGTTAGGGGTCACTATGTGAGAAAAAGGACCCCCTTTCTATTCCTGGCTTCATGGTACTGTGTGGAACCCCTCACCCCCATCTCGTCTCTTGTTCGCCCAAGTGCTCTGTCCCTCACTTTTTCCTACTTTCTATCTCCCCCTTTCTCTTTCTCTCCCCGGAGAATCGTGGCTACTGGCCAAGACAGCTGTGTCTTTGGGCCAGTCTGGTGCCATTTTCTGATGCTTGTCTTGTTTGGGACAATAAGAGTGAAGATGCTCCCTTCGTGGCCCTTTAGAGAGCATAGGTACAGAAGAGATCCCTGTTTCAGCACTGTTAATGAGACTATGATCCTTAAACCAGTACAAACTACAGCATGAATGCACAAACATAGCGGCCTAGCATAGAAGAGTTGGCCAAATGCTTTCATTAGATTTTAGAGCACTGACACTTTTAAAGATCAGCTTAGCATAGAAATGGTAAAATTTTGTTAAGAATATTGCATTTACGTTCATATAATTTATACCCAATTATGCAGATGTAACTAAATCCAGTGACTTTTTTTAAGTTCAGACATCTTTTCAGTAATTTATTGTACTCCCTACAGGCTTGACGTAATAGTGTATAAAGTCTGATAGCAGCTCTGTTAAATTAGTGCTAAATAGGGTGCTGTATGGATCGTGCCATGGTGTATATGAGACTACAATCCATAAATTACTACAAACTACAGTGTGAACACAAAAGTGTTGTGCTATGATCCAATATACTGTAGAAGAGTTACACAAATGAGTGATTCTCAAGAAACCTGTCAAAATGTCCAGGTCCCATTTTTACTCCAAAATCAAAAGAAACAAATAATACTTTATTTAGCATATAGAAAATAAATAAAGCCTATTTTTAGGGCCATTAAGATTTTTACACTGTGACATTAATTTTATGACAGTTGCACACATTTTACCCCCCAATACTCATTTCTGCAATGCGAAAAAAAGATGGTCATGATATTCTCATTACCGCAATGTGAAAAATATTATATAGAATTTAAATTGGAAAGTATTTAATCATCATAGTAGTACTTCGTCTAGTAGTACTGTCTTTTATTTTTGTTGATTTTAGTTTTAAAAAATCATGCAATACAGTAAAAAAAAAAAAGACTAGGGGGCCTGGGTAGCTCAGCGAGTAAAGACGATGACTACCACCCCTGGAGTCACGAGTTCGAATCCCAGGGTGTGCTGAGTGACTCCAGCCAGGTCTCCTAAGCAACCAAATTGGCCCGGTTGCTAGGGAGGGTAGTGTCACATGGGGTAATCTCCTCGTGGTCACTATAATGTGGTTCTCACCCTCGGTGGGACGCGTGGCTTGTTGAGCGTGTTACCGTGGAGACATAGCATGTGTGGAGATCACACTATTCTCCGCGGCATCCATGCACAACTCATAAGATGCACAGGTTGACGGTCTCAGACGCGGAGGCAACTGAGATTCATCCTCCGCCACCCAGATTGAGGACTTGGAGTGCACTGGGAATTGGGCATTCCAAATTGGGGAGAAAAAGGGGAGAAAAGAAAAAAAAAAGAAGAAAAATAAGACTGTTACAGTAATGAGAATCATCATTGAAAACAATGGGAATAGTTAAGAAAACGTTCAGCTCCAATTTTACTCCAAAATCAAAAAGCCAGCCAAAAGCTTAAGGCCATTAAGATTATTTACATTCTGACGTTATTTTCATGAAAGTTGTGCACATTTTACTTCCCAAATTTCATTACCACAATGCAAAACATTTACATTTTCGCTGATAAAAAAAAGAAAAAAGAATGTAATACAGTTTAAAAAAAGACGTTGTGTTGCGGCAATGAGAATCACCATTGAAAATAATGAGAATAGTAAAAGTAAAACGTCTGGACATGCTACGGTAATGAGAATTGGTTGGTAAAAAGTGCTAGGAAAAAGTGTCCTGAAAAAAATGTTTCGATGCGAAAAAATCTTAATGGTCCTAAATGTTGGCTTAATTTTCTTTATGCTAAATAAATAGATAATTTTTTTTTTTTTCATATTGATTTCAGCTTAAATATGAGCAGGACATTTGCTTGACAGATTTTGTGAGAATCACCCAAATGCTTTCATCAGAATTTAGAGTATGTCCTCTTTTGCATAGAAAACATACGAATATTAAGTTTTTGTGACATTTATCCCCAGTTATGCTTGATTTAACTAAATCCAGTGCCTGTCAAGTTCTGACACCCCTTTTAGAACTATTTAATATATTTTACTTTTACTGTCTTTATGTAATAGTTTAGAAGGGCTGATATCAGCTCTGTTAACATGAGGATGTCTCTCTCAGGAGTTTAAACCAGCGGAAATTAGTGCTAAACAAGGTATGGATTGTGTCATGGCACCAAGCCATTCATCTACCATTTATGGCCTCAACCTAACACACTCTCATCTTCGCAGTTTGGCACACTTTTTGCTTTTCCTTGTTCTCCAATCCACAATCAGTTTGTTTATAAAGTTTTTGCTGTCATGTCTCACTTGATTCTCATCTTTCCGTGAACGCAGCGGCAGTTAAGACGAGTTGCATGGGTCCGTACCCAAGTATGCAGAATGTGTGTTCCTTGGGAGTTGTCTTTTTTGTCATGGGGGGAAAAAAATGGAAACAGATTCCAAAAACACCATCTGGTATTTGGAGGGGTATATTTGCGTCTGTATCCCTGTGTACGTGTTTGTGTGTTGGGAGGGGGGTGGGAAGTGATCTTTTTTTTCTCTATCACTTTCCTCTTGGTCTCCAGCCACCCAGCGTTTTGCTGCCAAAAAAAGGTGTAAGTCGCCAACTAAAAGGGGGGGGTTGGTAGTATTTGTTGGTGCGGGCCTTTGCTGGTATCACTGGATCATGGCCAGAGCTATTATCCTTCCTAGTCTTCAACAGCACCACCCAACTCACCTGCTCCAAACTATCTGACAAAATGATCTTCAAACATTCAATTATTTTATTTATGACCATAGTTTGGAGCTTTAGAACAATGTCTTTCATTGCCTGGGTCACTGTGTGTGACACTGACATGCACAATAAAAGTATCTTAAATGGCTATAAGAAGTCAACATGTAACTGGCCATTTTTTATACTGTCAATCATGCAATCCACACTTAATAAAGTATGAATACCATTGCGTTGGATAACAAAATGTAAAAACAACTTTTTCTTTCATTCTTTTACATTTTTTGCTGTTACTCACAAACAACTGGTCCCAAGGTTTGAGTGGATGTATGAAGTCAGTTGCCCTCAAGTTCACACAGGTGTCCTAGCAAACTAACCACAGGTTTAGTTCATCACATTAACTACAGCATGTACATTTTCCATAAAGTTTGACAACTACGAAGTGTCCAAATACTTATCATTTTATCATTTAAAGGTGAAATGTGTAATTTCTGCGCTACTAGTGGCACCAAACGGAATTACAAAATTATGTTTTCAAGCAACCATTGCCAACACCCTTTAGACTCATAATGCCCTTTCACACTCACTGACTCCCTATGAACAAATAGGCCATACTAAATAAAAGGTGATAAATGTTTAACGTCGTAATGAATAAGACCACTATAAAATATACACACCGTACAGTAAGCATGGCAGAGGAATCGGGTCATCCGATGACATTGCTGGATTGAACGGCAGCTGGGTGTACGGGGGGTCCAGAACATGAGGTTGTTCTGGTAATTAGTAAGCATAATGACAGTACTGTTTTTGACCATTTTGGTGCCCTAGACGAGATCGCTGTTGTTGACTGGGGAAGACGGCAGTGTATTAGCAACTTGCGCAATGATCTCATTATTGGCACTCCTGTTTGCCAGAGCGATCTCATCATTTGTGGTGGTATGTGTGTGTGTGTGTCCTCCACCATGTAAACGCGACGCCAATGTTCACTCTGGTTCTACTCCGTTCTCTGTCTCTGTGTCTTTTAGCAAGTCTTTGAATTTTGGCTAAAAACTTATTTTTACAGAAAGAAGTTACATACTTCACCTTTAACCTTCAACAAAGTTCTTTTAATGAAATATTTTGCTTGAAAAATGAACTAACCCTAACTAATTAAAACTAAGCCGAACTCCTTTTCGCTTTACCACAATATGACTATTTTGCTGAGGCTTTACATCTCACTCACCATTTACATGCATACATAAGGCTTTGATTGTGCCATACTGGTGTCATCTATATGGAATTAGTAATTTAATCTGATTGTGAAAGCCCAGTATGCTCCACCCATACGCTGCGACAGCAACTGACATGTGAAGGGGCTAATCCTCTGTGTTTGGCCTTGGACTCAATTCATGCACAAAAGCATGAAATATGAACTGCATTTGTAGGGTGCACCGCTGGTTAAACTGGGTGTAACAACCTTGTTGGGTATATGTGTGTGTGTGTGTGTGTGTGTGTGTGTGTGGGCAGGTCTGGGTGGTTTCCGAGGACCTTTTTTTAGGTTATAAACTGGCAATTACAAGGGTGTTATGCTATAAATGTGGTTCTAGTGTCCACATAATTCAAATCGCTTAAAAAACATACTAAACAATGGTTTTTTGAAAATGTAAAAATGAAGAAAGGTTTTTGTGTGGGTTAGGTTTAGGGTTAGGGGATAGAATCTATAGTTCATACAGTATAAAAATCATTATGTCTATGGAGAGTCCTCGTAATGATAGCCGCACCAACATGTGTGTGTGTGTGTGAGAGAGAGAGAGTACTGTAAATGTAAAAAAATTGTTTTTAAATGTAAATAGCAAAATTCAGCCTGTAATTGTAATACCTTTCTTCATTTAATATTTTAATGTCCAACATGGTCAACTAGTTTAATTAGGACAAGTATTTATAGTCTATTACTTTATTATATTTTAGTATTAAGAAATTTAAACCCATCTATCTGATGTGGGCCTGATTTTACAACAAATCAGATGAGTGTATGATTACAGGAAATAAAATCTAGATTGCCAATTCATTAAAAGTGCTGGATTAGGTGAGATTAACTGTTCGGAGAATGTTCAGAGATGAGTGTATTTGTTGGGTGGCAATGTTGATGAAAGCAGGACATATAGAGGACAAAGAGTGTGAGATAGAAAAGAGACGCAGCATGGACAGATGTCACCAAATCAGGGGATTAAATATGATCAGACCACCACTGCAATCACCTCTGTAAAAGTCTGCTTGTTGCCAGATAATGAGAGAATTGGTCTACTTTCATAAGGTCAGAGAGATGCCACTTGCGCATAGTCTGCAACTGCCTGTTCAAACCACTGTTCACATTAGCAATCATTTTTGCATATAGAAAAGCAATAATCCACTTGAGGCTGTGTATTACAGCGATTTTTGCCATAGTTAGAGAGGTTTAGGTGTCGTGCCTAACAACTAGGGATGGGAATCGTAAGGAATTTAACGATTCTGGTTTCAATTCTGATTTTCCGTAACGATTCCGGTAATTAGTACTTTTTTTGTAAGAATTATTTGGAAATGAGAAATACAATTCTTATTGTATTTACTACCCTCTGCTACAGAGCAGATATAACAAATCAGAAATAAATATAATACAGTTCTTGTAAAAGGTCTGTTTGCAGACTTATTAGAGACACAAATACAATCCAATAATAGATTCTAACTATATTTTAAATAAACAAATCTAAACAAACAAGAAATGTGATGGCATATTTAATTTATTACTGTATAAAATTCCACTTAATACAACAAAACCCGTGTGTCTATATTTACACATTGTCATATGAACAACCAGTCAGTAACTGCACAGCTTGAATAAAGTCACACAGGTTTAAAGTAACATTAAATAACATAACAGTAACTGTTCCAGAGACAGTTTAGACTGTTATGTAGCCTAATGTTGTAATTCAGGCTTGTGATTCAACAGTTCTCATTTTATTTAGACTTGGACATTCATAACTTGCGCATCAGATTTGTTTCGCTTGAGTTTTGCACTGTAGATTCACAAGCACCTGCTCATTAGAATAATTTTTTCTAGAATTGAACTATACCGGAAGCGTGGTACGCTTCGAGCTGTAGATTCAAAAGAACCAGCTTATTAGAATAATTCTTTTGAGAATTGAACTATACCAGAAGCGCCGCACGCTTTGCGCTGTAGATTCAAAAGAACCGGCTCATTCTAATAATTTTTTACGGGAATCATACTATAACAGAAGTGCCGTACACTTTGCGCTGTAGATTCAAAAGAACCGGCTCATTAGAATCTTTTTACAGGAATCATACTATAACAGAAGCGCCGCATGCTTTGTGCTGTAGATTCAAAAGAACCGGCTCATTAGAATTATTTTTACAGAATCGTACTATAACAGAATCACCGTATGCTTTACACTGTATATTTAAAAGAACCGGCTCATTAGAATCATTTTTATGGTAATTGTACTATACCGGAAGCGCTTTACGCTTCGCACTGTAGATTCAAAAGAACCGGCTCATAAGGGTAATTTGTTCGGGAATCAAAATACATTGCGCTGTGTTTTACACTGTAGAGTCAGTAGAGGGCAGCGCTGCTGCAGAAATGTGCTGCTGGAAACACTGTCAGAGTATTTCAGTACAGTGTTCCATCCGCATTGGCGAAAACTGCACATAGAGGAACCGTTAACGGAACTGAAAGTCATGAAGATCTTATGATTCCGGAATTTTTTAAAGAATGGAACTGGTTCTCTGTACCCAACCCTACTAACAACTGTGGTAAAATCACTGTAACAAACTGCCTCTCGTGGTTTATTGCTTTATAATCCCACAGTGTTAAGGAAAATAACCTACAGTCTGCATGTTAAAAACGGTGCCCCATTGGGTCCTGTTCTTTTCACCCCTCTCCGCCTATCTAATTAAATTGATTCAGAGCTGTGCCTTCCTAGTGAGGAAGTCCCATTACTTATGTCTACCTAGTGCAGGGCACCTCGTGACCCTCCTGAGTCTGTCCCCATGTTACACATGCTTCCAACAGGGGGTGGTGCTGACCCCATGACTCCAGGGAGGCTTAACAGCTGGTGGGGGCAGCATCCCTCTCTGAAGGCCAGCATCCCTGCTGCAGGACAAAAGGGCAAGAAGGGAACCCCACAGACAGTACAGTTTTCCATTTAAGGTTCTGAGTGTGGAAAAAAATGGTGAAGAGACATAAAGAGATACCTTTACTGTAATTCTGGGTTGTGCCCATTTCCTGTTTGAGAGATGGAATGTCCCAAGTAGCCTGGAACTCTTGCTTTCCCCCTCCGTTGGCAGATTAAAGTGATAGCCAGCTGGAGCCAAGGGACAAGCTGCCACGGGCCTCTCCAAGGTGACCCCTGGCAAAGCTGGCAGCACATCTGTAGCCCTAATGCATCCAGGAACTATGTCGCCCCCTTTGCGGCTGAGGCTGCTGGCAGAGACGCGCCAGTGAGGGGCTGGCTGTCCTCCTGCTGTCTGGCAAGGGCCACGCTGGAGGGCAGAGGGGCGAGAGCTGGAATATGCTAAAGTTATGGAACTCATAAGTGTAGCATTTGGAATGGACCTAGTTGGAACTTCTGAGATTGAGTGCAGGACCACACAATACTTTCCACTGTAGTTTAGTGATTGCTTGCCTTGCCAATCCTACATGTGTCAGCTGTGTTCTTTTGGAGTTGACAGGTATTTTTAACTAAAGACTTTCATGTCTTTTTAAAGTAAAGTGCTATAGAGAAGGCCAATGGAGACTGCCACCTGTACGGATGAGCAAGGCCCCAATGGGCTAAACCAGGCTCAGAAACAAATGGTCTACACAGATTCTCATTTTGGCTTCCTTTATATTACTTTACCTAATGACTTTGAAGAGTCTTTTCTTTAACTGGCAGACTTACACAAGGTATACCATTTTTTTGATGCTTAGCGGGAATATTTGTTGAATCCAATGGATCCTCCTCGATTGATTTAAACATGTTTGAAGTTGAATGGTTAACGCTGCTGTGTAGAATGGTCAAAGATCTGGCTCTTGGGTGGCAGCCAGACTGAATGTTGCAGTGTGGCTGGGAGAAGGTGAGGGCGTTACCGCCTTAAGTGGAGACATCCTCTTGCAATCAATGTGCCTAGCCAGAATCCTCCTTACTGCAAATCCAAGCCATCCGCTGGCACACTCGGGTCCCATTTAATTCTAATTGTTTCCATCTTCCCATGTCTAAATGCACTTCCCCTGTCAAAGAACCTCTTCTTTTGCTCCACACTCCTTGGAACATATTTACCTATGGCTCTTGCTGAATGTGTATGCTTTGCTTATAGACGTTACACATAACTGCTGTTGCCCCATCTCTTTCTGCTTTTAATTTTCAGTTAGGACTTTTTACCCCACTGCAAACAACCAGTTTTTTATCATTTCATGATGAGAGGGGGAACAATTATGATGGCCTTATAGTGCTACGTTAAAATAATATTTTAAAAAATTCGATTTCGAGAATGAAGTCAAAATATTTTGAGAATAAAATTGTAACATTACAAGATCAAAGGAGTGATATTTTGAGAATAAATTCAAAATGATGAGAATAAAGTTGAAGCATTATGACAGTAAAGTTGTAATGTTTTGAGAATAATCTCATAACAGGCCTTTTACGAGAATAAATTAAAAATTAAAGTAGTTATATTTTGGGAATTAAGTCAAAATTATGGGAATAACATTGTTGCATTATGATATTAAAGTAGTAATATTTTAAGAAAAAAGTAAAAATTGCAAGAATAAAATAGTAATATTTTGAGAATAAAGTCAATTACAAGAATAAAGTTGTATCATTACGGGACTAAAATTGTACGCTAATGTTTTAAGAATGATCTCCCAATAGTCCTTTAAAAAGAATAAAGCTGCAAGATTGTTTTAATATTTTGAGAATAAAGTCAAAATTACGAGAATAAAGTATAGTAATATATTGAGAATAGTCAAAATAAGAATAAAGTTGTAGCATTATGAGATTAAAGTAGTTATATTTTGAGAATAAAGTCAATATTACAAGAATAAAAATTACAAGAATAAAGCTGCAACATCACAAGATTATAGTAATATTTTGAGAATAAAGTCAAAATTATGAGAATAAAGTCGTAGCATTATTATATAAATTAGTAATATCTTAAGAAAAAAGTAAAAATACAAGAATAAAATGGTAACATTTTGAGAATCAAGTCAATTATAAGAATAAAGTCGTATCATTACGAGATTTAAGTCGTTATGCTTTGAGAATAATCTCCTAATAGGCCTTTTTACGGAATAAAGACAAAACATTATGAGATTACAGTAATATTTTGAGAATAAAGTAAAAATTATGAGAATAAAATCATTGCATTATGACATTAAAGTACTAATATTTTAAGAAAAAGTAAAAAATACGAGAATAAAATAGTAATATTTTGAGAATAAAATCATATCATTACGAGATTTAAGTCGTTATGTTTTGAGAATAATCTCCTAATAAAGACAGAACATTATGAGATTACAGTAATATTTTGAGAATAAAGTCAATTATAAGAATAATGGCTAACATTTTAAGAATAATCTCCCAATAGGCCTTTTAAAAGAATAAAGCTGCAACATTACAAGATTACAGTAATATTTTGAGAATAAAGTAAAATTACGAGAATAAAGTATAGTAATATTTTGAGAATAAAGTGAAATTACGAGAATCAAGTATAATAATATTTTGAGAATAAAGTAAAATTACGAGAATAAAGTATAGTAATATTTTGAGAATAAAGTAAAATTACGAGAATAAAGTATAGTAATATTTTGAGAATAAAGTGAAATTACGAGAATCAAGTATAATAATATTTTGAGAATAAAGTAAAATTACGAGAATAAAGTATAGTAATATTTTGAGAATAAAGTAAAATTACGAGAATAAAGTATAGTAATATTTTGAGAATAAAGTAAAATTACGAGAATAAAGTATAGTAATATTTTGAGAATAAAGTGAAATTACGAGAATCAAGTATAATAATATTTTGAGAATAAAGTAAAATTACGAGAATAAAGTATAGTAATATTTTGAGAATAAAGTAAAATTACGAGAATAAAGTATAGTAATATTTTGAGAATAAAGTAAAATTACGAGAATAAAGTATAGTAATATTTTGAGAATAAAGTAAAATTACGAGAATAAAGTATAGTAATATTTTGAGAATAAAGTGAAATTACGAGAATCAAGTATAATAATATTTTGAGAATAAAGTGAAATTACGAGAATCAAGTATAGTAATATTTTGAGAATAAAGTAAAATTACGAGAATAAAGTATAGTAATATTTTGAGAATAAAGTAAAATTACGAGAATAAAGTATAGTAATATTTTGAGAATAAAGTGAAATTACAAGAATCAAGTATAGTAATATTTTGAGAATAAAGTAAAATTACGAGAATAAAGTATAGTAATATTTTGAGAATAAAGTAAAATTACGAGAATCAAGTATAGTAATATTTTGAGAATAAAGTAAAATTACGAGAATAAAGTATAGTAATATTTTGAGAATAAAGTAAAATTACGAGAATAAAGTATAGTAATATTTTGAGAATAAAGTAAAATTACGAGAATAAAGTATAGTAATATTTTGAGAATAAAGTGAAATTATGAGAATAAAGCTGCAACATCACGAGATTATAGTAATATTTTGAGAATACATTTAAAATGAAGAGAATACAATTATTTTGAGAATAAAGTCAAAATTACGTGAATAAAGCCACAACATTACAAGATTAAAGTTGTAATATTATGAGAATACAGTCGTGCAACGTTCAGATACTAACGATAAGACCAAGGATTTCTTTGTTGGTAATTCCTATCCTAAAGTAAGCCTTTTCTTGTAATATTGATTTTTTTTTCTCTCTCTCAAAATATTTCTACAGTATTCCTGCAATATTATGCCTTTAATATCCTAATTTTATGACTATATTCTATACATTTGAGATTTTTGCTAATGTGGCACGAAAATGCAGCCGTAAACAATACCCAAAGCTAAGTGGCAAATTCTATTAATGCCGTATTGATCATACACATCAGCATAGTGCTGGTGTTAAAACTACTATATGTGTGTGGCGCAGGTTATGGCACAGGTGCGGCACCGACAAGAGCCTGAAATCCGAGCTATCTGTGGGAGACCAGCCCTGATGGTCGACTGGGAGCATTAATGAACCAGATTAGGTGTCCCAGCATAGAGTGGGGGGGTGGGAGGAAAGCACAAATGGGCCTCTCTGTCCAGACCAGACATTTACAACTGAGGTCTAAACTCTGCATTACTTTGACTTGGGTTAACATAGAGAGAAACGTTTGAGAAGAATGAAATGGATTGTTAAATAATAGAGCAATGAAACGTAAAACCCACTGAGGCTTACCAGGCCTATAAATGACAGTCTGGACCTGCATCCATTCCAGCTGGGGATCTCTGGTTGAGCGGTTGCTCACTCTGGCCAGAGCTGTTTTGTGTGTCAGGCTGGTCTGGCCTAGTCATCCATAAATATGAATGTCTCACGCTGTGGCATTTGGTACCCCCTGCTGGTGCGGAAATGAACTTTGCCCGCTGTTTGAACATGAACAATGGTTTATTTTCATACAGTTGCTCATTTCATTAAGGATAATCTTATTAGCACATCAGTGATAGTTGTAGCATCATTGCCACTGCGCAACATTTTTTCAAGTATGACTGGATAGATATGAAATGTACATATTTGATATTTCTTAACCAAGTGGCCTTATTCTTTTTGATAAGTGACATCATTATTAGCTGACCTTTTCATAGCATGGCATCTCTCCCAACTTTGCAGAGTTTGCCACTGAAACCTTTGCCAGATGGTGTCTTTGCTCACAACTCCATCGGCTGATTTCCTCTTCTGCCCACCCCCTCGCTCAAAGCGGTGTCAGGTAGACACTGTAAAAGAGGTGCAGGGGGATAGCTTTTCACCTGCTCCTTCTGTAGGACCCCTGCTGAGAGCAAGCTGTTCACCCAGTGCCCTCCTTTAAAAGACACCAGCACACTGACACACCTGTCCTTCTCTTATTCCTCTCCCGGTCTCTACACTCAGAGTACATGGATATGCATAACTGAAAGTGCTTTACGTTTTTGGAACATTTATTTATAGGGTGTATTATTACTATTGATTACTAAATGATGATTACTAAATGAAAGACCCCATGAAATCAAAGTTGGTGTTTTGAGGCTTTTAGTCCATGTCTAGTAGCTTTGAAACCATCTGAAACCAAGCTACTAGTCTACACTTAAGTTGGCAAAATGAACAGATATATGTGTCAATGATGTGCAGCTAATTTATTAAGCTACTCAAATTCACATAAACAATGCAATTCACACAAATCAATTGCTTGAATACACCTCTGATATGATGAATAGTGTAACTGTCTTGAGACAGTAAAGAAAAAAGTGCTTAAAAGCTGAATTAAAACGTTGGCATAAGTAGTTTGGATTATTCTTTAAAAAAAATAACAATAAAACAGTTTTGTATAAAAATATTAATATTTGAAAAACATTTGTCTACCAGATTAAAATCAAGTGGTGTAACCAACATGCAGGTAGCCATTTTGTTGTCTATGACAAGAAGACCATAAAAAGACAGGAAGTGTGTGTAAATTCTTTTTTTAAAAAAAATACCAGATATTTTGACTTTTTTTAATGACAAATCACATTTTGTTCATGTCAAATGGAGTAACCCCAAGCGGGAAGCAATATTCTCTTGTGCATCCAGATGCAAGCTCATAATATACATCCACTGACGTACAGATGCACTCTCTGTTTATTAAAATAAAATGTTTTATTAGGGCGGATTAGAACCTGGAACTCCTTATACTGGAGGTAAAAACTTTACCATGAGACCAATCAATCATTCTGGCTAAAATGTACTGATCCAAGTATCCACAGACTAACAAAAACCCAGTATTGACAGTGCCAGATGTACGGATCAAGTTATAAAATTATGTGAAATATTTATTGGGCATAAGGACTACACATGTGTTTTAACTAGACTTTTTTTTTTAATTATTATTATTCTCCTTTTTATCAGCTTGGACAAACTTATTTGTGAATGACCCATATGAATTTCAAATTTGCAGACCTTCTCTTCTGGAAAAATGGAAAAAAAATATTGATGACTCATCCTGCACTACAAGGATTTTTGTCCAATCAAATGCTGTCAAGAATGAGCATGTTCCTTCCCCTGATACCACCTGCAACCATCAAGCAAGTAGCAAATCATGGTTCATGGCTGTGGCAATTAGGGCTGCACGATTATGACAGAAATCACAAATGACGATTATTTCGCTTGATATTGTAGTTGCAATTATTCATTTCGATTAAAATACTTTTTGTGGGGCAACTGCATGCACTATTTTTTATGTAGGTTACCCATCCAAAACTAGCTGAGAATTGTTCATGAATTGCTTTATTGCATTAAAAAACTAGTGTTTTCAAATGTTGTTTACATTTTGAATAAATTATACACAGAAAGTGTGCAACACAACAATATTCGAATACTAGGTTGTCGTTTCTGATATGCAAATAGACTAATTTAAACAGATTTTCTGATTGACTATTGCATTCATGCACACAACGGAACAAACATTTTTGTAAATACAAAATCTTGACACTACAGGAATAGATCTAAATTGAATGATGTAATTGACACTTTTCACAACTGGTTAATTGCAGCAGCTGTACTTGTTATTTTGATTATTTTTTCGATTAATTGAACAGCCATACTAAAATCTACTGGCTGTGTAAAAAAAAAAAAAAAAATGTCCCACTCAAACTTCCTGTTTTTATAGGATATACGTCAACACAGGGCAGAAAACTGGGGTCTTTAAGGTCAGCACACATTGCACTGTTCTGTACTGTACTGACACACTAGTGCTGACTTAGTCGACTGTTGTTTGAGATGCACCAGGAGAAAATAAGTCTAAAAGATCTATTCAGAGAAGAGGATGTTTACGATTTTTACTGGCTCGTATTGAGTGAGTAACGGTGTATTGGAACTCACGGTGGGACAAGCACACGTGCAGGACTGAGAGAGAAAGGAGGGGAACCAGTCATTGTTTAGTATCTTTACAGGCTGTAGCTAATAAAACTAAACCGGACCTGAGGGGGAAGCAGCTGAACTTCCTGTAGTGGTTGTATTTATTTATTTTGAGGGTCCGTTTCAGGTCCCCTGAGCAGCCAGTAAACAAAGAGCTTTCCAGACTGCCTATTTTACTCTTATTTATTTATAATTCCCCGAGACCACTTTGTGTTGCAACTTGATAGCTCCTAGCTTGTGAAAATGCAGGTTTCATCGAGATTGCCCTCTCCCCCCCCAAAAAAACGAATGTCCTGTCACTTATTTCTTTTTTTTTCTTTTTTTTAGTCATTTAATTCCGGCCCCTAGCCACTCACGCAAATAAATACCTTTCTTCTTAAACATACATTGGCTAATTAATCTATCCCATCTGCTTCACTCTCTCTGAATCACTTACATGACACAGAAGTTTCCGAAACAGATTTGGCTTACATTGCGTTGCTGACTCAGTCACCATGAAGAAATCTGGAAAATAAAATTGAAACTAATTTCATGTAAAAATAAACAATACGTTACGTTTTCACATTTTTTTAAACATTGGGAAACATTTCTAAATAGTCCACATGCATTACGACATTACTGTTGGATGTGATCGAGTTTTTATCTTGTCAGTACAACAATGATTTAATTTCAGATGAATTCTAATGTGATATAGATCATTCTGAGTATGAAAAAAAGATGCTATTGTTTTCCTGTTGTTGAGAACAGATGATGCATCTGTGATCTTTGCGCATCTCCTGAGGAACGACAGGTTTTGCAGACAGTTGCTGGCTGCTGGAACATCTGGTCGGCCAAATGAGGATTTGTCTTTATTCCCCTTGGTAATGGAGTGAATAGTACAGTTGTAGTATTTAAGGGAAATTTGTTTTTGGAACTTTATTTAAATGTGAAGCAATGTTTGGAAACTTGCTTCAAGGCTTGTTGTACAACATTCCCTGAACATGATAATGCTTGGAAAAGATGATCCAAGGAAAGGTCTTCTATGGAGATGCATTATTTAAATTCAGCATGGGCCGTCTTAAATGCATCTATCAATGATAAGATTTATTAACATAATCTTAATTAATGGAGTAGTTTAACAGCCAACAGTTTGGAATAATGTACAGATTTTGCAGTTTCAGAAGGAAATTGGTACTTTAATTCACCAAAGTGGCATACAACTGATCACAAAGTATAGTCAGGACATTACTGATGTAAAAAACAGCACCCTCACTATTTGAAAAAAGCCATTTTTGATCAAATCTAGACAGGCCTCATTTCCAGCAGCCATCACTCCAACACTTTATCCTTGAGTAATCATGCTAAATTGATCATTTGGTACTAAAAAATCACTTGCCATTATATCAAACACAGTTGAAAGCTATTTGGTTTGTTAAATGAAGCTTAACATTGTCTTTGTGTTTGTTTTTGACGTGCTGCAGTATGCAATAGACTGGCATGTCTTAAGGTCAATATTAGGTCAAAAATGGCAAAAAAGAAACAGCTTTCTCTAGAAACTCGTCAGTCAATCATTGTTTTGAGGAATGAAGGCTATACAATGCTTGAAATTGCCAAAAAAAACTGAAGATTTCATTTAAAGGTGTATACTACAGTCTTCAAAGACAAAGGACAACTGGCTCTAACAGGGACAGAAAGAGATGTGGAAGACCAGATGTACAACTAAACAAGAGGATAAGTACATCAGAGTCTCTAGTTTGAGAAATAGACGCCTCACATGTCCTCAGCTGACAGCTTCATTGAATTCTACCCGCTCAACACCAGTTTCATGTACAACAGTAAAGAGAAGACTCAGGGGTGCAGGCCTTATGGGAAGAATTGCAAAGAAAAAGCCACTTTTGAAACAGAAAAACAAAAAGAAAATGTTAGAGTGGGCAAAGAAACACAGACATTGGACAACAGATAATTGGAAAAGAGTGTTATGGATTTTAACCCCATTGAGCTTTTGTGGGATCAGCTAGACTGTAAGGTGCGTGAGAAGTGTCCGACAAGACAGCAACATCTATGGCAAGTGCTACAGGAAGTGTGGGGTGAAATGTCACCTGAGTATCTGGACAAACTGACAGCTGGAATGCCAAGGATTTGCAAAGCTGTCATTGCTGCACATGGAGGAGTTTTTGATGAGAACTCTTTCAAGTAGTTTAAGAAGTTCTGAACATATTTTTTCAAATTGTAATAGTAATTTTTCACGTTATTAATGTCCTGACTACACATTGTGATCAGTTGAATGCCACTTTGGTGAATAAAAGTACCAATTTCTTTCCATAAGAGCAAAATTTGTACATTATTCCAAACTTTTGGCCGCCAGTGTATATGTTTCATGTAATTTAACTAATGAAATAATAAAATATAAAAATTACACTTTGTTTTAATACACTGTGTTGAAAATAACTATAAACAAAGCTTGGTCATTGACAAATAAGGTTGACCGAGGTGATACAAATTAGAAATCTTTTAAAAGTATGGTTTAAAACACGTCAAGTTCACAGAAAACATTTATAGCATTTTCTACAAAAGAATTGATTTAATGACTTATGTCATATAGTGTAACCATCAAGGAAAAGGTATTAAAATACATTCTTTGCACCTTGAATACATAAGAGTATACAAAACTTAATTATTCATTTCAAACCTATTTTACAAAGATCATGATTTTTTAGTCAAGAATATCAAGAAGTTCTCATAGGGATACACCAAAAAAAAAAAAAAAAAAAAACCTGAATAAAATGTGCCTTTTCATAAAAATGTCACAATTTTATGATACGATAAAATATTTTTACACATGACAGCAAAATGGCTACCTACATGGTGGTTATACCACATGACTTTGGTGGACAAATTCAAATATTAATTTTATTTAAAAATAAAATTGTTTCACTCCATTTAAAAAACAATTTCTGCTCTACTCATGGCAACGTTACTTTTCTTTTTTTTTCTGGAGAATTTCAGCTTTTAATTAGACTTTGATTTTATTTTACTGTCTCTCGATATTTATACAACATGACATATTTGACTTTAAGCCTCAGAACAAATATCAAAGTAACTTTGATCATAGTGTCATCAAAGTGACGTGTTCATCATAGAAGAGGTGTATTCAAGTAATTATTTTATGTGAATTGCATTTGTAATTTAATTATTTAATAGATCTGTAAAAAAAATATTTAAAAAATTTGCATTGACCAAACTATACAATATCCATAAGTGTCTCTTGTAAAAGCTAGGTGGAGCTATGGAGTCAAAACAGTAGCTGGAGTCAATGTTGTTGATGTGTTTTCAAAAACAATATAATAAAAAATAAAAAAAGTCAAAAATGTTGAACATTGCAAGTAGCCTATATATCTCTGTCATTTCACTCTCTCTCTGATTTGCGGTACACTAACAGACCCAGAAAGTGGCCTAGCACAACTGTTAGAACATGTGACATCACTCTGGTGGCTGTTTCTTCCAGAGGCTGGGCCTGAATATTCATGATGAGTGTATTCCCATGGCCCATTGGCTCCAGCTGTCCCAATACCAACCAACACACATACATACAAGCAAACTCAACACAAACACATGTTTTTACAAATGCACACTCACCCTGCTGCTAGAACGTCAGTAAACGATGACAGAATTTTCATTTTTGGGTGAAATATCCCTTTAATGTCACCTCCTTGTTAATTGTGAGGTCTTTTAACTTGCTTCTGAAGGTGGCCTCTGTGGTCACTTATACTGTGCATCATGTTTCATGCATGTCCTTCCGTACCCATTCTGCCCTTTGCCGGGTCAGTTGGTGTGTAGATAAGAGGCAGTGAGGGCTTGCAGAAGGCCATAGCTGTAACCTGCTTATGAGTGATTTTGCCAGGCTAACAGATGGTGCTGGAGCTGTAGTCAGATGTGCCACATCCTTCACCGGTTCCCTGGCCCTGTCATAACTCCTCTAGCAATTCACTTGGCCTCTTTTGCCTGCCTGCATACATGCCTAGCTTTCAACGGGGACAGATTCAGTGCCAGTTGGGACGAGGACTCATTCTAATGTCCTCCTCTCTTTGATTTACAATACTTGTAGATCATTGGAAGTAATGCAGTCTTGGCAGGGTTTGACAGCAAAATAATCATGCAGTAGAGACAGTGCTGGGTATTTATCCAGATTTCCCAATTCAATTCACACTTTGATTCGATTCCGATTAATTTGGGTATATTTCAGTTATAATGTCCATTTTGGTTACATACCAAAGCAATTTGACGATTATCAATACCAATTTCGATACTACAACAAAATACAAAATAAATTGAGTAAACATTGCTTCAAGTTATCAAGTCTGCCACAACCACCATTTTCACAGAATTTGTACGTGTTTTGAGCAAAGGCACCGAAATAAATAAAAAGTGAACTTTAAGTTTCTTGTTGTTTTTGTAGTTTCTACTCTCTTTTCCTTTTGGCCAGTTAACAAAATCAACAAGTGGTTGTCTTGCGATTGAAGTAATGAGCACCACTTGCATACAAAAGTTAGCAGAACTCAAAAAATTTGAAGCAATCAGTTACATCAAATTTTTCAAGTTAATAAACTCCCAAGTTTAAGTTAATAGAACTTTTATATATAGTACTACACATGCATGTTAATTGCTCTTAACCTGAAATATTGAGTAACTCATTCATTTTAATGGCACTTGGCTTTAAATGTAACACTTTGGCTGAACTTAAAATTACCATGTAAGCTCAACTTAAATTCTTTTAGTAGAGAGAACCTAACTAGCTACTACTTGCTAGAACTAGCTAGTACAGTGAATGCTAGCATGCTGAATGGAAGCTAAATGGAAACACTATGCTTTGGCTAGAAACTCAAAACAATAAAACACTTCAGGTTACTTAAAAGGTGTCAGTTTCGTGAACTCAAATGAAAGTGAAAATTCTAAATACTCATCACGGTTCATTTGTTTGAACTAATTTGTATGATTTAATCTTTCCCTACTCAAATCAATGAATTATTTTGAGCATTATAGGGTTTACGGTGTAGAGTGAAAGATCGATCTTATGATTTTAAAAATTTATATCATGATTGTTCAAATTAAGAGTGATCCTAAATGGAGAGGGGCAAGCGTGATTTATAGTCTTTCACTTGGCACTGGCCACTGTAGTCAGTCGGTTTTCTGTTTTCTTTAGTCTGCTGCCTCCAGGGTTGAGCTCCGTTCCTCATCCGTCCAGAGCGGGAGGAAGTTTGGTGAGAGATGGATGAACCAGAGGTGGGAGGGAGGGAAAGGGCAGGTTTGCTAAAACAAGACCCGAGCCATGTGCTTCTCATTATGTTGTGCGGAAATAAGTGCTGACCCAATCCTTCATGAGGGCACATCCATATAATGCTGCAATGAAGAAAATTAGATACGCAGAGGGCTCAGGTAGCAAACCGAGCGAGAGATGGTCCGAACGGCATGTTAAGGAATGGGTGGGGGGAGCAATCAAATGCACAGGCGGTGCATCAGCTTTATTGAAAGTGAAGCTGAAAACTAAACACTTCCTTCGGCATTCCTCTCTTATTTGTCGATGTTCTGTGTGGTCTGCTTTCCCAGTCACCATCTCTCAAGTTTAGGCCCACCAACGTGTTGTCACACCTTCAGGCCTGCCGTACAATTTCACATCACTTTTTACGAAGTTATGTGTCATGAATCCTCTTCCATATACACTTACTGAGCACTTTATAAGGAACACATGTACACCTACTTATTCATGCAAATATCTAATCAGCCAATAGTGTGGCAGCAGTGCAATGCATAAAATCATGCAGATATGGGTCAGGAGCCTCAGTTAATGTTCACAAAACCCATCAGAATGGGGAAAAAATTTGATCTCAGTGATTTTGACTGTGGCATGATTGTTGGTGTTAGACGGGCTGGTTTTAAAATTTCTGTAACTGCTGATTTCCTGGGATTTTGACACACAACAGTCTCTTGAGATTACTCAGAATGGTGCCAAAAATAAAAAACATCCAGTGAACAGCAGTTCTGCGGACGGAAACACCTTGTTGATGAGAGAGGTCAACGGAGAATGGCCAAAATGGTTCGAGCTGACAGAAAGGCTACAGTAACTCAGATAACCACTCTGTACAATTTTAGTGAGCAGAATAGCATCTCAGAATGCACAACACGTTGAACCTTGGGCGGATGGGCTACAACAGCAGAAGACAACGTCTGGCACTTTATTAGCATAGTCTCATGACAACATGACAACTTGGCTTGTTGAAAACTTTGAAAAATTAATGATAACATTGTTCGTTGGTCCATTTATTTTTCTCTATGGAAGTGAAAGTTGTAAGTTTTTCTAAGACATATATACATTCACCCTGTTGTTCCTCTCTCACCCCTCGCTGGGCAGTCAGGCTGGATGAAGTAAATGATGTCGTCCCTCTGTCCCACTTCTCCCCCCGTATCCTTCATCCCCAGCTGAACTCTTTGAAGGTTTGTACCATTGCCATGTTCATCGTTCATTTTGCAAGGGACTCCATTCATTTACCTGTTCATCCACCTTTGATCTACATGAGGCATCGAAGGAACCCAACATTTAAAGAAGATAAAACACAATAGAAGTGATGTGGATGAACAACAAGGGCTCATACATATATTTTCAGATTCAAATAACTCACAAAGAGAAGGTGCAAATATAAAGAATTGACATCAGTACAGACCTTAGTCAAAGTAAACGTCATATTTAATGAGACACAAATGAAAAACAAGGCTGAGAGGGATAGAAGTACGGTTCATTCAAGTTCATTCACTGGAAATTTGTGGAAAACGTTGTTTTCAATGTTTCGTTGGCTGAATGATCATCACTCAGGTACTCAACAGTATGTTGTTTGACAACACGAATTCACTACTTCTATCGCTCACAGCCTCCTTTTCATTTGCTTCAAATTAAATATGGCTTTCGCATTTCCGCATACGTTGGAAAGCGATGATATTAAGATACTGAATACGGATTAGTGTTTTTGATTGATATTGACATTTACATAAAATCTGTCATTTCCTTTCTATGTACAGAGCATGGGATCTCTGGAGATAAAAGAGGAATTAAGATAAAGAGAAGAGAATTGCAGCGTATGTACTGTTTTTGAACATTATATTGGAATTCCATTCGCATATGAGCACATCTGTTCTCAGAACATAGTGCTTCTGCAGTTGCTGTGAGCGCAATCTATGGGGTTTATTCTGGAAGCCCAGCAATCCTTTGCTGACCTCAGAGCTTGGAAAGACAGGCCTGAAGGAATAGATCGAAACATGACCAGAAGAAATGCCCTGTTTAGAGAGACAGAGATCTTTCACATAGCAACGTTTGTGGGCTCTGCAATTGTGTTTGGGTTTTTTGGGTGACTTTTATTTTTATTTAGTTAATAAATGTAAAAGTTTAAATTGATTTCCTTTACATATGTATTTGTTCTGAACACCTAAATAAGATATTAATAGATTAACAAGTACTTTAGTACTAGTTTGAAAATCACTTGTACAATTTTAGAAATGCAATTGCCACCAATGACCATTAGAGGGAGACATTACTCTAAAACTGTCACAGTCTTTTAAGCACCTTTGACATGCGTAGTACATATTTTAGGTAATAAAGGAACATTTATTGATGGTAATAGATAGATAGATAGATAGATAGACAGACAGATAGATAGACAGATAGATAGATAAAATTATCTCTCTCTCTCTCACACACACACACACACACACATATAGATATATAGATATAGATATAATTTTTCAAAAGATCAGTTGTCAATTTAAATATTGAATGAAGACCATTTAAGAATTATAGCATTTATTAAATACCTATATATATATATATATACGTATGTAGAATTTTTTAAATGTCGATTAAAATATTAAAAAGATAATTTAAGAATTAAAGCATTTATTAAGTACCTATTTAGAATAAAATAAATAATAATTATGCAGGCTTTTTTTAGGCCGCCCTGTAAGATGATGCAAGAAAATTATTTAAAAATAAAAGATTTACATATTTTAGGCAGAGTTTTCAAGATATTTTCCGCCTGGTTATTTAATTTAGGCCTTCAGGAATTTTATTTACACTTATGATTATTTTTAACCATAAATGCATTAAAAACATGATGATTTTTGGGATGAACTTAATCATATGCTTGCAAGAGAAAAGTCACATACCATATGAAGTAAACAGGTTTTGAAGTTTAAACTCAAGCCTTTTGCCGGGTTTTTCCTCACTGTGAGATCACTGCAAAAACACCCCTATCCTCTTTCATCCCTTTCCCTCTATATCAGCGTATTAGTACATTACAGTGTGAAACAGGCAAATCAAACAGACCCCCCCCCCCACCAAGTAAATAAAGGTAGACAGATCCACATGGCAAATGAAGACATTAAACATAGCTGGGAAAGCGGATTTCACTTTTTTTTCAGGGGATATTGCCAGTATGGGTTTGATAGAAGCACATGTAGTGAGAAGATAATGAAGCCTCAACAAAGGCAGCCTTGAATGGAGGCAAGCAGTGGTGGTTCCCTTGGCATTGCCAGGGCCCACTTCATCCCTGGCACTGTCGTCATGAGTTAGTCACACCACGGAAGAGGGCCCCAAACGGCCTGTCTGTCTCTGTCTGCCACAGATGGGCACAATAGACCTGGCACTACCACACACCTCTAATCATAGACATGAAAGCTTAATGATCAGGCATCACAGTCGTGATGCTCTCTAAAAAATCATTGTCTTCATAGCACTTTTCATGCGTCTTATCTAAATGATGGCCGGCACCTCTTTGACAATCTGTCTTTGGCTTGTGGTGGGCTTAAGCTGAGGACTCAGTTTTAAAAAAGTTCTCACGTTGTGAATGTTTACATTTCAACACGCTCCTTGAATATTTGAGACGTGGTAATGGATGGACTGGGAAGAGAAATCGGCCCTGGATTTTACATAGAAACCGGCCCAAAAGTTGTTGAGCGGTGGGGGGGTTGGGGGCTTCTTCAGCCAGTTGTGGCCCGTTCGGAATAACATGGCAGCCTGTTTCAGCTTATCGTCGCCTCTTCGGCACCATTCGGCCCCATTTTGCGGCCGGCCCACCGGGAAAAGTCCAGGTTCTCCCTATGGCCAGGATGTGTTTTTTTTTTTTTTTTGTCTTGGAATGAATTGTTCCAGTGTATATCTTCTTATCTTGCCAAGCAGCCCTTACCATTTAGATATAGGGCTCCCAAGTTCACGGAAAACCTGGAATAATGAATTGTGTAGTTTAGTGGTGGAGTATTCAGTTCACTGCGTGTTGAGAGTAAAACTTGTTCTGTGTGTGTCCAAAGATGAAATCCACGCACCGAATTTGTCAATTAATAATGTCTCTTTTAATACCCTTTCTGTTCTTTACAGTCAGTTTTCAATCAAAAACAACAAAAAATAAACATTTAATTCTAATCAGGCATAGCACAGATTCTGTTTACAGAAATGCAGGATTACCTTAAAGAGACAGTACCGGTTTTTACCACGTGTTCAGCAAATCAATGTAAATACATGTAAATAGTAAAAAATTATGCAATTAAACAATAAACATTTAACAAAATATTATATATGCAATATAATGTCATATTTATTGATTAAATATATTGATTTGTTCATTTTCAAAAAGCTAAAATGGGACCAAAATGATGAAAAACTAATACAATATAATTAGTAAAATTAATATTTTAATATTGTACCTAGTTCGAAGGTCCCCTGTATAATTAACAGCATTATCTGAGAGAGAATTTAATATGTAAGCAAAAGGGATATTATAACTGAAATATACCCATATCGAATCGAATGGATCCTTTTCACCTGTCTGCGTTTGTGAAGCGGAAGTCGTCACAACTTGAATGGCAGTGAATGGGAGACAACAGCAAATTACATTTTTGCTTACCCGTTTGGTCCAACAGCAAAAGAAAAAATCAACTATTACGCTTTCACAGCTTTACAAAAGAAGAAACAAATGTACAGCGCTGGATAACATCAGTAAGAAGAGAGAAACAGGCCAAATTTTCTGTCAGTCCCTCAGCAGCTGTGTTAGAAGCCTCATTACAGCTCTGGCAACTGATTTTTAAAAACGTATTCCATGGGGGCCGGGGTAGCTCAGCGAGTATTGACGCTGACTACCGCCCCTGGAGTCGCGAGTTCGAATTCAGCCAGGTCTCCTAAGCAACCAATTGGCCCAGTTGCTAGGGAGGGTAGAGTCACATGTGGTAACCTCATTGTGGTCACTGTATGTGGTTCTCGCTCTCGGTGGGGCACATGGCGAGTTGTGCGTGGATGCCGCGGAGAATAGCGTGAAGCCTCCACACATGCTATGTCTCCGCGTTAACGTGCTCAACAAGCCACGTGATAAAATGCACGGATTGATGGTCTCAGATGCGGAGGCAACTGAGATTCATCCTCCGCCACCCGGATTGAGGCGAGTTACTATGCCACCACGAGGACTTAAGAGCGCATTGGGAATTGGGCATTCCAAATTGGGGAGAAAAGGGGAGAAAAAAAACAAAAACAAACGTATTCCAGGGTAATATAATACAAAGTACAATGTTATAAATTTGCACTAAATATACAAAAAATTGGAAATATAAAAAAAGTTTGCTACATTTACGTTGTTAAAGAAGGTGGAAATGTGTCATAACAGGTCTGTGAAAAGGTTCCATAGAGAGATTGTGAATCGGAATCAAATCAGGAAATCTGTGTCAATACCCAGATCTAATTTCAAATATTTCAAATATTGCCCATTGTGTAGAGTAGAAATTGCTCACAAGACAATGACCGAATCGTACTTTCGTGTCAGTTCTTTTCAATGAATTGCTCAAACTGGTACAGAAATCGGTATGGGCAGCATTTCCCAAAAGCATCATAAGCCTAAGTAGATTGTAGAAACCACTGGTGCCAATGGTTTCTACCATCAACTTAAGCTTGCAATGCTTTTGGGAAACGCTGCCCTGAATTATTCATTCGCAAATCATATGGAATGATTTTTAAAAATCCTTATCTAATAATCGCATACTACTGGAAAGGGCATGGAAATAAATTGGCCCAACAGTCTGTCCATAATTTAAGTATCTCCAGCTCATTTCGTTTGCTTTACCTCTACTCTGTATCACCATGCATTGAAGGAGTTTCATTCAACAATGATACTATACTTACTTATAAGGGAATTCACTCTGGATCGTACTTCTAGTTAATTTTCATCTCAGTCACCTGTCAGTTCCTCCATGCTGAGAGCAGAGCGTGTGTGTGCACATGTGTATGCCGTGTACATTGGGAGAGGGAGTTGTTTCCATATCCAGCTGTGAATCTTTCCCTCTTCATTTTTTTCCCAGCCAGGAACAGCTGTCAGGTGTCTCGCAGTGTTTTTCAAAGTGTTTAGGGTGGGTAGGTTGCCTTGCACATCTGTTTGTACGTGTGTGCACAATACCATTGCATTCTCACCATGGCTCTCTCCACGGGACCCAGGCTCAGTCATTCTCCACACTGAGTCCATTGATGTTTGCATCCTTTATATGCATCCGTATCTGTGCTGAATGAACGCGTGCATGCAGTAAACAGCGAGCATGCAGTGTGGTGTGCTTCCGGCGGTTTGCACTGCACTCAGCCTGTGCACAAACAGAAGGAATAAGGGGGAGGGGGAAAATGTGTTATATGTACCCAGCATATGCCTGACTATTCTAACAGCTTGCATATGGACCATACTTGCCTGGAGGCATGTTTTCAAGAAAGACTGTCTGTGAGTTCTGGACATTGGTGGATGTGCATGTATGAATGGCAAGATTTCTTAGAATTGAATCACACACTCAGATTAGCAACGCAATGGTATTGAAACTTTGGACAATACTGATCGGTTATACAGTGTTTTCTACCGAATTCTGCTTTTGTAGTAGGGGAGCCCTCAATGTGTGCAAATGAGTCCACACGCACCTGCTTTTGATCGGAAAAGGGTACTCATGATGTGCTTAGTGTTCAATGCATATTTTATTAGATCTGACTTCTTACCACATAGTATGACTCTGCATTTGTATTAAACAACTAATTGGCCAAAAACTGCCAAGTATATTTAAATATAGCCAAAATAAGCTCCTTGTCACAAAACATCATTAAAAGTCGCAGCAACTATGAAAAATTTGCTAAATGTGGTGACAAATATCCCAAATTGGCAACACTAGACATGACTAATGTAAAGACTTGCTGTTCAGTTAATGAGTCATATTTAATTCAGTAACCAGTAACCACAGTAACCATGAGTGAAGGATTCATCAGATTGATTCAAACTTACCAGTTGATGAGTCATTTGGATTAATACATTACAAGAACTGGATCATAAGAGCAATTTACAAAACCGATATGAGGAACCAATTCTGTTTTCAAACTAAAGAGCATAAACATGCTCACTTATTATTACTTATTTATCGTTCATCTGTTATATGGATATTTGCTATTGTTCCACAACATATACTTCTAATCATTGATTTAGTTTTTCCACTCATCGTTAGTGTGAGTTTATACATGAACACTGTAACACACACAGTCATCAAGGTAGTTTTCATGTCTCTTCGTGTGTGTTTTCTGTCTCCTCACACTGTTCATAAAGCCCATCTGTCTCCTTTCACTCCTCTTCATTCTCACAACTGCCTCTCTCTTCTTATCAAGGAGCACACCACACTCATTAGAACTGTCATAAGCACCATGTTTCATTAATCTACGGCCAATCTGTCCAAGTGAAAACAGTGCTGTTTAACACTGCATCAGTCTCATTGTTCAGTATTTGTGAAGCTTGGCGGTAACTTTGTTTTATTTATTTATTTTTACACAAAAGTGAGTGGAGTCGTCCCTGTTAGCTGCAGGTTTGAGAGCTTTGTGTCTGTGAATGAGAGTGATGTGCAGGCCTGACTCACAGATCTCCTGTGTGTTTGTGTGTGAGGGGGGTATACTATGGGCCGATCCTGGCTGTATTCCAGCGCTGGCATCTCAGTGGCAGCAGGTGGAGCCCACTGCTTCCAAACCACCACCACCATCACCACTCCTCCCCCCACCCTATCTCATCTCATCCCAGCAACACACACACTCCTGATCAACATGGCGGTACAATGTCCACATTTTTTACAAGCTGATTTAACAATAAAATTGACGATTCTGAAGTCAGAGTTCAATGATAATCCAAACTCGATTAACTGATTTAAATGTGTCTATTAAAACTTGTTCAAACGATCCATTAACAATAAATTAAAAATAATTAACAGCATCCATAGTTGTAACTTGTAAATGAAATAGATTGTGACCATATAAATGTCTTCCCCTCCCATTTTAAGAGCATAAATGGTCCATCTACAAAAAGTAAAGCATTCTTAATATCATACATGGTTGTAAATGAAAATGATGTGGCTGTTGCAACAATTTGGAGAAATGATATTATGTGGCTCCTTAAACGTATCACAAGCAGTTTTAAGGTGAAATGGTCACTTAGAGGCGTTAAAAGTGAGTTACATTTTCTCCCAAACAGTTTACGTTTTGAAGGTTAATTTTTTATCGAGTTTTAAATCAACAAAACCTACCTCCCTACCCTAAACCTTAGCCTAAACCTAACCGATAGTGTCATAAAAAGTAAATGTGAGATGAAAAACAGATGAGGTTTTGAAGGCTAATGTTCTGTTGTGTTTTAAATCAACAAAACCTATCTTCCTACCCTAAACCTTAACCTAAACATAACTGATAAGTGTCACAAAACACAAATATGACATGAAAAACACAAATGCTGAAGCTACCTGAAAGTAATTTTGAGGTACTTTTATGGCAGTTTCGGCTCATGTGCCAAATTGCACACTTTACGGGACTCGTACCCTGGTCCTTTGCATTACAAGTGCAATGGTAAACCACTTATGCTACCGTGCTATTTAATCATGCTTAAAACCTTTGTAAATGTAGTTGGTTATGTAATTCAAAAGTTAAAATTTATCAACTTACAAGTTACAGATTATAGTAAAAGTGTTTAGATGTCACAAGATAGCATTGTGTGAGAAACAGGGTGAAAAGTTAGTGTTTATGAACAGATAATCTGCTGTTTTACCTGTGATTTGTGTGAAAGGAAATAAAAGTTGTTGCAGTTGTAGCGCCTCTGTGTTAATTTCACCAGGAAACTGGCCAATACCTACAACTAGCCACGTAAAAATTGTTTTGAAAAAATGTACGTATGGTACCGTGATTGAATGAGACACATTACTACCTTACATTAAATGTTTCCCGTCTTTTTTCAGACATGCAAAGGCTGAGTGTATTAAAGCTTCGGTCTGTTTTAAAACACAATGGAGGTAGAGTAAGGGGATCCTCTGTCGTGTTTCTTGTTGTTTATTCATAAGGCCCAGCTTGGCAAAGCCCTGAAGGCAAGCTGCTATAGTGCTGGATAATGTTATTATCCTCCGGCTGCTTGAGCAGAACTGTAGCCCTGGCTCCAGCGACTCCACACAATCCTCTTCTATCCCCTCGTCAACCCCCCACTCCTCCCTCCAAAAAAATCCTACCCTTCAGTGCCGTCGCTCCAGGTGTGTTCATTTTGAGCCACCGAGCGTGAGACTCCAGCTTGGGTGGTATTTACATTTAGAGCAGGCAGAGGGCCACCTGGATAGCCGCAGCATTTATCATTCCCAAGCACCCATCTTTAAATCAGGCTCATTTGGGTGAATGTAAAGACAGACACCTGTATTTATAACACGCTCGCACACAAAAGCATGTGCATTGCAAATCAGTTCGTCTTTTTGTACTACCTGCTCAGCATATTAAATAATCACAATCATTTAAATAAGAATGAATGCAGCACATTTTTTTCTTGTCATAATAAGGACACAGATTAGAAACCTTTGTGATTTCTTTTTTGTAATGCATAAAATTTATATCACAAGATTCAGAAGTTTTAATAAGTTCAAGCTTGTTTTGAAATTGATAGACACAGCACTCTTGCTGAACTGGAGGGAGTGCTCACAGTTACAGCCACTGATACAGGATATCAAAGGGGCTTCTGTATAGAAAGATCACCCTCTTGTGGCTTTTAATGGAATGCAAGATAAAGGGTGAATTAGTTACACATCTCTGGTTCACTCTGGACTCCTTGGATAATTCAAAGTGAGATCAAAACTGAGTTTTTCCACTGTAAAGTATTGGAACCTTGCTTCTAATTACTGAAATGTATTAGCATAGTTACTGTTACAGAGTTGTTGTTTATTTATTAATAGTGTTTTTGAACTTCTAAACATTTTAAATATTTTATACCTAAAATTGGACTGATTAACTATTTTGAATCGTTTATATAACACGACAATGATAATAATAAAGATCATATTCAAGATAAGTACCATTATAATTGACTGCACAAATAAAAGTATATTTCTCACAATATTTAATTCTATAATTCTTATATTATAGTATAATTGTTCTTGATACTTTCTACATTTATTTATGATTTTTCCACACAAATTGAATTCCATTTACACTTAAAAACACATTTAACAGTGCACGGTTGGTCATCTTAAATATCCGATCCCCCTTATAATTTTAATTAGGCTTCACAGTTGTGTGTATGTTTCTAAAAAGGCAATAGAAGTCTTTAGTTGACTATAGTAGTGCATATGTACCATCATTTCTTTTTTCGTTTTGAAAAATGTAGTATATCACAACCATCTGTCCTTAACAATTCTACTGTAACAATTCAGCCATATTATATATCTCTTTCTTCAACACAAATGCTTCAGTCATACCATTTTGTATACTATACAATTTAAGATGACTATTTGAATAGCATGCCATCCTTATCACAGGAGAAGCAGACATAATATTATCTCTTTGGATTTATTCTTAATTTATTTATTTATTTACATGTACTAGTTTGCCATATTACTCTTTATATATTTTATTCTATTTTTTCAATCCATTTTGTTAAATATATAAAATCATGGTCTCGATGTTGTGTTTAGAGGACTGTCAATTTAGTTTATGACCTCTAGGTGGAGTCTCTACCTATAATTGATGCCTGGCTGGTTTGAATGAAGACGAACGTCGGGATGAATTTAATGAATTATAAGAAAAGAATCCCACAATGGATTTACAGTAGGCTATATATATATATATATATATATATATATATATATATATATATATATATATATATATATATATATATATAATTATTATTATTATTATTAATAATAATAATAATAATAATAACTAAATAATTATAACGACAGTAAGCTATAAGCATAAATGATTGTAATGACAGTATTAACATAACACAATCTTTTAATAGTCTATTACAGACTACATGTATGGGGTAATACGTTTATTATAATATATTAATTAAAAAAATTGAGTACAATTAATACATTTTTATACTTTAATATTTTAATGTATTTTGGCATTTTAAAGGGCAGCATATCTGATTTAAAAGATTTTATTTCCTCTCCAGTTGTTAAATTATTTGACAGATTTACTTTACAAATAGATACCTTTCTGTCCTTTTCTGTCATTTGTCAACAGTCATAATAAAAACTTTTTGCTTAGCATCATAATATATATATTTTTTATCTTAATTTCTATGTCCTATGTGTGTATTTCGCCTTATTGATCTCATTTATCACCACTGTTCCATGCATCCAGACTAGTAAACTATCTTTCTATTGTATTTTTATGGTGTTTTAGATTTTATTATGAGAGGGATTTCAGCTGGTACAATTATTTGCCTTGGTTTATCAATTCGTTTTTAATTGACGTAATATGCGTAGCCTTAATAGTTAATTAACGGGGCAATTTGAAAATAAGCCTTTTACACAACCCACAATAATTTACATTTCTCGATATTTCAAGTTGTTGATCTAGTAGCCTATATTTGCATATAAATTCTGATTTGCATATTGTGCTTTCAAAGTGAGATATTACTGTCATAATTAACAACGTATTTTGATAAAATAATAAAGTAGCCTATAATGACAATACCGCTAAATTTGCGCAATACACAGAAAAAAAAAAAAAAAAAAAAAAAAATCTCATCTTGATCTCTGTCAACAAGTTCATCCAAATTGAGAGTATCCTGCGTTGCGCATAAATTTAGAAATCATAGTGATTTATAAAAACCTTTACATAATATTGATTTATTTTGGCACTACTTCAAGTGGTGAACAACATTAAAGCATTGAAATCTAAACGGATAACTCAGCTCATTTATTCCCTTTACTTTTCCATTAAGTTTGAGTATTAAGTTTTCATTAGATGGCGATCTAACGCTGAGTTTTACAGGTATGCCTTTTGGGTTTTTTACCCCTGAAAACAAACGAGATGTTCAGTGAAACTTCGTGTGACCGCAGCGTGCGAGCACTTTCTTTCCCCCCACAAACTGATAGATTTACACACACAGACACGCCTGGCAGCGATGTGCTTTCACACCCGATAAACACGAACTACTTCTCAGCAGATGCGTTTCTTACTTCTGTGTACAACTGCGTTAAACGCGAACAAAAAAGTGATTCGTACTCACGTCCACCACTCAAGTTGGGAGAAACTCCATTCAAGTTGATTAGTTGCGTTACCTTAGCTAGTTTGTCCTGTGACAGTGGCTCATTTGAAGTGAAATAGAAACACACCAACCAAAATTTAGTTCGGATGGAAGAGTCCAAACCCTGTAGTTAGCTGTGTTTATCCATGCCATTGCCCTTCATAAAGTGCACCTTTTTTTTTTTTTTTTTTTTTTTTGCTTTGTCTTTGCCACTCTGCCTCCGAAAGCCTTGGCACAGTTGCCTTGGCATCCAGAACCTTCTCGTAGAACTTGGCAGAAAATACTATAAAGGCGTCCCTAATGTCTGCCACAATTAGACAGAAGGACAAGTCTTAGTTTGGTCGTTGTTTTTCTATTGAGAAACAAAATTATGGGAACTTTAGATCTTTATTTTAAATGATTGATTTTGGTTCGTTGGGCTAATTCCACTCTTTGTCTTACAATAGGCCATTATTTTTTGGAAAATAATAATAATAATAATAATAATAATAATAATAATAAAATAAATAAACAAATCATAATAAATTGTGTAGGTTTTAAAACGCATTCAATTTCAGAGATAATGCGTCAGTCGGTATCTCGGTATATTTTTTAAATACCGTAATTTCGATTATATAACCGAATACTACGGATCTATGAAAAGGTGAATATTAAACACCATTTAGCCCACAGTAAAAAATAAATTAATCCCCCCCCCCCCCCAAAAAAAAACTAAACTCAATGTCATTGACCTCAATACTTATAATGGCATTAATTAAAAACTTTTTAATATTTACTGTCTCAAGGTGCAAATAGGTTCATGGCTTTGAGAGAAATTTCAATGAACATACTCACTGTATAACTCCTATTATTTTAGTCAATGCATATAGTAATATAGCTTCAAATCATTACAAAATATTTATAAAGAGTTGATGTTTTGTCAGTTCACCCTGACTATAGCGCAACGTTTTCAATACAAAGTTCGTCATCAGGCCTATTGGCGCTGTTCAGTCAATCAGTGCTGAAATTTTTCCTTAAATGTACCAAGAAAATAAAGTCGGACTATACGAATATTATAGGCCCTAAACTCACAGAAATCTCATAATATCTGAGGCAATGGACTTTTGGTATAGCCAATTTAGGTACGAGTTGTTGTTTTTTAAGGGGTGCCAAACATCACGACAAGACAATTTATTAATTTTAACTTTCTGAAAATAATAATAATAATAATAATAATAATAATAATAAAAGAAAGAAAAAAAGAAGAAAGGTAAATCTGTTTATTCCGTACGATCAGCGTCGTTTTTTGATTTGAATGAGTAAGGGCTGCATGATTAAAGACAAGAGGATTGCTATTAAGCTAGATTTCGGAATTACGTCAGATTTGAGAGTCCTCCAAAAACTTGAGCCCTTTCCTCGTTAGCGTGGACTCAATCATGTTAAATAATCACATGCATATATTATAATGCATGTTAAATATTCATAACCATCTAGTGCACCTAAATGTGGCATTTTAACCTTTAACGAGTCTTAATAAATCAAAGAGTCCCATTAAACGCATCGAAAAACTGCGACTCCTGCTATTCTGGGACGTTGCATGGTCCATGTGTAAAAAAAGATAATCGCAGTGCTCGAGGCGAACGACGGTCACGCGACTCGTGTTCATGACAAGTGAGACCTCAAGACCCGTTGGATCCGTTCTATGTAATTTACCATAAAATTGCTATTAGTGCAGAATTAAACGAGACCGACTTGCTGAATCGATTGCAACGTCTGTCTGTACACCAAGGCAAAGACAGTAAAAGTTTGTATTGCTCATCAGCCATCACTGTTATGCTTGGATCGCTCAAATATCCAGGAGTGAAGAATCATGTTTTTATTTATTTATTTATTTATCCTGTAAACGACAAGACCTCAATTTCACTTCTTTTTATTTTTAATGAGTCTTTTTATTATTGCCATCGGCGGCAAGTTTTGCGCCTCGTCGCAGCATTATAAAGTTTTCACATTTTGCGGTGGCACGTGCATTGTGAGAGACAATGCTAATAACATTACTAGTTTCAAAAGCCAGATCTAACTACTCGTATTGCAGGTTTTGAGCCTTGGCATCCTTGTCAGTCTCCGAAAACCAAAAGGAAGTCTGATGTAATGAAGATAAGAGCTCTCGCTCTATTCCCTGTCTTACTTAATTGTGTTTCCGCGAGGCTGTTTACTGACAAGCCGAGTATCTATGAGGGAGTTTCTCTTGCAGCGTGCAGGGGTGTTTGCTGTGACATGCATGTGAAACTTGCCCAATAGCGACGTTGTAAGCTTTGAACTGCAGAGTTTTGCCCAATCACAGAGGAGCTCGTCTAAGCTCGCGAAAACTCCAGAGGGACGGCCGTGCACCTGCAGCAAGTTAGTGTGAGCATAATTACAGGCAACTGCATATTAATTTATATAATACATTATGCTATACCTTAACCATCATCTCGCTTTCGGAGGGTATTTCTTTCATTAATAGCTACTCCATGCACCAGCAAATTGCACACGAGAGTTAAGTGCTTGACTGTGGAATACAGTGCAGTGTTTTTTTATTTTTTTTATTTTTTTATTTATTAATTTATGTCTTACTTCCTATAACATAATGTAATTCTGTCTTCCTAAAAATACCTTTTCTGTTGCTGCGCTTGGCAGTTTTCTAGGGGGCGCACGATTAACTTATATGCGAGAGTATGTGGTTAATAATAAAACGGCGTTGAGTGCCAAACAAACTGAGCAGCTGAATTACATCGGACTTGATTTGTTTATTAATGTTGTTTGCACGTTCAGTACACGTGATTAGAAACATAATATTGCATCGACAGTCCCTGAGCTATCAATCAGTGTCTATCTCTTTTAAAACATGTGCTTGAAATAACGTAGGTGACCCTTTAAAGGGATAGTTCACCCAAAAATGAAAATTCCCTCATGATTTACCTACAGATGTGTTTGACTTTCTTTCTTCTGCTGAACACAAATGAAGATGTTTTATAAGAATATCTAAGTTCTGTTGGTCCTTTCAGTGCAAGTGAATGGTGGCCAGAAATCTGAAGGTCCAAAAAGCAGATAAAAGCAGCATAGAAGTAATCCATATGTGGTTAAATTTATATCTTCAAAAGCTATATAAGTATGGGTGAGAAACAGATCAAAATGTAAGTCCTTTTTTACTCTAAATTTCAACTTTCCCTTTCACATCTGAAACTCACATGAGGAGCCTGTTTGGTTTCACTTTCACATCTGAAAGTGAAAGTGGAGATTTATAGTAAAAAAGTACTTAAATATTGATCTGTTTCTTACCCACACCTATCATATCACTTTTGAGGACATGGATTTAACCACTGGAGTCATATTGATTACTTTTATGATGCCTTTATGTGCTTTTTGGAGCTTCAAAGTTCTGGCCACCATTCACTTGCACTGAAAGGACCAACAGAGCTGAAATATTCTTCTAAAAATCTTAGTTTGTGTTCAGCAAAAGAAAGAAAGTCATATACATCTGGGATGGCATGAGGGTGAGTAAATTATGAGAGAATTTTAATGATTGGATGAACTATCCCTTTAAAGACATTATGACTTTTGAAAACATGCACAAGACCTGCCATATTTTTTATATGTCAAATACGAATCCGAAATATGAATTTGAATAGGCATATGCTCTATAAGGAACATGTGCCGGCCACATATCAGTCTGAAATTTACATTTAATTCATTGACATTGAAAATCGGTGCTTATAACTGTCTTATAATTGCTTAATATTGATTACATGCAGATCAAAGTGCTGCATATAAGCACTTGATGTTCAATCACTTGAACTTTTGGTTATATATATATATATATATATATATATATATATATATATATATATATATATTACCGTTGCAATAATGGAAATGATGCATTTTTTCAAGTTTTCGCATGTTAAAGCGACCCATTCCAAGAGTCAATGTGATGTGCACTTACACTGAAAACCCTAATAAGTTGACTCTACTCATTTGATTGAGTAAACTCTTTCCCTCAATTGAATTGAGCAACAGTGTCTCCAAAATGTATACAATTAAGTTCAATTAACTTAGTTTTCATATAGAATGAACTTAACTAGGTTAAGTTAACTAGATGCAAGTAGACTTAACTCAGATTTGCTTTTTAAATGTTGTTTCTACTGTTGTTAATAATTTTAATTGAATTGATTACATTTTAGATCAAACAATAGCACTGTTCAAATAAATATCACAACTGATTATAGGTCAGTCATTATATAAACTTAATTCTCCAAAGAAATGCATGCACTTTAACTGCACATGCACAAAGAGAATTAGTCAACAGGGTCCAACTTGACCAAACAGGACACTGATCACCCTAATGGTGACATCACACGAAACAATTATTAGCAACAAAACAACATAAATAATACTACAAAAGAGCTAAAACCTAGGAAACATAATTAAATAATTCAAAGCATTATGGGCATTTGACATAGCCTCAATTATGTACTCAAAAGTTTGAGTTATTAACAGTTAAAATCTTAAGTCTATGGATTTTTAAGATAAATAAGTTCAATGAACTTAATATATTTGAGTTATGAGCCCAAAACCTGACATTTCAAGTAGGCTAATCCTTAATTAAGACAACTTGATATTTCCAGAAATGATAACTTTAGGGTTTACAGTGTACAACTGTTTTTGAAATTATTCTACGAATATTGAAAATAACATGGGATACAGTCTTTACGTAGACGCTGATTTCAACAATAATCTTTTAGGCACAGTAATTGCTCAGGGAGTTAAATATGACACATTGGCAGTCAGTTAAGAATTTGTTAACTTTAGTAAAGGGGCAGTATAACTCAAGTTCACCCTTTGTAAAGGGGCAATAAACGCAGTGTTGTTCAGATTAATTTCGTCCTATAACCATTTCCAAGGAGCTTCCCTCTTTTTTTTTTTTTTTTTTTTTTGTTTATTTAGTTGTTTTTTTAGTTTGCGTATGGCCTTGTAGTCATATCCACGGTCAGTCTTGAATGAAAGCAAAAGAAAGGAAGAAATCAAGAGCCAGAGACTTCCATTCGGCGCATTTGACATCGAATTTTTGACGATGCACGATAGCTAAATTAATTCGCACACTTTCCCCATCACAATATTTTTAAATAGAGCAGAAGTCCTGTCAATATAAAGGGCAAAGACATTTGGAGTGCACATTTCCCTTGTCCCTTATGTGTGTATGGCTCGTGTGCCGATACTGAGGGCGCTGTGCTGAGGTAAGAGCCCAAGAGTTTGTCCATCGGCCACTGTGAAAGGGAAAAGTGAACGGGAGCTTCGTTTCAGCGCTGTGTCGGACGGACTCGAACACCCCCCCACACCCCCACACACCCTGTCTCTCTTTCTCTCTCTCTCTCTCTCTCTATATCTCTCTCAGGACGAAACTAACCACGACACAAGTGCCAGCCTTTGCAACAGGGGGTCTTAAGGATATTACTATCTCCCTAAAGCACGCCGAACCCTCCTCGCTGCTCGTTAATCCGACTCAGTTTTGCTTCGCTCCGCCACATGCCTGCGATGCAATGCGCTCCGTGGATTCAATCGTGCGACACGGCTCAATAAGAGACGGCGAAGAATGAATCAAACGCGAGTTTTGTAAAGCATCCGGACGACTTTTTGCATCTTGTTTTTGTTTTTCTACGAAAATGACTGCAAGATGAAATGACCGCTCCTCGTCAGAGTGTCACTCATGGCTTTCTGAAATCTCCGTGCACTTCCAGCCGTCCGTCGTCGGGACTTTTCTATAGGCTGCGGTCGATGATAATGCCATTGGTGAAACTTTGGATGTACGGCTTCAACAGTCGAGTACAGTAAATGTGTGTAACTCGAGGCGGGGTTAAAGTTCAGCTCTATGGAGCGCTGAAGCGTCCCGCGCACTTCGCAGAGTTGGAAATGTGAAAGCAAGAAGCCAGGCTTTATTTTCCCTCTCTCCCTTCTTCTCTGTCTCTCTTTTTTCTCCTTTCATACACACGGACACACATATACATACATACACATACACACACACCGCATACATTCACATATACACACCCGCACACACGCACGACACACATACATAAACACGCTGATTCGTTACAGTTATCCCGACACATCGCCAATTCAAGAGTTAAAACCGACAGATATGTATTCACCGCTATGTCTAACACAGGTAAGTGACATTTTCATATATGTTTAACTTGATTGATTGCATTTAAGCGGTGTCTTTATGACTGTGAATGGACGGGACGGGTAGGGGATAACCTTTGCATTAAGACAAGTAACTTTGTGTGCAGTAAATGATTCCTGCTCTGACAGAGCCAACTGAACTACCACATGGCGGATGGCGCCCACCTCACATACATATATACATAACATACTGTAGATGTTCCTTGCACACATTTATAAATAGATCATTTTTATTGCATGACACGATTGATATGTAAGAGATTAAGTTTTAAAATAACGTTCTGCATGAAGATATGTTGAGGTGAGAGGTGTGCACGACCTTACCTAAAGTTTTTTTTTTCTTGTGCAAGCAACATGACACTGTAACCTTGCAGTTACATTATGCACATTTGACTTGGTGCTCGTTACTTCGTATTGACTGTTTCTTTCAGTGGCTGTGAATAGCCACATTCGATTTGGAATTAGTCTATTAAAGAAGTCAAACGGTTTCATACCATTTGAAAGCACGTTCTGCTGCCCTATACTCAGCTTCTTTTTCTATGACGTGTATCTGTTTAGATCCCCGAATCCTTATGACATCAGAAATTCTTTTTATTTTTATTTATTTATTATTATTATTATTATTATTTATTGTATGTTTTTTTAGTGATAATATAAAGTCAACTCAAGTCAATTTTGGGAGGTTCACCGCCTTTATTTATTATAATTTCTTTTTTTTTTTTTATGGATTTAGTTGCAGTTGTATCAAAGTTCGGCTTTTGAATATAGATGAATTATAGTAGCCTATTAAAATGAATATGGCCCAATCTTTTCATAACTGTGACTGCTGTTTAAAGTTATGTCTATGCTAGCTCTTTCATGTGTTTAGGGTTTTGTTGTATCTAAAAAAAAAAAAAAAAAATATATATATATATATATATATATATATATATATATATATATATATATATATATATATATAGGCCTACAAATACATAGTGCTTCGAGTTTGTTGATTAAAGTTATAAAATAAATCAAAATAAAGTCGAACGGCAAATTAGAGGGTTAAAGTAGGTTTAAAAAGAAATCCATTAATTGTGGGAATCGTGGTGGCAGGTGAAGTAAGGTGACATCTGGAAATTTGTACCGTTATATAGCATACTTGATGTGATTTTAAACTATTTTAGGGTGGTTCTAGTACTAAAACGGTCTGTTTTAGGGGTTTGAAGCATTTTAATGTGTGCACAAAACCTAGAAGGCCTCAGTATTGTGTTGGGTATAGGGACGTTCTTTTGACCATGTTAGTTACAGTCTGTTGTGAGATACTGGGGAGGATTCATATATATATATATATATATATATATATATATATATATATATATATATATATATATATATATATATAGTTTCACAAATTATGGTTAATGTGAGAAGAAAGAGAAGCCTTATTCTAGACGATCTGAAAACGATTCCCCTTTTTGAAAATTTGGGTCAGAATTTAAGGACTTTTAGCATATTTACATGTTTCTTATCAAATAAATAAACCTCGAAATCACATTGTTATTGACATCTGATTGACTCACACCTTATATCCTATATAAAAGCTTATATATTTTTATTTTCTTGACTAACAGTATTTTAAATTAAAAGATAACAATTAGGGACTTCTAAAGGGTGCTGAACGAAATTGCAAAGGACTTTGATCAGAATTAAGATGACTTACAGTCTTAGAAAAAAAGGTAAAGTACTGTTAAAGTACAGTGATCTTTCTAATAATTGACAGTCATAATATTAAATGGCTAAAAATCATAGTTGCGTTGAATCACATTGAGACTGGGTATTGATCCCCTCTCTGTTTCCGTGTTAAGGCAGTTTGAGGTTTACTTTTTTCTGTGTGTGTTATATCGTTTGGTAAATTGAAGAACTGAAAATGTCCTCTGCATGCCAGAAAGTAAATCATGTACTGTCACTCTTTGCATTTTTCCTTCAAAAACCCTTTAAATAAAAAAGCACGTTTTTCATCTTTTTACAATGCAGAATTCATATAAAATATGGATTTATTTTCCGTGCTAGTAATTAGCTTTTCAATGTATTGACATCAAAATATTAATTGTCCTTTTAGTGTATTCACAGGTCCATTTTACCTGTTATTTTGACATGGATAGTAATGCAAATGTTTTTCTTGGCAGCGAGGCACTTTTGTTCCCTGCTGAGGCCTTCCTATAGGATAGAGGGTGTCAGCTTGAAACACTTTAGGTTTTTGAAAAAACCTCACATATACTAACTAGACCCTATATTGTCACTTTTTGACTCATGCACGCTTCAAAAAGTAAAGAGCTTTTTTTTTTTTTTTTTGCCATTCTTACATTTTTCCCAATTGTAAACTGAGCATATAGATTTAATGCAGTTTTTCTGAGCTAAATTTACATAAATTTGTAAAATACCATGTGAAATAACATAGCTATGAAATAATAACATTGCTATCCAATAACAAGCTTTTCATAATTATGGTTCTATAATATAGTGGAACTCAAAAGTGAACTATTTCCATACTTTGCAGTTTTTATTTATTTATTTACTATATATATATATATATATCAAATATTACCATTATTTAGAAAATTGCTTTTATCACTAAGACATTGTTCTTTGTGGCACAGAGAACTGTAGAAAGTCAGCATCGTGTTTTTACTGTCGCGAGCTGGACTGCAGCCTGGATGTTTCCCAAACTGAGTTTTCAGGCAAATTTATAGGTACGAGTGTGTATGTAGACAAGTCTGGAGACGCACCCTTTTTTTTCTTAAAAATAAAAAATATGATATGCACCATGTACATGTACAAAAGCCGCAACAATAGATGATATCAGTTATTGAAGAGCAGTATTTCACAGAATTTGGATTAAGTTACTTGGATAGTCACTGAAGGGAGATAAGAGAATTCATTCACTGGCTTAAATGCAGGATGAAACAATACAGTTTTTATGCCTTGAGGCGAGGATGTTTGATTCTTGTACGAGACAGGAAGGAAACAATATGATTAAGCATGTACATTTGCTTTGGTGTCTCACAGGAGATTTTTCTTGTAGACACACACTAATACACACACACACACACACACACACTGCAGTGCCTTACACTATAATAACATATATTCACTTTATGCTGATTTTATTTCCTCTGGTGTATAAAAATAGATGGCAATATATACCTATATGGACTGTAATTAACATGATAAGACATAGTAATTTCAAACAACCATTTTCACTCAAGCTTTGACGTTTTTAAATCCCCAAAATGGTTATAATATTGTAAATCATCTTTTGGTTGAATTTCAGAATAAAAATAAATAAATAAAAAAAATAGTTTTTTATTTTGCTTGATGGTGTATATTGTGATTATTTTTAATTATGAAACCAATGTTAGCAGTAGGGTTTGAAATTGGCCCAAGAATGACGAATTACTGTTATTTAATTAATGTTCATAAATGACACCAAATTCATTTTTAAATTTCTAAAGGCAGCGAGTCGAACCCAATGTGTTATGTTCATATCTCTGTAGTTATTTAAATGAAATTTGTCCCCAACACAGAGATGGTGCACTTTCATTTCTTGCTGGCAGCCCTCTCGTGCTCGCACGGTTGGTTTTGGGACACGATACATGGCTATTGCTGTTTGTGGAAATGTTATTCTTGTGATTGGCAGTCTGCCATTATTCTCTCTATGTAATAAAAACCCAGAGTTATTTTCTGTAAATGATTTTATTTTAGAAACCACACGTTATTTATTTGCATAGTTATTAGTGTTTCTTTTTAAAGGCAATAAAGAATTGGGTATTTAAATCCATATGCAGACTTACAGTTACAGGACACATTTTATACCTTGATACATAAAGACAAAGAGAGAATAAGAATTACAAATTACAAACGTGTTATCACAGTAATTAGATTTAACAGTTATAACGGCATTATTGAATATCACATTTTCTTGTTAATATTATAAGATTCCAAATGTAGCCTACTTTGCTTTAAAGTTATAAAAGATAAAAAAATTTTTTTGTTGTTGAATGATTATATCTGCCGCCAGACGGTGTATAAAGACATGAATTTAAAAAAGCAAGGGCGATATTTCTGTGATGTTTTTGTCAGTTGTTGAGGTTTTATTTTAGAATTGATTTTTTGCCAGGTTGTGTGCTAGCGGCAGGTGAAGCAATCCCAAAATCGGCACAATCTCGCCTGCATACACTCCCGTCTGAAGACAACACACTCCACTCAGATAGGAAATCAAGTAGCACTGCTTTGGAACTGTGTGTGCATTTTTATGGAGAACAGATAAAAATAGCCAGTCCAATTTTCCTGGTCGGTTGTTGCTTTTTCTCGGCCCTGGCAGACCCTGTAGACCAGCATTCTTGCAAGAGAGCCAAGATATGTCCGAGACGAGCTTCACACACACATACACACACCGCCCTGCTCGGCTCGCAGACACACTCCTGCTGTCGAAGGCTGTTTTTCAAAATAATCTTGTGGAGTTTAATATCGATATATATGTTTTGCTTTCATGGTGTCTGTTCTGGAAAGCATGTTACTTTTTTCACTTGTTTTACGTGTTTTATTTTTCATAATTTCACGAAATGTTTAGTAAAGGTTTCTTTTTCGGAAAAAGTTTTCGGTGTTTTCATTTTTGAATTCTTGCAGTTCAATATATATTTTTTTTGACAAAATGTATCTGTAACCTTTCTCGTTTCTCCCACGTGGACTAATTTCTACTCCTTTGTCCTTCTGCTGTGTATGCAGGATGAATTCCATCCTTTCATTGAAGCACTGCTGCCCCATGTGAGAGCATTCGCCTACACTTGGTTCAACTTGCAAGCCCGCAAGAGAAAATACTTCAAGAAGCACGAGAAGCGCATGTCTAAAGAAGAGGAGCGAGCCGTGAAAGACGAACTGCTTAGCGAGAAGCCAGAGGTCAAGCAAAAGTGGGCATCGCGACTGCTCGCCAAACTCCGCAAGGACATCCGGCCCGAGTTCCGTGAGGATTTTGTGCTCTCCGTCACCGGGAAGAAGCCCCCTTGCTGTGTGCTCTCCAACCCTGACCAGAAGGGCAAGATGAGAAGGATCGACTGCCTGCGCCAGGCGGACAAAGTGTGGCGCTTGGACCTGGTCATGGTGATTTTATTTAAAGGTATTCCGCTTGAAAGTACTGATGGCGAAAGGCTGGTTAAATCTCCGCAGTGCTCGAACCCAGGGCTGTGTGTGCAGCCGCATCACATAGGAGTTTCCGTCAAGGAACTCGACCTGTACTTGGCCTACTTTGTGCATGCAGGTAAGTCCCTTTTTGAATCCACACATTCTCTTAAAATGCTAACGAATACAAAACATGGGAACCAAATTGTTTGACTTTGTTACTACAAAAGCATGAATGTGCCACACATTGTTTTTTTATTGGAATACACAAACCATATGAGTGGCAGAAGCTCTTCATTTTATCATCAGGCAATAAAGCAGCTGGAAAGAACAGGACAAGAGTGTAAAATTCCTTGTGCAACTCAAAATTTACTTAACAGTGACGCTAATGCAGAAGAATGACCGTCATCTGCTTCTTTTCTGCCAGTTTACACGTTTCCCAAATAAATACAACATGCCGATTGAGCAGAGCGACTAACTTTTGGCAGAATATGTGATGTCAGATGCTGAGAAAGTAATTACAAACAAGAAGACACATATGTATATGACTTTTTCTAAATATGCACGCTGATTATATGTAAAATACACTATTAATATGTGATCATTTCGGGATACACTTTAGTTCAAAATGCAACGTGACTTATTTGAAGTTAATTATCGTAATCGCGAAGTCACTGTCCAATATAAAACACAGAGCAATTCTAACAAAACTGACTGTCGTATTAGTTTAGCTTATACTTGAAGAAGGACCCGGGTGAAGTCTGGCGCAAATATCTGATGGAGAGACTGTTAATTGTTAGAAGGCAGCAGGGGATCCGTCTTGAACTGACGGCAGCACAAACACAGGCTTTTACTTGGAAGGCGAGGAGCGCACTTTGTTTCACCAGGCAAACTGAGCACCTTAATTACATTCATTTCCTCTCACACGCAAATCGTGATGCTGAAGTCTAAGTGAGTTGGCAGCGTACACATCCGCTTTTCCCTGGGTTCTGTATGCGCCCGTCTTCTGCTTTGATGAGGTACCGATAAAAGAGTCAAAACGCAGTGTAACTCGAAGACGATGGAGATAAAGCTGTAAATGTGAGATTTAGCACCGCATTGGAAAACGAGGGTATCTGGCAGACGGCAGGTTGCAAAACGGGAGCGTGTGAATTACTTTGACTTGGTGGGAACACAAAGGCCCGGAGCCTTTGAGCTTTTTGTAAGGATAAGTATGGCTAACGCTCACTGTCACTGAATCGCATTTCCCCCCGGCCCACTGAAATCCTCAGTTTTGATGTTCTGAAAAGCTGTTCAGCAGGGAGTGCCTTGCTCCTGCTAACATCCTAATCGGCAGAGTTGCGTTTTCTTTTTAATTCAGTTGTGATCGTGAATAAGAGATGTCAGCGTGAGAACAAGAGGGAGGAAAACGCAGACGACGCAGGAGTGCCTGTGTCTCCTCGTTGATATTGGCTCTCTCTCTCCTCATCTCTGACCTGCATACAGACCGATCAGGTTTCCTCAGGTCTTATTTAAAGCAGTGGAGCATTGCTGGTGCCCCCTTGATTAAAAGCCATCTGAAGAGAGGCTGACCTCATACGCAGATGGCAAAAGTGGGGCTTCTGAGAGGAGCTACAGTTAGTAATTAAACTGATCTCACAGTCTTGCCAGAGCAAAAGGGGTGCAGGCCAGCAAACACACCCACTTCATTTTGACAATAACACCGCTTATATACCTATCCATTCTAGCAGACTTATTTTCTGTTTGCTTGAGGACAACATTACTACTTGGCTCAATAGTAATGATGGCCTGTTGGCCAGGGGGCCAGTGTGAAAGAGTTTCAGGCTAGTTGATGAAACTATCATTTGCCCTATTGGACCAGTGCTAGTGGATTATGTAGGCTACATGTGTTTTCATGTCTCAAGCTTAAAGACTAATTCTTTTTTAGTTTTTTTTTTGCGGGGGATTTTTTTTCCCCTTTTTCTCCCAATTTGGAATGCCCAATTCCAATGTGCTTTTAAGTCCTCGTGGTCGCGTAGTGATTCGCCTCAATCCGGGTGGCGGAGGACGAATCCCAGTTGCCTCCACGTCTGAGACTGTCAACCCGCACATCTTATCACGTGGCTTGTTGAGCGTGTTGCCACGGAGACATAGTGTGTGGAGGCTTCACCCCATCCACCGCGGCATCCACGCTCAACTCACCACGCGCCCCACCGAGAACGAACCACATTATAGCGACCGTAAGGAGGTTACCCCATGTGACTCTACCCTCCCTAGCATCCGGGCCAATTTGGTTGCTTAGGAGACCTGGCTGGAGTCACTCAGCACGCCCTGGGATTCGAACTAGCAAACTAGCAAGCTCCAGGGGTGGTAGCCAGCATCTTTTAACACTGAGCTACCAGGCCCTTCTTAACATTTTCCAAAGTATATGGTAATCAAGAGCATTTTCGAAATTCGTGTTGATGAGAGGCGAAAACGTAGCAAAATGAATGTTTTCAAACAAAAACACATTCGTGTGGCATATGAATGAATTGCACCTGGTAAAAGCGCTGTTTATTTGCACACGCTGGTTTAGTGCATGGTTGATAGAAAATGTTCGCAAACATCACGTTTTCTGACACGAAATTCTGTTTAATTGCACGATGTTAATTGCGCCAGTCAAATCGCGTGGATTTTTGTGAAAAAAGCGCTATCTATATTGAGCCTAATTTACATAGGAAGGAGGCATGATTATGGAAATTCACGTTAATTACATTTTTAAAAACTCAAGAAGCAGCGATATTTTAATGCTGATTTCGCTTGTTTAAACTAGATTGAAAAAGACGCAGGTTTTTGCGCTGAAATACCACTCGCAAAAGTGGCGCAACTGTTTAGTGTATTTAACCCTTGGTTTTCTGTGATTTATTGAACTTCGTTGTTGTGAATGTCACCAAGGTAAAGTTTTATTGCTGAAAATAGATGAGATTTTGTCAGAAACATAATGTGAGACAAAGTCAAAAATTTGGTCTATTCTTATTTTCCAGTGAAATCTCTGCAAAAATGTGTTTATGGATTTAATGTGTTAAAGGAATATTCCGGGTTCAATACAAGTTAAGCTCAATCAGCAGCATTTGTAGCATAGTATTGATTACCACAAAAATTGATTTCAACCTGTCCCTCTTTTTCTTTAAAAAAAAGCATAAATCTGGGTTACAGTGAGGCACTTACTGTACAATGGAAGTGAATGGGTATCATTAAAATACTCACTGTTTCAAAAGTATTGCCACAAGACATAAACAATAAGATTTTAGTGTGATAAAATCACTAACTAACCTTTTCTATGTAACATTATATCCAATTACACAACTTTGTTGCCATGACGACGTAATGACGTAAACCCTAAAACCCTAAAGTGCTTTTATTAAATTATAAGCTTCACATTTTTGCCTTTAAACCCTCCAAAAATTGGCCCCATTCACTTTCATTGTAAGTGTCTTACTGTAACCTCGATTTTTGCTTTTTTTTAAAGAAAAGGAGAGACGAGTCTAAATAATTTTTTGTGGTAATCAACATTATGCCACAAATACTGTCGATTGAGCTTCATTTGTAGTCAACCCAAAATATTCCTTTGAGTTTAAAAGCTATTGTTGAAAAAAATAAATAAATCTTGATGTTCAATGCAAAAATATCATTTTTTTTTTTCTTTCTAACATATACAATATATTGCTAAAAATAAAATGTACCATTTTCTTGGTAGGGCCCGTGAAAGCAACAGGGCAAGTACGAATTTGAACAACTGGCATCCTTATTGTTGAGCCACGTGGAGGGATTACGAAATTCGTCTTACGACATCCAAATTCTCGAATACTTCAGCGGAACAATGGGAATAAAGTTACGAGTTTTAGATTGTCCAGTTAAAACAGGTGGTTTTGTTTGGACCAGAGGGTGGTGTGCTGATAGACTTAAACCAGCCGAATCGGGCTAATAGCCATGGAGACCCAGACTAACGTTTCCTTTTTTAACACTGCTTTTCAGAGGTAACCTGTAAAGTCAGGCAGTTTCACATTACATAGATTTGTTTGCTCCAAATTTGGGAAGTCTTGGATTATAAAGATTGTTGTTAAGCAACATTCAGAATGGTGTTTTTTTTGTTGTTGTTTTTTTTGTACAGATGTTAGAAGTTATCCAGATTTCATATAAATGCTTAAGTACATTTTTTTTTTGGCATTCCGATACTTATAAGTTGATTAAAGTAAATAGACATGGGTTATCATTTACTTTTCCTGTAGATGGGAGATTAAAAGTTCAAGTTCAAGTCCAAGACTGAACTATTTCCTTCGTAAAGGAAAGTACCTGGCCAAAAAAACAAACATAAAAAATTAAGTATTGTGTCAAATTGAAGAATTACACTGATATTCACTCAAAACAAGCACAATTCACTGGTAAAATAAACATATACATATACTTTTACAATTAAACTCAATTAATGCTTTCTGAAATCCCTGTATTGATGTGTCAGCTTAATGCAGTTTTACTCGGTTTTAGCTGTGGTTGTGTCTCATTGCACTTTGTTTTCAATCCCTCTACACAATGGAAGGATACTGCTGGTTTAGATAGATAACAAACCTGAGACTGGGCCTGTGTGTACATTTCCAGCAAGCCTGATAGAAATTTATATTGGACTTACCTTAAATGACCCAGGGCTGCATCGAACAAACCGTTTGCGTGTGTAATGTTTGTAAAGACGTCTGACCCACTTCCATTTGAGCTCTTAAACAGATTTACAGTGTATTTCAAAACTTGTTAGCTTTGATGACGCATGCTTAAGGCTCCCCATGTTCAAGTCCTGTCATACGTTTTTTAAATTCATTTTAAGTTCTTGGAACTTGGCTGAATTTAATTTTTGGAGAACGGTCATTAGCAAGGGTGTTAAAGGGATAGTTTAACCAAAACTCATGTTCTTCCAAACACATATGACTTACTTTCTCCCATGGAACGCAAAAGAAGATGTGAGGCAGAATGTTAACAAGGGAACTACATTACTAAGTTTTATCATCATACTTTTTACGGCAGTAACAGAATCCACCGATATCTTCAGGCTGACTTTTGGCACATCTTGTGTTCCAGCCGTTTTATATTCCTCTTCCTTTCCACAGAATGAGGAATAACAATAATTTGGATCTATTTAAGGCGATTGTGGGATAAACCACAGCCTTTGTTGTGGTTACTGCAGTACACATTGTGGGCTGGGACCTCCCCACCCCCTCGCACCCATCCTCCCCTACTTTTCTGCACTCATTTCGGCATCGCTCTGCAAATCCCACTAGCCGACCCTGTTACTGCAACAATGACCATGCCAGTGCGCTCTTCACCGCACACACATGCTCACACAGCACCATTCATATAAAATGAGGTTGTTGCCCATTCATAAATACATCGTCATGCAGTTGCACACACAATAAGTTGCTGCACTGTAACTTTTCTGCACAGATTGTGCAAACCACCCCCCTGTAGGACCAACCACGATCCAATCATGGGATACAGCGCAATCTGTTTTAATATCATTGCATTTGACCTCCTTTTGAACCATTTTTTCTGTCGCAATGTGATTGGATTAAACAAAGCAGATGGTTCTGGGACGGAAACATTGTACGATGTTTTGTTGCACAGCACTTTTGTTTAGTGGGTACATTTCTCCTAAACCTGATTGCGAGGCAAATTCATGTAATCCATTTAATGTGCATTGTCAGTGCCGATCTTTCCTCGCAGATTTGGACCATATTCGCTGGCTTCAGTTACAGGGTTTTAAATGCCAACAATCGCAACACAAATCTGTACTGTGCAGTAATGCGTTGCAGAGATTTTTTTCATTGTTGACGGTTGTTGTGCTTCCAAAATGATTGTCCTTTCTTATTATTAGTGATTTCATTCTTTCTTTCTTTCTTTCATTCTTTTTTCATTCAAGTCTCTCTGTCTGTCTATCTTTCACTTTTTCTTCTGCCCCTTCCCTCCTTCCTTCCTTCCTTCCTTATTTTCTTATTTCCATCCATATTTCTTTCATTCCTTCCTTATTTCCTATCTTCCTTATTTCCTTATTCTTCCTTATTTCCTTCCTTCCTTCCTTCCTTATTTTCATCCATATTTCTTTCCTTCCTTATTTCCTACCTTCCTTATTTCCTTCTTTTCTTCCTTATTTCTGTCCTTATTTCCTTCCTTCATTCCTTCCTTATTTGCTTCCTTCCTTCCTTACTTACCTTCTTCCTTCCTTCCTTATTTTCTTCTTTCCATCCTTTCTTCCTTTCTTCCTTCCTTTCTTATTTCCTTCCTCCCTCCCTTCCTTCCTTCCTTCCTTCCTATTTACCATCTTTCTTCCTTTTTTCCTTTCCTTCCTTCCTTCCTTATTTTTGTCCTTATTTCCTTCCTTCCTTCCTTATTTCCTTCCTTCCTTCCTTATTTTTGTCCTTATTTCCTTCCTTCCTTCCTTATTTCCTTCCTTCCTTCCTTATTTGTTTCCTTCCTTCCTTTTTAACATTTTTGCTTAATTATGTCCTTTCTTCCTATCTTATTTCATTTCCTTTATTTTTGTTTCCTTCCTTTTCTTGCAAAATTTCATTTTAAAAACGCAGCTCATCACACTCAATTTCCTTGCTGACATAACGATGGCGCAGGAAGCTCGGTGAAGGGTTTAGAGTGCCGAGGCAGTGGGCTGTCATCTAAAGCCGGCGTGAGCGGTACACCTGTGCTATGGGCTTACCACTGTCCCCCTGTGTAGTGAGGCAGGAAAAGAATGGGGGGGTGTTGGCACCAGTCAATTTTTGCTAATTAGTTTTGTATTAACTCCTCAGTCGTCCCAGCGCACAGCTACTGAGAGAGAAATGGGCCCCATGATGGGAGATCGGCTATTTTTATTTTGGCATTTCTTGTCCTTTTTTTCCGCTCATTTATTCACCCATTTATTTAATGCTACTTATGTTGGGGTAGTTATGTATGATGAAAGTGCTTCGGAATGCATTTCAACCCACACAAATTTATGGAATTGATGTGTGCAATTGATTTAAATATGGTAAAATGTGTTAAACGGAAGTAAGAGTACTTTACTACTACTAATCTGTACCTGAAATCATGATCAGAATAGCTAAAATATTTAATAAGCGTAAATGCGAGTGACGGAGGATTAAATGTTTTTTGTGTATGCAAACATTCAGTTGATGTAAATTCTATTGAGACGTTGTACTAAATAACAATTTGAAAAGAATAAAAGGCGTATGGATGCTACTAGAGTTTCGTTGTTTGTTGCTTTTTTTATTTGAACATCTAACAGTGGTTGCATTTTTATTCAATGTTTTTTCATCCATATCAAGGAATGTAGAGTGTCTGCTAATGGATCAGACTGTTCTAGACTTCTCAATAGCAGACATCTTGTTCATTACAGAACAGCAACTTTGGCTAACTTCTGAGAATGGTGCCTTTGTGTGCATATGCCATTCAACAAGAGTGCCATTGTCTTAAGCCCCAGCCGGTAGCAAACGAGACATTGCAAGGCCTTTGCAGTGAGAAACTTTGATTGTAGTTGATGAGGATTTCATTTGAATGGTGAGCAGACAGCTCATGGACTTCTCTGGTAAAGAGTGAGAAAAATGGAAAAAATTATTAGAGGTTTTTTTGTGACAACTCTGGCAACAACATCGTAAAAACAACATTTCTTTTATTGCTAGGTATCTAAATTGTAATTGTCCACCAGGCTGTTCACAACACAGTTTATGACTATGCGTAACAAGGGATTCCATGTTTAAGAGGCGGTTAACAGTTAGTTAACATAGGTACAACATTGATTGCAAGGCAAAGAAGCCCACGTTAACCTACTTTATGGTGCATGCTCTACTCTGCTTCAGAAACGAAACCCAAGTGATATTCAGGAATGTGCCATCCTCTATCTGTACATTCTGCACTAAACGAAAGTAGTAAAATGAATCCTAGCAAACCAAAAGCCTCTTTAGCTGTCCTTAAACTGGATTTAAACTGACAGACTGAGCCTGCTTCATCACTAAATCTCTTAAATTGGATCTCCTGTCGTCATGTGATGTGGAGATTGATTTGCGACCAGTCACACTGCTTTATAATGCTTGATCAGTATGTCACTGCCTATTGATCAGTAGAGTGTTTGCAGCAACATGCAGCGGTGTCTCTGAATAATGCTGGATCTCGCATACAGTTGAAATTTAGTACAATGACCATGCATTCAAATCAAAATAAGTACTGAATTTTACTTCACAGTACTGTACTGATATTCTGATCCAAAGAATTTAGATATTTAGTTGCATTTTTTACATTAACATTTTTGAGGAAAAAGATATTGACCACCACTCATGCAAATGTGAAGATGAAACGCACTGCAGCATTAGGTCAACAAGCGCTCAGTTCTTTAGCTTGTCTGCAGGGTGGCCCAAAAAAACAAAAACAAAAACAGGCCACTATGTTTAATTGCTCGTGTCTTAAACATGCATAAAGGCGTTTGCACGATTTTTGCCGAACTTATACTACTTTTTGTACACAACAAAGTGATGTCACTGTCACGTGTCATTGTGAGCAACAACTAGCTACAAATAAATAAATAAATCGTTTAGCTGAGTTTTAAATGGCAGCAAACTTGATGCATCTCTTTTGCCATGTGGCCCCGTTTTATTTCCCAACAAACAATTTAGTTATTTATTTGTAGCAAGTTGTTGCCCACGATGACATCACAGTGATGTAATTTTGATGTTTACAAAAAGTAGTAGAAGTGTGCCAAAAATCGTGCAAACGCATTATGCATTTTTAAGGTATGAGCAATCAAACATAGTGGCCCCATGTTTTCTAGGTCACCCTGTATATTCTTTAAGGATGTCCATACAGAGCCTCTGTGTAGCTAGATTGTGAGGGTTTTCGCTAAATGATAAACGCAGAAACAAATGTTTGCGATTCCCTCAAAAAGTTTTTTTTTTTTTATTAGCTAGACTACAAGAGATTTTCATGAAATTATAAACATGCCAGAACAAAAGTAAGCAATTTCCTAATGTTTTTTTTTTTTTTTTTTGTATTAGCTAGACTTTTTGTGAAATGATAAACATGCTAGAGCACAGGTACGCTGTTCCCTCTCAAGTTTTTTTTTTTTTTTGTATTAGCTAGACTGTGAAGGTTTTCGAGAAATGATAAGCATGCTAAAACACAGGTACGCTATTCCCTCTCAATATATTTTTTTATGTATTAGCTACACTGTGAAGGTTTTCGAGAAATGATAAGCATGCTAGAACACAGGTACGCTATCCCCTTTTAATGTTCTTTTTGTATTATCTAGACTGAAGGTTTTTGAGAAATGATAAGCATGCTAGAACACAGGTACGCTATTCCTTCTCAACATTTTTTTTTGTATTAGCTACACTGTGAAGGTTTTCGAGAAATGATAAGCATGCTAGAGCACAGTTACGCTATTCCCTCTCAACATTTTTTTTTTTTTTGTATTAGCTACACTGTGATGGTTTTCGAGAAATGATAAGCATGCTAGAACACAGGTATGCTGTTCCCTCTCAATGTTTTTTTGTTTGTTGTTGTATCAGCTACACTGTGAAGGTTTTTGAGAAATGATAAGCATGCTAGAGCACAGTTACGCTATTCATTCTCAAAATGTTTTTTTTGTATTAGCTACACTGTGAAGGTTTTTGAGAAATGATAAGCATGCTAGAACACAGGTATACTATTCCCTCTCATTTTTTTTTATTTTTTTTGTATTAGCTACACTGTGATGGTTTTCGAGAAATGTTAAGCATGCTAGAACACAGGTACGCTGTTCACTCTCAAGTTTTTTTTTTGTATTAGCTACACTGTGAAGGTTTTCGAGAAATGATAAGCATGCTAGAACACAGGTACGCTATCCCCTTTTAATGTTCTTTTTGTATTAGCTAGACTGTGAAGTTTTTTGAGAAATGATAAGCACGCTAGAACACAGGTACGCTGTTCCCTCTCTAAGTTTTTTTTATTTTTATGACACTGACTTGCTAATGCTCTATGCTGCTTTATGGCTCTACGATGAAATCAGGAAGTTAGCAATACACTAAACATAAAGTTATAAAGTGTGATGTTATCATTTCGCCAGTTCCCTGCTGATTCTCACCCCTATTTCGAACCCAGCACAATTTATTTTTGTAAACAATTAAGTAAACAGCACTTTTACAGGAAAATCAGATTTCACCGTAAATGGCCTGTTTTTACATTATTGTGCTGTTTGGCGTATCTGGCCCTGGCATCATGAAAGACCCACTGCCAAGAGAAGAATGCAGACCAGATTGAGGCGTGGGGCACTATTGTATGCCGCAGCCATTTATGCTAAAATATATAAAGGAGTGTGCAGACATGAAACACGACAGCTGTGAGTGTCTGTAGGGGGAAAGTTGCTACAGATGGTAAAATAAGTGGAAAATAAACTACTGTATGGCTGGTAAAATATAGAAGAAAGACTGGGGTGTGCAGCTGAACAAGATTCTCTCATGCTGTGTGTGTGTGTGTTTGTGCGATTTATGTGTGTCTGTGTTAAAGGGAATATGTTACCTCAATTGCTTGTCTGTCCCAATACCCGTTATGTCCAATTGCTGCTGAGCAATGCACAGATTTATTGCTTTGCACTGTCTGTGCAAAGCAATGAACTTCACAAAACTTCATTACATTATACTTGGATTAGTGGTATTAACACTTGTAAATTAGATTCAAATATTACACTTGAGAATTTGACTTGCTAAAACTATCTATATATCTGTCTGTCTGTCTGTCAAAGAAAGACATTTGGGAGTTTTTAAGAACTTTTATTAAGTTTGTCAAGACTTCTACGAGCATAACAAAACTTGCTAGTGTTGTTGTGAAATCTACAGGGCAGCCATTTGCCAACAGCGCGTTTGCTCTCTAAGCAAGTTTATGTTTCATATTTGTTACAGTTTTTATGTTCATATTGTCAGATGTTGTTTTTAATTATTGAAAGCAGAGGGAGGGGGTGGGCTAAGTATGGAATTGACTTTAAATTATTGAACTATTTATCCCCAGAACTGCCCCCGGTCCCTCCATCTGTCTGTGTTGCAGAGATATAAATAAATAAACAAATAAGGATAATAAGGCTATGGCACACTCCTAGCCGGACCCCAAGCTCTGGCACCATTCTGTTCCTCATTTCTGCTGCGAGTATGGCACCCCTTCGGAAAAAATGAACGCACTCCCAATTAGCGTGTTCACTCTTGCTTTGGATTTGGATAGAATGTAAACATCGTCCTTTTAGGGACTCCTCAATGGCTGAGCGATCATGTTTGGAGGAAATTCAAATGGCGTAATAAAAGAATGCCGAACATTTTAACCCCAAGCCGTGCCTTTCATTAGGCTACAGTCCTTAAACTCCCGGGCCAAGCAAAGCATCATGGGAAAGGATATTTTCTCTGTGCTTTTCTAAATAATGTACTTCAAATTATTAGTTTTCATTTATTCAGTCAGATGCTAAAGTTACTGTTTAATTAGTGGTGATTAGTGGCTTGCTTGTTGCTCCCGGACTCACCATATGAGTAAGGATCACTCATTAAGAAAGAGTTTTCGGGGGCATCGATCCATTAGTCATGCATCTGAATTACGCTAAAATAAAATAAAAAATTTCACAACTCCCAACAGGCATCATCGGGACTTGAGCGAAATTCTTCTTCAGCTTCGTTAAATATATCAAGGAGTGCATTTTTCATGAGCAACATCGCAGGCTGAGTTTCACCCACACTTCAATCCCAAAACTGTTTTCACAGACAAAACAAAAGCGGCACTTGATTAGCTGTGAACCATCTGGGAACGGGGAGCTGTGTGGCCAAGCTAATTGGTTAGATTTGAAAAAGAATGGGAGAGACCCTTTAGTTGCATGCATGTTTGAAAGAGAGACCCCAAACCACAAGTTGTGTTCCTTGCCTTTTGTTATATGTTCCCAGAGATGAGCTCCAGTCTTAAGACTAATGCATCAAGGCTCCCACTCATGGGGCTTGTATTACTTCACAGTTGGGAAACAACTGGCATGCTAGAATGTGGCACTCTGTTGTGAAATATAGAATATTGTTTAGAGATTCTTGTGTCAGTGCCAGTCAAAGTTCAAGGCATTATTTATGGACCAACAGTAGTCAAAGGCATGCACAGTATAATCTGTGGATAAATGGATGGGTTAAATCACAGTGCCACCTGTTGGCCATGGTCACCTGTGGTCGTTATTGGTATACTAAAGCAGAGAGCAACACAGCCCGCCCACGTTTTCTGCCGTCTTGATTCCAGAAGTATTTTACCTATTCAATTTCAAAATCCTTTATAAAAGAGTTCTAAGCCATAAACAAAACCAACCAGCTCTGAGATAAATCGCACCATTAAAATTAATCTAATTAAGATTAAAAGCAAAAAAGTATTTGAAAATTCTGACAAAAAGAAAAAGGTACAAGACTGTGTACTTACCGTCTTTCATGAGGGCATGAACTAAAATCCCACAAAGCATTGCAAATGACCAGTGGTGTGGTCCTACCAAAAAAGTGGTTTACCATTGCCCAGTTAAGTGCGTTAAGTGTTTTAACTAAACCTGTACTACTGTTCTTTTATTTTGAATTAATGCAGTAATGCAATTTTTTTTACCTCTCTCTCTCTCTCTCTCTCTCTACAAGAACAAGCTCTGACATATGCAATAAAATGTAATGGCATGTCATGAATAGGTGTGTTTACTGGTGTTCATTGGTGGGAAACAATTAACATGCACTCGAATGCTATATGATTTTGACAAAATTATGTTGCTTCTGACAGAAAACACGCTGATTGTCACTGATCTTTCTCCCAGCCGTTTCTGTCAAGTGTAGTGTCCTTGTAAAGCAACAGCTGATATCTCACACAACTCACGCGAAAGGTGTGTGTGTTTCAGGTCCATTTCTCTCGATTTGTGAAACATTCTCAGCAGTTTGGGTGTGTGATGCTAAAATACGGGACAAATAGCATTGCGTATGGATTTCATACGGAACACATTTTTTTCCCGTAATTATGGGATGATTCCTTATTTTACAGAATGTTTGGCATATTTTATTGATTCATTTTACCTGATCCTGCTTCAGCGTGAGGGTGACTCTCTCTCTCCACTCACTGTCATAAATTCCCGCAAGTCGATGATGGCGGCGACAACTGTTGTTAGGGGCAAGGAAAGGCAGAATTCAAGTGATAATGCACCAAATACAACAAAGAATCTCCAGTTTCACAAAACATGCATCCAATAGAGTTAAAGAGAAACTAACGACAGTAGATTCTGGACTTTTGAAGCAGCAAAACAAGTGGGTATACCGAGGGTATACGCAAATATTGATCCTTAGAAGTCGTTATACCGTACGCAAACAGCCCTGGGAAAAAAGCATACAGCGTATACGTGCGTATGGCCCCGACTACACCAATGCAAATGACATAATCTAATTGGCAATTTGGTTGTGGCATTCGCAGTTCATCATGGAAGTGAGCGGTCGCGGCAGAGCTCTTTTGGTGCGCCTTGTTGGCCGCGTTTCTCTGATTGGTGGATCTCTGCGGATGCAGGATCGTGGGTAGTGTAGTTATTTACCATAAATTCCACTAATAAACATTTTTCTTTTAATAAAGTTAAAATAACGTGGTCTGATATCTTCTACAGGAGCATATAGTATATCATTGATTAACAACCTCTGAGCTCATGGTAGGTCTATTTTTAAAGGTTTATAAGTTACTGTTAAAAATCAATACGCCTATGGAGAAAATGAATGGGATTTTTACTTCTGGAACTAGACTCTTGCGCTCTATTAGCCATCAGGAGCAATGTGCTACATATTTAGGTGAACTTAGGTGGACAGAAACCCTTCTAGAAATCTTCGTTTTCTCTTGCCAAGGATTGCAACCGTTTAAACTGTTTGTGGCAACTTGTGGCATTAATAATACAGAATTCAATTATTATGCAGTCAAACATGGCTCATCCAGTCTCTAACCATGTCCGAGATTTATTTGATTTGGCCATAATTTTGTTGCAAATGTATTCGTACATGAATACATGCACAGGGATTGCATTATCTGTGATTAAGGCTATCGTGTCAGCCAGAATCGTTAAATACACATTTCAGTGGATAAAGTCAATATTCCAAGAAATGTGACATGTATGAAGCACTTCCTTGGAATAAGCGAGACATGACCCTCCCACTCAGGGCTGCAACTCACATTTGCTGCAAGCCATTCTTTGCCCTACTGTTGGAAGGAGCCAATATACAGTTCAAAGTTAGAAAAACAAAGATAAGGCACACATAGGAACTCTGACACTGCAACCAACCCAACTCCTCCTGCGGTGAACATGCAGGCAAAAATGAGCAATTACTAATTTACCATCCCCTTACCTAATCTAACACTTTCCCTAACCCTAGTTGTGAGTGATGCCCTCTTTTGGAGATTCCACCCCCATTTGGAGATATCCAGCCTGCAGCTATACCTACTTGTAAAAATGTGTAAATGTCATTGCATTAGATAACAAAATATCAAACCAAGTGGCATTTATTGTTAAGAAAGAACAAGAACACTTTTTAAGCATACCATGTCACAAAAATTTGTTTGATTTTAAATCATAAAGCAATAGATGTTCAAAATGTAAGTATTTTGTTTTTTTAGGTTTTTGTATTTTGTTATCTAATGCATTGAAAGTCATACATTTTTAAGTTTGACTAAAGCTGGGCACACACTGTATGATTTATACTGTCCTTAACAATAGTTGCCTGTTAGACTGTACGATATTATCCTAGTGAGATCTTGGGTAAAAGCCATGGCACCATTATGTCAAGATTTTGGTCCCAATCATCCCGATTGACAGTGTTGACTGGGTGTTTTATGTTATCTGGCCGTCTTAGGTGCAGTCACACTGCACAATTGTGATGGCAAATTTCTGGCACTGCTAGAACTTCGTTGTAGGCTAAGATTCTTCGTCATTTTCTTTTTCTTTTTTCTTTTTTTTGGGGGGGGATTTTCTCCCCTGTTCTCCCCAATTTGGCATGCCCAATTCCCAATGCACTCTAGGTCCTCGTGGTGGCGTAGTAACTCGCCTCAATCTGGGTGGCGGAGGATGAATCTCAGTTGCCTCCGCGTCTGAGACCACCAGTCCGCGCATGTTATCACGTGGCTTGTTGAGCACGTTACCGCAGAGACCTAGCGTGTGGGAGGCTCAAGCTATTCTCCTCAGCATCCATGCACAACTCACCACGTGCCCCGCCGAGAGCGAGAACCACATTATAGTGACCGCGAGGAGGTTAACCTAACGTGACTCTACCCACCCTAGCAACCGGGCCAACTGGTTGCTTAGGAAGCATGACTGGAGTCACTTAGCACGCCCTGAATTTGAACTTGCGACTCCAGGTGTGGTAGTCAGCGTCTTTACTTGCTGAGCTACCCAGGCCTCCAAATTGCCCGTCATTGAACATTCGGTCACACTAATCAAGCAAAAAATGCAGATTTTACCCTAAAATGAGAGAAATCGTTTACAATCATTGAAATATGATGGCAAAATCCTACAGTGCGAACCCAGCTTTAAATGTCAAAATTATTTTTGGGACCACTGTAAATGGTCAAATTAGTTGACTTTCCTTTGCCCTTCTCTCTATGTCCTAAACTGTCATTAAAATATCCATACTTTATACTTGTACACAAACCTTCATACGTTGCATTGGAGGTCTGGTTTCGCAGTGCATTTCAGAGACAGTTCAAGTGTCCTTTCTTTGGTGGCTGACACACACAGAGACACACACACTGCTCTGCTGCTCCTCTGTCCCGGGGAATCTTCAGGTGGCCCACTCTGCGGCTTCCTGCTAATTAAATTCCAACGCTGTCCATTAGATGGATAGAGTGAGCGCACTGCTGACTCAACACAGGTAGGGCAGCACGCTGTAATGGGAAGAGGAGCTCAAGTGGCCAAGCAATTCATTTGGACCCCATTTTACACATCCCTGGGTCACCACATGCTTTCAAGGGTGGTAAGAGGAGAGAGGGAGTGGAGAGATGCAGATAAGCTAATATCATCCAAATGCTTTAATTCTAAAACAGACACCATGCAAGGCGGTGTCCTCTAAAATGTACAGAGGTTGTGAGCGAGGATTGTCAGCAGGATCCGAGTTGTCAGCATCGATGTGAAGCTGTGCTGTAAAGTAAATTCTTAAAGGGATAGTAAATGATGTCAGAATTTCATTGTTGTGTGAACTATCCCTTTACCGGTCAGTATTGTTGGTATTTCACATCAACAGTTAAGTATTGTCACTGAAAATGTAATCTCCAGCACTTCAAAAAATTACTGGTGTTTTGGGTTTTGCTTTGCGCAGGAATTTTGCAGCTGAAAAACTGGAAGTTTTCTCTACTCGAATAGCCAGAGGTCATCTAAAGAGCTTACATGAAAAAGCATGTGACCAGTATGAGAGCGGGTGTCGAGATGAAGTCTGTAATTTGGTTGGTCAGAGTTTGGACGAAGGCCCAGACTGACTTAGTTGGATGCGGTACTGGATACTACGCCAGCCATGGAGGCAGGGCTGTCGATATGTCATACACTTTTACACACTTTCATGTCAACAAGATTGTTTGCTTTGGTCAAAAACTAAGTTGACTGTATTAAAGGAAAGTGGTGTAGAAACAGAATTGGTTTCAGGTTTGTATTGAGCTCAGGCCTGAAATGTCACCCTCTTGGGAATTGTGTGGTATTGAATGATTCCGGTTCCAATTCCGACTCCTTCTTGATTCCATTAATGATTATTTTGAAGAAGAATTATTTGTAAAGTAAGAAATACAATTCTTATTGTATTTACTGTTAACAAATGATATACATTCTTAGTTTCATGGAATTCATGGATTCTTAGGATTTTTTATTTATTCATTCATTTTTATAAAATACCACTAATTACCATAAAACTCATATTGTGTATCTTTAACTACACAGTTTTCTATGAACAGTCAGTAATTACTCAGATTCTCATGAGTTGCATCTGCATAGGCTGAAGAATGCACATTTGAACCATTAATGTAACCGAAAATCATGAACAACATTGAATAAAGGTATTAAAAAAGGATTTTTTTTTTCCAACTGATGGGGTTCAAGATGCAGCTAGAATGGTTTTGGATTTCACTGCCATTTTTTCTCGTATTTTTCAACAACAATAAGCACCCAGTAGGGCTGCACGATTATGACGAGAATCATAATTGACATAATTGACATTTCAATTAATAGAATTTACATTAAATACTTATTTTGTTTGGGGCAGTTGCATGCCATATTATTTACAGTATGTAGGCTATGCATCAAAACAACTTGAGAACGGTGTTCCTTACCTGCTTTAATATTATAACCGCATGTAAAACTAAAAGTTTTATTCACATTTTGAATACATTGTACAGTATAATTTAGATTGTGAGCAATACTGATATGCATTTAGACTAATTTAAACATGCCAGATTTGCCTTAGAACGGCCCAAAAAATATGTTGTAAATAGAAAATGTTGGCGTAATGGGAGTACACCTAAATGGAATGATGTAACTGACAATTTCGACAGCTGTAATTGTAATCTCGATTATTTGTTTTAATTAATTGTGCAGCCCTAAGACCCAGGTTAATTTGTTACATTTTTTGAATTTGCAACATGTATTATTTCTACACTTTTGAACTCAAACAACTCTTAAATAATTCTGAAGTCATTTTATCAATTGAATAATGATCTCTATGAGCCCTCTTTGCATTTCTTGCAAAGTTTTGGCAATTCACATTTACGGATCCCCAATGAAAGAGTTAAACTTGCAAGCTGCAACTAACAAAATGCTGGTTGAGCAGTCAAGAAACATAGAAAAATTTGTGAAAAAAACAAAACTTTCCCTTTCCTCCTCTTTTCCTATTAGCATGTGAATCGCCATTCATTCATTTATGTTCCATTATAGACTCATGAGTGGCTGTTTCTATGGGGCTGTCCCATCAAGAGTTGCACACTAAAGCTTTGGTGAGGATTTAGTGTTAAGCAAAAAGAAGCGTCTTTTCCGTGCACACCTATTCCTCCCTTCAGCATCAGTCAGGCCGAGGTAATGTTATGCGTCAGACTATTGCTCAGCGACAATATGTCAGTGCCCTGCAGGGAGGCACAGGGCACAAGTGAAGTCGGGGCGGAAGATGAGGGGGGATTTGGTTGGTGATTGAAGAGAGGGGTGCAGCTGGCTCCCCCAGTCTCCCCATTCCCACACTTTCATGCCAATGGGCTGGTTTGTACTGGTATATTCTAATTCACCATTTGCTTAATTAACATCTCATTTGAAAAACTTGTTGCATACCCCCCCCACCCCCTTCCAAAACAATGCGGGCCGACTGAAGAGACCTAATCCTGAGCGTCTCTCGTCAAGATAAAAGCAATCTACAGTTTTAACAACCCTTTTCTCCTGTGCAATTAAAACGGCCCATCAAAATCTGCCTGGTGTTCTTCGTTAGGAGAGTTGTATATCGCTTCTTCAAGATTTCACATAATGTGCGCTTATTTAGGCATTATGACATCATTGCTTGCAATATGTCAAACTCAATGTGGAAAGCTTTACAGTGACTCTCACACTTGTGTTGTGGCTTTATGATTTATATAGATGTGTATTCATGCAAACTAAACAATAATTACATTTTCTAGAGTTACCCCAAGTCTGTTTAATCGATTAGTGCCTTCTAAATTTAAGCATATATCTTGGCTGTGAAAGAAATGTGAAATGAAAAAAAAAAAAAAAAAAAGAGACAAGGATGCTACATCACTGGAAAATTTTGTAGCAAATGCCGGTTTGTAATGTATAAGGAGTTTGCATTTTCTTGTCATTCAAAGCAGATGTGTAATCCCTTCATTGCTGATATGATGCGACAGGACAGCAGTGCTTCTGCGAATGCTCTGGCTCCTAAAACATCTCTACAATTCATGCTTAGATAAACCCTTTCTCCATTCTCTGCACCAGAACAGGTACTTTTCAATAAATCAAGCCCTGAGATGTGCATACTTTCAAAAAACCTCACTTAATTCTTGTTTTTAGATACCATCTGAGCACTTGAGGTTATGTTTCAGTGTGCATGTACTGTATGTTTCATCAAACAGAAAGCTGAGAGCATCCCTCAAGTTCACTAGACAAAATACTGTATCTGGCGTGTTTGTCTTCTGTTACATTAGGGATGGAAATTTTTTGGCCGCTTTTTTCTATCCTGCCACAGCGGTTATCCTGGGGCGAATGCCACAGTAATATTTATACCCCAGAAACACTGAGCAGATACATTTGTTCCTCTGGCTTCTCTTTACGAGTGTTGCACAAAGACTGGTGGTGCTTGAGGTTTTGGAAATGAAAGGGAAATGAGAGGGGAGTGTTTTGGTCAGGCCTGTATATTTTTGCAGCCCTCCTGCATGTGGACTGCTGTGATGCTTGGTTCCACCGCAAAACACATGAAGACAAGTGCTTGTTCTCCACCCCCTTCTCTTCAGCTCCTGACATTTCCACAATGGTTCAGCATAGGGCAATTTGGAGATGGAAAGAAACATATTATATTTCTCTATTCTGTGTGGAGATGAAATGATAGGCCTCTAAGTTTATGACAACCCTAACCTGCTTTGGCCACAGAGGTCCACAGGGTGGAGAAGAACAAGGTGGAGGAGGACGAGATTAAGGCCACGTCCACATCCACATCAATTTGTCTTCGTTTGGAAACATATTGATTTTGTTATGTTTACGCCTCTCATGGACACTACAGGGTGGCCCCAAAAAAAAAAACGGGTCCACTACGTTTGATTGCTCATATCTTAAAAATGCATAAAGGCATGTGCATGATTTTTGGCGTACTTCTACGACTTTTTGTCCCAAACACAAATGTGAACTTTATTTGCATCAGTTGCACAAAATGAAGTGCCGCCATCTGGCGATACACATGGCCTATAATAATAAACACATTACTTTCATGCAGAAATAATCAAAAACTTCTAAAATTCAGACAATTTACTGTTACGAAATATAAAAAACAAAATGACATCACTGTGATGTCATCTTGAGCAACAATTTGCTACAAATAAATAAGTAAATAGTTTAGCTAAGTTTTCAATGGCAGCAAACTTCAGTGCTTCTCTTTCGCCATGTGGCCCCGGGGCCACCCTGTAGAATGGCGTTTTCCCTTAACCAAATTAAACATATTAGTGTGGACTTGGCCTAAGACCTCATTAACACTAATTCCTTTTCATTGGAAAAATGCATTGATTTTGCTAAGTTTGCACCTCTCATCAGCACTAGAATGGTGTTTTCCCTAGACCAAATATGGAGTTGTTCAAAAACGCTCTCCATTACCGCATACTTTTAATATGATAACATTAGGAAACTGAAAACAGAGTTTTCAAACAAAAACGAATTAGTGTGGACCTTGCCTAAAGTGGGTCGCACACCAGATGCGTCTGGCGGACAACATGGCACGCTCTAAAATTTTATTCTAAAATAAGAAAATTGCCCCTCTCATCAACACTAGTGCAGTGTTTTTCTCCACCAAAAATGGAGACTTCTGAAAACGCTCTCTATAACCGCATACCTTGGGAAACTGAGTTTTCAAATTAAAACATTCTTTACTATGTTTACACTTCTCATCCAAACTAGAATGGCAATTTCCTCCACCGAAAACTTTCCAAACCAATCTCTATTACCGCATACTTGGGATAACGATGACATTAGAAAATTGAAAACCAAGCATTCCTACGAAAATGGGTTGGTGTGGACGTGCCCTTGGATTGGATTGTTTGCTTTGCCAGGCCATGTTCTCCACTGGACACCCATAATTCAACTGGCTCCTTGTTTGTTTTTCTCTGTGGCAAGACAGCTTTGATTCATTTAGCATGCTTTCATGACATGGAAAGTTATTGCCTCTCTTTTTGTACTCTAGAAGCTGAGCTAAGCAGTCCTGCTCTGCGGTGTCTGCTTTAAGTGTTGCAGAAGACAACACTTTAGGTGCAGTAAGACCAATTAAGCACAGACTTTCATGACTAGTCTTTTTGGTCTCAAAGCTTACCAACCCCCTTCTGTAGTGCTAATCAAACCTGAACACAAGTGTCAATTCAGGGGCGCAATGTTGTTATGTGTTTCACAATAGCACTTCATTCAGTCAGAACTTCACACAAAAATAAAGCTCATTTGGCTTCACAGGCTCCTCAGACTTGCTAGGAATTAAGGTTTGACGCTTTTTGTAAACATTCGCATTACAGACTTCAATTTACATTTTGTTAGATTCACTCCCTTTTTAGATGAGGAAAGATAAATTAGCTTGATGGCTTCCACTGTGCCAGGCCTTGATATGAGACTTTTTTTTGGATTAATGGGATGTGTGGGTTTGTTCAAAGCAGTCAATGGAATGACTGAGCCATTGTGTAATTTGAATTCATGTATTCAGTTATCAGAACAGCATGGGTCATTGATCTGTTTATGGCTATATGATTCGGGACAGTCGTCTTAACGAGAGGGGATTGTACTGTAAATATCTGTCAGCTCTACTGGGAATATTCGAGGTAAATGCTCTTCCCCTCAGGGGTCCGGCCTGAGACTTGCATCTATATCTGCACAGCTGGTGAGATGGATGTGGCACCAGGATGACCCTGCAGTGTCAAATAAAGCACACAAACAGATGATTGTCTTGAGCTGCTTTTAAATTCGTTTGTTACTCAATGAATATTTCAATAATTTCTTATCTCAGTGTCTTGAATTATTGACACATTTATTAGTTTAAACTTAGTAAAACAGTGTGTCAGTGAGTTTTTTTGTGTGTTGTTTTATGTTATTTTGCTTTTGTTTAGTTTAGTTTTAGTTTTTGTGTTGTTTTATGTTGTTTTGCTTTTGTTTGGTTTTTGTTTTTGTTATGTTTTGCCTTGCTTTTTGTTTAGTTTTCTTTGTTTGTTTTTTTTTTGCTTAGCTTTTCATTTTGTTTTTTTAGTTTTTAGTTTTATTTTGCTTTGCTTTTCTTTTTTTTTTTGTGTGTGCTTTTCATCTTGTTTAGTTTTTGTTTAGTTTTGCTTTTCATTTTGTTTTGTGTTTTGTTGTGTTGTGTTGTTTTGTTTTTGTCTGGTTTGGTTTTGTTTTTAGTGTTTTTTTTATTAGGTAGAGAGGGACAGTGGGTTTTTTGGACACTTTGAAGACTGACTTAAACTCTTGCATGAGCACCACAACTCAACATATCAGGAGCACATACTCTAACCAATGTGTCACGACTCATTGTCATCATAATTTACTCAACCTCATGTTGCTGCAAACCCTTATGACTTTATCTCGTCCCTGGAACACAGATAAGATGTTAGGCAGAATGTTAGTCTCAGTCACAATTCACATTCATTGCATCTGTTTTCCTTACTATGAAAGTGAACGGTGACTGAATGTCAATAGGAGCTCAAGAGAAAGAAAGGGTCACCTATCTATGACTACTGGTAACTTTCCTCTTGATCACAGTGCATCCATCCATAGCAAACACTCTGCTCTTTAGATAACTTAGTAGAGCTCATTAGCAGTTCCCCAGTCTGTCCAGTGCTGTTTGCAATTCATAATTACATAAAAAGTAAAAGCATTTGTACAGGAAAGCCCATAAAGTGAAACATGAGGGCATGATTTGAGTCAGAGCGATTAGATTAAACTCTGTAATTAAACCGAGTGACATGGTGTAGCACAGCAAACAATGGTAAGGGAGAGAGACGGACTAACTCCATCAACACCTCTCTCGGGTGGAGGATGTTGTTTGAGGAGATGCCGCTATTTTCCTACCCGATATTTTCACTATACAGAGGTCTGTCTCTTCTCAGCTCTCACCTTATTTGCTCGGGAAACACAGAATTATCTCCTTTTCCCCCCTGGTCCTCCTGTGCAGCACATGATATTTAATCCGTCATCTTTGTTTTCAACAAACACGGCGCAAGCTGTTGCTGGCAGGCCATGAGGCTGAGGGCCCATCTGGAAAGCGGGCCGTGTGCAGGGGAATTAGAGAGGAATTTAAGTAGGGGTTTGGTTGGGAAAGCCTGATAACAGGGCAGTGCCCTGGCCTGTTGGCATCACCGTGGCTTCTCACCACCCCCCTGCCACAGTCTGCAATGTGTTATTGATGCTGCGTGTTATAAGGGGGGGTGGGGGGGGGCGGCTGCAGCCTTTTGTTTTTGTTTGTTGACGTTGCCTACCATGTTTTATTGTGTTGGGCTTTCCGTATTTGAATAGCGAAGAACAGTGGGGGAATCCCCTAGTTTCTCATTCTCATGTCAGTGTAATGAGAGCTAAAGTGGCTTTGGTTAAACCAGATCAATTCTGTCTCTAAAGCAGCAGTATCTCACACAGTGACACTTTTAATGGAGACCACAGGACCACAGTACGGGCTTTATGTAATGTATACCCTATGCATTCAGTTTGTAGAGTGTACAGACTCTCTTAACTCTTCCCAGTGTGTTTATATGTTAAAGTGAATATGTGCGCAAATGCCTGAGATTGATCAGCCGGCATTAGGTTTCCATCCCTGTCTAGCCTCTGAAAGCAGTTGTGTGTATCTCGCCTACAATTAATGCGACAGAGCAGCACAGGACATGATGAATGCAGTCACACTACTAACACTTGTGTGTATCAGCTGTACTCGTTCCCATGACTCAAACCCCCATTTCTTTCACCGGCCAGATCTCACCAATGCACGATCAACCACCGTCCTGCTTACTTTGCTAATTGTTCCCATTCTCTCAATCTGTATCAGGATTACATCGATAAAACCTGCCTCTAAACGTAAAGACCAGGCTTGAGTTTGGATTCAAAGGATTAGCTTTTGATTTGTTGAAACTGATTGGAATTAAAACGATTGCAACTTGGAGCGCAAATAAATATGCAGCTTGATTCTCACGATTTAATCTGGCATGTGTTACAAGGGAGTAAGAAAAGATTATAATGGTTTATTTGAACATGTGTTAGCCATCAGGTTTTGATTATAACTAGATTTTTTACCTTGTTATGGTGAAGTGTAGTAAATGTCTATTAGTGACATTTAATCTCTGATTGTCCATTCTGACAGCTTCATAAAGCCTAATATATACAATGAAAGAAGCCACCCTAGGTGAACAAAATCACCGTTTATACTATGCACAGCATCATTTTAAAACTATTTTGTTGAGGAAAATAAAAAATAAAGAATGTCATGTTCAAACCACTTTTTTCTCCTGAACTAACTAAAGCATCCTAGGGGAACAAAGCCTGCGTTCATAATACGTCTAATATAGTTTTAAAATTAGTTTATTGAGGAAAATAAATAATAAAGAACGATACGTCCAGACCACACCTAAGATTAGTTTTAGAGGTGGGCATTTAGAGTAATTTTGTAGTCGAGTACTCTAACACAAAAAAAACAAACAAACTAATAATCGATTACTTGAAATTTAGAATTTAAGTTCAACCTTAAAACATTTAACCTGTTTTTTCTTATGTTAAAATAGCACTATGCACAAACAACAGCATCTAGATTCAAAAATGATATATATAAAAAAAGCAAAACCATTTGCTCTCACACTTAGAAACGTACAGTCCAAGTCTTCTGAAGCGATACAATTACTTTAAATAATGACAGAATTTTCACTTTTGGATCAACTATTCCTTTAACAGCATAAAAATAAGCAGTTTCATTATTGCCCATGGCAGGTTAAGGCACAAAGGAAAGTCAATATGTGATATTCGAGTAGTGTTTTTACTAGTCGAATATTTAAAGCTGAACGAGTACTCGATTAATCGTTCGCATCTCAAATTATTTTAAACCAATCATCAACGCTCTTCGACTAGCCGAGTTCTCCTAGGTCAAGATTTTCATGGATGTGCATAGACAGGAGAAATATCTCTAAATGAGCACCTTAACCGAACAAAAACGTCAATCCATTTCGTCATTATTTTTAGGGAAACTAAACGAAGCCTGTTCGTGCTTAAGTCTAAATTAGCCTTAATGTAAACTGAGCCATTGAACAATACACAACTCAATTATAAAAAGTTAAAGAGAATTTGAGTTACTTCAACAAGTTTATGTAAGAGATTTAATGTGGTTTAATTTTTTGGTTGCTAGGTTACCATTTCTGCGCTTTCTGTGAGGTGCAAAAAATACCCGTCATGTGTTACATTTTTTGATGCCTTGGGGCTGAAGCTACTTTTGTTCTTGCAGTGCGCCATGCCAAGTTAACCCATCTGCATCATAGTGTTATCTCTGTGTTTCTGTCCTAAGCCTTCTGGCAATGCCAGGTCATTAAACTGTATATCCGTGCAGCTGAGCCTTTTTTTATACCCATAATAAGCATTGCAGCTATTTATTAGAGTGTATTTCTGGATTATTTATCAGTAATCAGTTTTGAAGGTGCTAGCTTTTGATCTTTGCATCTCAAGCTGCTTATCTTTGTAAAAAGTCATCCCACAGCTATGTCACAAGGGGTCTCACACTAAACTTTTCATAAAATTACGTTAAAGGGTTATTTTAAAATTGATATTTTTACATCTTCTATGGCTTTCTCCCCGGTGTTGTTCTATTGGTTGGCGTTCGCTGCTTGTGGGGTTCGTTCGACCATGCATGCTCATTAGATAAGTGAGTGATTCATATGAAAGACGTAAAATAGAGTTATAATTCAAGTGAAGTGCGAGCTAGAGGCAGTAGACCCCAGGCGAGACGGGACCTTACAGTAAAGAGTCCTGCAGAGCTGTGAAACTTTAGAGGAATACGTGACAAATCCCCCCATCCTCACCCACCTTCTTCCCCCTCGTCTCACGCCCCTCCTTTTCCCTGCCTGTACTCTTTCACCCTAAGAGGGGATAAGTCTCTTATGAGAGTCAGACTAGATTAGCCTGCCCCACCAGGAAAGCTTTTTCCCATCCTTCTCTTTCTGTCTGTATGTTTACATGTGCAGTTATAATCAAGCTACAGAGGGTTTATTGCGTTGTCGAGGAACACTGGCATTGTCTGGCATTGTCTGTCTAAGTATATATGGCAATGTCTTTCTTCTATATGCCCATACACTCATGCAGTACTTCAGAAACAACATTCTCTAACACAATAACTGTTTTAGGAAGTGATCTATTTAATGGGTGAATGTGGTTTCATTGATGATTAAGAAACTAAAGTCCTCTGACCATTTTTCCTGGCCATTTGGAGTCAAGATGATACACTTTAGACTTTCTCAGACACACATCGCTCACTGTAAATCCTAAGCACTTTAAGAATGCTTGCATGTGGCGGGGGGGTGGCAACATAAAAGCAGGATCAACAGATGGGTTGCTTGGTAACAGTAGACAGCGGTCACAGTAGCTCGTGGGAGCCTAGACAAGGCACTGGGTTGACCCCGTGCCCTGACGTCACTCCCCACTGATCCTTCTATGCAAACTGCATATGCCAACAAACGTCATGGTTACTTTTGTAACCTCCATTCCCTGATGGAGGGAACGAGATGTTGTGTCGATGTAGTGACACTAGGGGTCACTCTTGGGAGCCCCAAACCTCTGCTTTTTTGAAAAAAGGCCAATGAGAATTGGCGAGTGGAATTTGCATGCCACTCCCCCGGACATACGTGTATAAAAGGAGCTGGTATGCAACCACTCATTCAGGTTTTGTGCTGAGGAGCCGAGACCAGGTCCCGGCCATTTCAGCGGGTAGTTCAACGTTATGGCAAGAGGGACACAACGTCTCATTCCCTCCATCAGGGAACGGAAGTTACGAAAGTAACCATGACGTTCCCTATCTGTCACTCACTCGACGTTGTGTCGATGTAGTGACACTAGGGGTCCCTATACAAAATACCACAACTATCTGAATTGTGTAACGTGAACTGGCGGTGTGTGACAGGCAGACCGCTGTGTGCCTCGTAGCCAGCGCACCAGGCTGTCACGTAACCTCCCCCAACGTTCTTATGAGTGTCAAACGGTCCTACAGGAACAAGTCGACTGCCCAACAATAGGGACAGGCTAGCCCAGCCGAGGCCTCTTTCCCTCTCTTTTCTCCCCAAAAAGAGTGGAATTTGTTAAACGACTGGGAGCTATAAGTGTCTGCGTCGGGGGGTGTCCCTCCCAAGGGAAAGACACCGCGGAGACCACACCCTGCCCAAAAAGGGGGGGGGTATTTTGAGTGGAATACGTCACATGGTCTTACCGAGTCTTGTCGGAAGTATGTCATGTGGAGAGGTCCCATGGTAGGTCCTACCCGAAGGGGGAGGAGTTTCTACAGAGCATGGTGACTGGGGGCAGAGGGGTCTCTGCCCAAGGAAGACGCAGTTTACAGACAGGGAAACGATTTTGCGGAAGATATCACATGGGGTCGCCTTGGGGGAACCAGCACATGTGGAGCACCTACCTCAGTACAGGGTCTCATTAGCACACGTACTGGGCCGGCAGCGAGTTTCTCTGCAAACTCAACTGCCAGAGGGCTAAGGAGGAAAGTCATCCAGGGATCACAGTCTGTGAACACGACTGGGAGTCAAGAATGCACGTCTTCACCTCAAGGGAGGGGAAAGGCGCTATGAGCAAGTGGTCCACCCGGCCAGTTGTCCCGGAACTTACCTGCTCATGCCCGCCAATACATGGGACGAGACCGGCTCAACCCGGAGATTGTAGAACCTCACAAAGGTGTTGGGTGTTGCCCAGCCCGCTGCTCTGCAGATGTCTGCCAAAGAGGCACCACTGGCCAGGGCCCAGGAGGCCGCCACACTTCTGGTAGAGTGGGGTCGTAACCCCGCAGAGGGTGGCACGTCCTGAGCCTGATATGCCATCACGATGGCGTCAATGAACCAGTGGGCAATCCTCTGTTTGGAGACAGCACTTCCTTTCCGCTGTCCACCAAAGCAGACAAAGAGCTGCTCGGAGCTTCTAAAGCTCTGCGTGTGATCCAAATAGATGCGTAAAGCTCACACCGGACACAGCAACGCCAAGGCTGGGTCTGCCTCCTCCTGGGGCAGCACTTGCAGGTTCACCACCTGATCCCTAAAAGGGGTCGTGGGAACCTTGGGCACATAGCCCGGTCGGGGTCTTAGGATCACGTGAGAGTAACCCGGACCGAACTCCAGGCATGATTCACTAACAGAGAATGCCTGCAGGTCCCCTACACTTTTGATGGAAGTGAGCGCAGTCAGGAGGGCAGTCTTCAAAGAGAGTACCTTAAGCTCAGCTGACTCCAAGGGCTCAAAGGGAGCTCCCTGTAGACCCCGAAGGACTCTCTCCTGCAGGAAGGAAAGCACCGATCCGACTGCGCATCTCTGGGGGTTTTCGCGTCGGGAAGAACACCACTTAGTGAACAGACGCCACTTCAAGGCATACAGGCGCCTCGTAGAGGGCGCCCTAGCCTGAGTGATCGTGTCTACCACCGCAGGTGATAGGCCACTTAGGTCTTCCGCGTCCCGTCCAAGGGCCAGACATGGAGATTCCAGAGGTCTGGTCATGGGTGCCAGATGGTGCCCCGTCCCTGAGAAAGAAGGTCCTTCCTCAGGGGAATTCGCCGGGGGGTGGGGGGGCTGTCATGAGGAGCGTGAGATCCGAGAACCACATCTGGGTGAGCCAGTAGGGTGCTACTAGGACGAGCTGCTCCTTGTCCTTCCTGACCTTGCACAGGGTCTGTGCAAGTAGGGTCACTGGGGGAAATGCATATTTGCATAGTCCAGGGGGCCAGCTGTGTGCCTCGGTCAGGGTGTACCAAAGCAGGCACTGGGAGGATTCCTGGGAAGCAAACAGGTCTACCTGTGCTCCAGTCATCAAGATAGTTGAGGATGCGGATGCTCACTTCCCTTAGCGGGGCAAGGGCTGCCTCTGCGACCTTCGTGAAGACGCGAGGGGACAAGGACAGGCCAAAGGGGGGAACCGCCATGCCTGGCCTTCGAAGGCAAACCGCAGGAAGGGTTTGTGTCGAGGTAAGACCAAGACATGGAAGTACGCGTCCTTCAGGTCTACCGCCGCGAACCAATCTCGATGCCGGACGCTCGTTAGAATGCGTTTTTGCGTCACCATCTTGGACGGGAGTCTGTGCAAATCCCGGTTCAGTACTCACAGGTCCAGGATTGGTCGCAACCCACCGCCTTTCTTCGGTACGATGAAGTAAGAGCTGTAGAACCCTTTCTTCATCTCGGGTGGAGGGACAGGCTCTTCACACGCAGAAGGTTAGCGATCTCCGCGCGCAAAGTAGCGGTGTTCTCGCCCTTCACCGAGGTGAAGCGGACGGCACTGAACCTGGGCGGGCGCCTGGGCAAACTGAATCGTGTAGCCATCGCGACGGGTTGGAAAGCGCAAGTCACGCGCCCAAACTCCGAACGAGGGGGACCAAGGGAATGATCACGTCGGACGTACCGGCAGGTGGGGCCTCACTTCGGGGCGGAGCTCGAGGTGCCACATTGAGGGGACTCGAGCCCCATGGCCATGCTGAGTCCAGGGACATCAAAGCACTTACCTGGCTCCTGCCGCCCACCATAAGATAGGCTGAGGAGGGGGGAGGAGGAATCTCGTCCCCGTAGTCCACCGGAACCAATCCTGTGTGGGCGTGTTTGTGCCATAGCTGGGTGCACAGGGGCAGGGGGTCCGCTGCTGGAGCGCCATACCTGCCAAAATGGGACGGTGGACTGTGGTCATGATGATGGAGGTGCGCACCGGACATGTGACCCAGGAGATAAGGAAACCATTCTTTTGTCAGGCTTTTGGGTGCCGCAGCCTCCTGAGCATACGGCGACAAAAGATTCTCCTCCCGGCCCTCCACTAGGGGATGGAGTGGTCTGTCGTCCAGCTCCAGAGAAGCGGGTCTCCTCGCCCCTGGGTCGCCCCTCTCGGGGGGGCTTCGAAGCCTTCCTCGGGTTCTTAGTAGCCGGCCGAGAGACAGGTGGCGTCTGCTTTCTGCGGAGGGCTCCACGCCGGAGCGACTGGGCGACCGTTCCCGAAGGAGGAAGTCCAGCCGAAGCCTCTGCGGATGAGTCAGACCAGATGCGCCTGCTGTCCGATGCTGCGTTCAATAACTCATCGACTTCCCGAGCTCCGAACGAGAAGTCGAACTCGCGCTGAGACGAGCCGGCAGGGAATGGGAGGTCCGGTGGAGGTGGTCCCATTGATGTCCCCAAATCGCCCCCAGTGCTAACCAACACGGCCTCAAACCCGTTGGTAGAAGGACCGGTGCGGGGAGCCGCTGGGGTGGCTTGCTTTCTTACGAAAGCAAGCCGTGACCGCAACGTTGCCATGGTCATGTTCTCGCAATGAGGACATGACTCATCCACGAACGATGTCTCCACATGGGCAGTGCCCAGACACATAAAACAGCGATTGTGGCCGTCAGATGCGGAGAGATAACGACAGCAACCAGGAATAACACACAAACGGAAAGTCATCTTTAAAAAGACGTTCCGTGTGTGCCACTCTTTTTGTGAATGAAAATATACTCTTTTAGAATATACTCTATTATTTTCCAAGAAATCCAAAAAAAAAAAAATTAAGTAAAAGTTCATACATTTTGAAGTTCGAACGTTTATACTAGACGAGGGACGTTGAACATTTTTAGTAAGCTTTTTGGGAATACAAAATATTTGTAACTTTTTAGAGTTAGAAAATAAGAAAATAGTAGTTAAGAAGAATTTTATTTTTAAGAATGAGCACATTTACATGCACGTTCTTTAACCGATTATGTTTAATATGTTGACAATGTGTAAGGTCATGTAAATGCCTTTAACGATTTTCCATAACAGTTTAAGCAAAAACCAATCCGCACATGTAGATTTTACATGAATACCTCACCAAGACGGGCATTTTGGCGAAAATGTTAAATGTATTTGACCGTTCAGGCGCACATTAGCACAAGCATTTTCAGAACGCACGCATGTTCAGCACACACACATATGCCGTCTGCCAGTCAAACAGGGTGCACCTGTTGCTAGATCGCTTGCGAATTATACAATTTCGTGCTCTGGATTACTTTCAACAGCAGAATAAGAAAGTGACACAGGCCTAGGCTATCACAAATATAGCGGGATATTTTTTGTTATTGATGTTTTAATCAGTCTGCTTGTCCAGTCTGGCAAGTAAAATTCTCTTTCACTTGCCCCTTCAAAAATCCACTTGTCCTTGACAAGCAGACAAGCGTTTATATCGAGCCCTGATTTAATAGTGTATTCAACATTCTCCGATAGCAATTTTTTCTTCTGCAGTATAGCTCCTAAAGTAAATGTACGTTATTTTAAAGGAGTTTTAGATATTATTTTGGAAAACAAGCCAAAAAAGACTCATCAAAATGTTTTTTGTTCCACTGTATAATGGGCTAAGACTACACTCTCTCACCTTTATGTTCACTTCAATCCATCTTTAACTCACAAAAAACAAACTTTCTCTTCTTAATAGAGTAGCGTATCGTCAATTTTCTTCATGATAAGGTACACACAGTGAACGTGACATATATTATGATTCACTACGTCACGAGCCATCACGTTATAATCTAGCTGCAGCAAATGCGCACGAGTGACGAGCTTCCCCATGCCAGAGTATGCATCAGCCGAGAGAAGATTCAATCTCTTCCCCAGTCACTTCAAACAACTCATAGAAGCGGAGCTAACCACACAGAAAAATGCCAGTTTCAGAGTTTATTTTCATAACCCTTATTATTTTAACTTTAGTAAATGGTCACATTACTAATGCGCACAACGATTATTGTGTCGCATTATGTTTCGCAATGAAACACCCCGGCGTTAACGGAATGCGGCACAATAATCGTTTTATCTCGATTATCTTGTTTCCATAACTGTTGGAAGCCAAAATCATAATTGAAAATAAAATTTGATTAATTGTCCAGCCCTATTGTGCATATAAACGTGCACAATGTTTCATGGTTCCGGCCCCAGGTATGGCCACAGATCCACCATGTAATATTTTATATGCAGTGATTTGTTTATTTTAATTGTAGAGTTGTTTACCTTTATTTACGCTAGGCATGAGGTGACCGTGACATTGGGCTGTTAGTATAATATTTTTAGTGTGAGTTGTGTCCTACTGGAAAAGGTAGGATTCTGGTGTGCATGTGTGAAAGCCGTGCCCTTACACTGCAACAGCTGGCCAGCCAATATTAAAACCCTGCTGTCTTCCACAGCACTGCTCCTTTCACAGCTGTGATTAGTGGCTGTCTGGTCTGTTCTGTAACCTTAAGAGACCAGATTTCTGTGGACAGGAAGTGAGGCACATTGTGAGTCTGGTAAGTCTGAGACAGGGGCACAGCAAGAAAAAAGCAAATCCGATTGATATGATAGTTTGTTATCATTGGCCTGCGGATCAGCATGCTGGCTGGTGGGGGGTGTTGCTGATCCACCCGTTAAGCTGATAAATATTTAAGAGCTTTTGGAGCCAGAGCATGGTACAGTTGGAGCTCCTCATCTGGGTTCTTTAATTAGGACGCATTCTGCTCCAGTGCCCTCTGCCTCCCGCATCCAGGGAGATGTGGGGTAGAGAGAGAGGGGCAGCAGGGCTGCTTGCCTGGACCCTCATCCGAGAGAGAAAGAGAAAAGAGCAGCGCAAGTCTGCCAGCGTCTGCTGGGTGGCATTAAACATCAACAGATGCTGTGCACATATTGCGGGCTGAGATGCGCTGCTTGCCACAGAAGGCCCTCTTTTTTTATTTTTCGTAATCACAACATCCGTTCAAACAAATGACGAGGAGCAAAGCCCTGGAGTAAACAATTAAAAAAATGCAACTGAAATTAAAAACAAAGGCAGCGTCGACCACAAAAAGCCCTTCAACCTCTTCCAGCTGTGTTGCTCTCTTGCCTTGAAAGCATCTATATTTGGCACCAACTGTGTGTTCTTAGACAGCTTTCACCATGTGCAAGATTTTGTTTAACAGTAGCGGCGTAAAGCCACCCGGGATTATCTGTGAGACAAGGTGATAAATACACTGTTTTAGTCCCTGTTTAAAGATGGGTGGAAAAGACAAGTAAGAGGGATTTCGGGAGAGAGAGCAGATCTCTGTTGTGTGTCATACTGATCTGTGCACATTGGTGTCCCACTTGCTGCTGCTGTTGTCACAGACCTGTTTGATCACACGGTTTGATTCTGCCCACAGTTGGACCACTAGCTAGCTTTTTCCTTTTAACTGCCCCATAAAATACACACAAACAGTAAGCTAGACTCGGACTTTAAGGTATAGTTCAACCAAAAATGAAACTTCTGTACTCATGTTACTGTCAATCCTGAACATTCTGCCTATTAACATATTTTTTTGTGTTACACTGAAGAAAATTATACAGGTTTGTAACAATGAGGGGTGAGTAAATGATGATTGGATTTAAATTTTCGGGTGAACTATCCCTTTAAGCAGATGCAAATTATGAATTTCAGCTGTTCCTCATATTCTAGCCAACATGTTGAACCTGGATGTCGCTGCCCTTCATTGCCACCCTGCTGTGATGACCTCACAGTGTCACTGTGTCTGTTAATAATACTGCTGTGCATTGCTTCAATATGACAGCGTCCCTCTGCGTTTCATAAATGATACTATCATGGCCCCATATACGCCTTCCATTATTGAGGAGCCTGTGGTACAAGTGGCCACCTTCACTGTCAGAGCCGGACACTGTCATATGCTAAATCAAGGGGGCATGGGTGGGACATTTCAAGCTCCAGCCTATTTGGATGGGTTGCATAATTCTCTGTAGATTGTACACAGTAGCTTTAAACGGTGTACACCCAGAGGCTCTCAGCTTCTTGGCTACTGGAAAGCACTTGTGTAACAGGTAAAGGATGGGCAAGGAGGAGGCGGGAACCGGCTGAACTGTCAACATAAAGTTTAATGAGAAACTCAACATAAAACAAACATAAACGAACACACACACATGCAGTGCGGACGCGTGTGTCTCTCTCTCTCTTGAACTGGCGCCTCTGGCTCCCCTTGATCTCGCTCGCCAGCTGAATGCACGGCCTGGCCACACCCTCCTCCTCGTCACACTCCTCCCCCGTCATCTCTGGAGGGGAGACGCTGCCCTTCCGGACATTCTGTCAGCCGGTGGTCCACCCTGCTTCCTGTGAACCTGGAGGAGAGATGAGGGGAAGCGTGGGGAGATGGAAAGGGCGAGCGGAGACACAGAGAGAGAGAGAGAGAGGAGACAGAGAAAAGAACTTGCTCGCCGGCTCCCGGACACGCTATCGCCCGGTCCTCAACCGCTCCTCCGCCCTCTGGCAGACACCAGCTCACTCCTCCCCTGGTGGACGGCAGCGACCCCTCCGTCCCCAGGCAGATGGCCATGGCTGCTCCCCTGGTGGTTGGCAGCGACAAGAACTCCATGGCACCGCATCCCTCCTCCCTCCCGGGTTTCGGGACCAATGTAACAGATAAAGGATGGGCAAGGACGAGGCGGGAATCGGCTGAACAGTCAACATAAAGTTTAATGAGAAACTCAACATAAAACAAACATAAACAAACAAACACACACACACACACACATGCAGCGCGGCCGCGTGCGTCTCTCTCTCTCTCTCTCTCGAACTGGTGCCTCCGGCTCCCCTTTATCTCGCTCTCCCGCTGATCAGCTGATTCAGCGCTGGCCATGCATCACCACGGCTCAGCCATGCCCTCCTCCTCGTCGCAGCTTGTTTTGCTGCAAAGCAGTGCGTTGAGAGTCCTTGGGGCCATTCAGACCAAACACACTTTTGCATCCGTCCACGCTGTTGCACTGCACACTTTTTATTAGATGTTGTGTCAAGTTTAAAAGAACTTCAATTGTTTTTTCATTTGTATTTGTGCCGCTTCATCTAGCTTTTTTGTCGGAAGAATGCATTCGGTCTAAACAGACCCTAAAGGCCGAAACATACTTTGCACAAGTACGTGAACGCAGATGCTTCTAGATACGCAAGTTGGATTTCATACATTGTTGCGTTTCAAAATGTGTTTGTCCGCAATTCATAACATAATGCAAGTTGCATTCTCAACATTGCCACAAGGAGCACTATTGCGGACAATAGTGTGAACTGTCTGCTTCTGCGATGAGTTTTGTTTTTCAAGCCAACTACTGTCATGGCGGAGCAACAGTTTGATGAGAAAGTAAGTCAGTATATTTATAGCAACTTACTTGAATAATAACACATCTGGTTTTATGGCACAAACTTTTGAAGGTAATTCTATCAGCCCCTTGAGTACTGAGGTTTACCACCACAAGAACGCATGTTAAGCATGTTGAACTGGACTACACGTTGGCATTTCGTTGGACAAACAATCACATCCGCGTTGCGTACTTGCAAAAAATATGTTTCTGGCCTTAAGGGCCGTTCACACAAATGCGTTTTTGCATCCGTTCGCACTGTTTTTCAATTGTTTTCTATGTAAACATGCGCTAGATGGACATCTTTTACCATTGCACCGCATCTCACTGTTTTTTCAGTGTCACATTTTTTAAATGCCATTAAAAAGAACTTAAAAACGCGACTCCAGACACCTGCGTTCTGCACTCTTAGTGGCACTGCATCTAACTTTTCTAGCGCAAGAATGCTTTCAGACTGAACAGCCCCTAAGTAAGGCTTAAAGTTCCATAACACATGGGTAGTAAAGCTATGGGATGTGTAATTAAATAGAAGCAAGCACAAAAGGGCCAGAGCAGTGTGTGTATGTGTGCGTGTGCCTCTGTGCCCTGCCATAGAGTGCAGGTAGGTGGCAGAGCGCGAGGACCTGAGAGAGAAGGCCAGGTTAAGCTTGCATTACAACTCATGAATTGTTCAAATCACCCAGATCAACAAGTGCACAGGCTTCTGAATGCTGTTTTCCCTTTCTTTCATGCACTGTTCTTGCAAATATCTTTAAATATACAGTATCATTTTAAAAATAAATAACATCACAACATGGAGGTATAGTAATTTAAGGACTTTCAGTAGCATCAGGGTGTAGTGTAAAAAAAAAAAAAAAGAGAGAGGATAAGAAGGAAAGAAATAAATGCAAGCTGTATCCTTTGAGGTGTGCCCTTGACCTCCCTGCATCACTCTGGTCGTATTCACTGCCTCGACTACAGCAATAAGGAGGCTTTATGTGAACTGAGCCCGGGGCAATAGCGTCAGGAGCTGAGGACCTCTGCACCAGGAAATGCTTAAGGGATCTGCTCTTTCACACAGTCAGTCTCCCACAGACTCCGGGAGACCATTTTATCTCCAGTTGCTAGGATAACAACTCTTAAGCTTCCAGCAGTCAGAAGGCCTGCTGGGCCTTTTTCTGCACAGACACAAAGAATGCAGCATTTTTTGAAAGGGTTCGTTATTAAAAAAAATTATATCTGAGGTTCATCCCTGATCCGAGAAAGTGTATAACTACTCCAAAATACATATATATACTTTTTTGTCCTTTAACCTTTTTTGTTTTGGGTTTTATTTTTGGAAGAGTGAGAGTAAGGGAGGGAGGTACGTTGTTATTTGGCAACCCAAAGAAATGTGCCTCTGATGGTCTTGCATGCCTTTTTCATCGCAAGGATTAAAAAGACAAAGAAATCAAAGTTCTTTGGTGGGGCGAGCTACTAATGAAACAGTAAAATAGATAAATGAAAAGTGTGAGGGCCGTGCTGACTCTGAGTGACTGCGCCCCACCAGAATTAAGTGGACTCCTCCTGTTCCTTTTGTGCACGTTGCCCAGCAGCACAATTGGGTCCAAGTTGCCAGCACAAGTGCGCCTCAAAAAGCCACACAGCAGCCACTTTTGGTCTCCATTCTTTGGCCACAGAGAGACATGCTGGCCTTTAATTACAGCGCTCTTTCAGTCTCATACAGACCCTTCACTCTGGCTCCCAGACACCTTGGCAACATCAGCCTAACAAAACTTGGGAAATACTGTATAGCTTGTGTTAAACAGTCAATACACTTCTCTCATCAAACGGCTCCCTCCCCCACACACCATCTTCTTTTGGGATTTGTGCATGGGGTGCTGCAAACTCAACTTCAGGTTGGTTACCATCTCAGTGGACAGGCTGTATAAGAGAGATCTGATTACATTTCTGCAGCTCTATTCTTGCATTTTATCCCAATCCATGAGTCTGTTCTCTTGATTAGATTGAGAATTAACTAGGGTTGCAAATTTTCTGAAATATCCTTGATCGACAATCGTTAACGTACATGAATGAAATTGGATTAATCATTAGCAATATTAATCAAAATCTATTCATTTGACCAACACAAAATTGGTGTTATTTTAAAGCCTAGAAGCTGGACTTTACAGTGCATATAGGTAATATGACCAACACATAACAAGTGGAATTAAAAATGTTCAGTTTTCTTAAATTATGAATTACTGTACACCATATATATTGTATGACAAACATACAGTCAAAACATCGCACAGATCGGCTATGTTGAACGTAGTTCGAAATCTCTCTAAGAGTGTTATACAACATGCCATCACACACGAGTGTATAGCGAGTGTAAGGTAAAAGCTGTGGATTTGTATGTGAAAACAGAGCTACATATGTTATAAACAGATGTTTTTTGTCACGTTTTTGCTTGTAACTTCATGAAACATAAACAGAATATAAAAAACACGCACAAGGGTACTTAGAGCGGATGCTCCAGATTAAAATGAGCCCAAATACAACGTGATATGATACATAGATCTTGATATAATCTTGAGTGACTCGACATGCTAAGTGGCTAAAACCAGGTTTACATTATTTGATTTTGGCCACAGTTTTTATGATCTGAGACAAATCAGGGGATTGTAAAAGATTTATCTTGCTGTAGGGCAAAATTGTCAGTCTATGATCATTTAATGGGACATGCTCACTGATGGCTGATTAATTGCCTTTGTGATGAATCTTAGCCTCCGACAAAGTTATAGCAGTGTCAGAAATTTTGCGTCGCAGTCGTGAAGTGTGACCGCTCCTACTATGCCAACTGATGTTAAACACCTAGTCAACCCTGTCAATTGGGACGATTTAGACCAAAGTTATGGTTACAACTAGGGCTGTGTCGATACAATCAAAAATCGGTATATACTTTTTGTATCATACCTGTATTTTATCAATACGTTAGCTCCATATATCGATATTTATTTAAAACTATTTGTGTATTCATATCATTCAACACACAACAAAGTTGGCTCACTATTACTTCCAAATAAAATTGAATGAGCTCACCAAGAGACAAAAACGTGATGTTTCGAGCTACATGCTCTTCATCAGACATCAGTATATAACTAAAATATACCCAAATGAATTGGAATTGAAATTAGAATTGATTCGTAATCGAATCAAATTATGATATTGTGATGTATCGCAATATATCGAATCGTGACATGTGTATTGAAATATTTATCGTATTGTGAGGTGCCAGGCAATACCCAGCCCTATTTACAACATGTATTGTACAGCCAGACATTATGTCTTTTACCCAAGATCTAACTGGGATCATATCGTAGAGTCTGTAAAATGTTTTACCCGTATTAGATGCTTTATACTATATATACCCCATTTATTTTGTTTTTGTTTATTTTTGATCGATTAAGTTATTAATGGCAAATATTTGAGAATTGATTAATAGTTAACAAACCTAGTAAAACATTTCATTTGTTTGTTGTTAAGCAAAGAGGTTAGGTTGGTGTGTTTTGGGCACACATGAAAGCAGGAGCCCAGGTTAGTGTGTCACACAGCCTGTGCTCAAGGCCGCTTACGTGGCCTACTTCCCACCGTGGTCAGTGGGTCGGCTGTCCTGAAGTGAACCCTTTCCACACTTTGGCCCCCCTCTGTCTAATGATACTTAGAGCTTAATCGCTTTGGACTTTCCAATTACGCCAAGGCTTTACTGCACTGCTCCTTTTGCAGTGGCAAAACACAGAAGTTTTTCTTCCCCCGAATCCCACTCCTAATCTGGCAGGTGGTGAAAACAGACGTATTGTTGAGACATTTTGTGTGAATCTGGCAGCTGTGTCAGATTTACAGTTGTACAGTACATCCCTGATCGTGCAGCCTATGGGCAAGGATCATTCTCCCAGGGTGCCGAGACAGACAGAGAGGTGGAAAGGATGAGAAGAGGGAAAGAAAAAGGCTGCTGTTGGCCTACAGGGACAGAGGGGTCGTGCCGGAGCAGACAAGTGGAACACACTTTTTTGTGGGGGTGTTGTGTTGGTGGAGAGGGGGGTCAGTTTGAGGGCAGCGCTGAGGGAAGATGAAGGATACGCCACAGGCTGACAGCCACACAGAAAGTACATCACAGTCAAACCCAGTGAAGACCCCCCCCCAACATTCCCACCTCCCTTCCTTCCCACTCCATATTGCCCCTAGCCAACATTGGGATCTGCTCAGTGGGGTTTGTGCCTTGTGATCTCCACTCTGATGTGATGGGGAGGTGGGGGGCTTCAGTCAAAAAAATCCAGAACACAACAACAGACAATCTCTTGTCTCAGATGATGTTAGTGTATATGTCAAAACTGGCTATAGCTGTTAAACATACCTTTATAAAGAACATAAGATCAACCTGTTTATCTGGGTACCCAATATTGTTTTAAGGACTTTTTTCTGCTGATTTCTTTATCTCTTTAATAATAAATGGTGATCAGTATTCTAATACATAATAATGTAGATAATGTTGGTTTGGCCTCCAGATGTAAATAATATCAGTTGTAGCCTCTTTGCATTGTGATTTGTTGGAAACGAAATGAAGCTTTTCTCTAGTATTTGATAAAATTTTTTGACTCTGTTGGTTAGATATTAGCTTAAGAGCATTTGTAATAGAGTGCAAAAGGTCCCGTTCACTTTTTCAGCTGTCTTGGTTCTGGAAGTATTTTTCTTGAAATACTTCCTAAAAGCATTCTAAACCATGAACCAAACCAACACGCTCTGAGGTGAATCACAACATTACAAATCTGATTTAAAGCAAAAAAGTATTTGAAAATCAGGCAAAAAGACGGTACAAGACTGTGTCCATAAAGTCTTTAATGAGGGAATGAACTACAAGCCCATGAAGCATTGCGAATGACGTAATCAAAATAAAAACTATGGAAACATATAAAACTACTGATTTAAAGTTGGTGATTTTAGGTATATAAACAATATATTTTATGTTTATTGCAAAATATACAGATATATACAAATATATACTGTAAGTAGTTTCAGATAGTGATGCACCGAAATGAAAATTCTTGGCCGAAATTGGAAATTCTGGACACACTGGGCCAAAAAACTAAAACTTTTTAGACATTGTTTGGATTTTTGTTTTTTATTAGACTTTGTTTGGAATAATTATTAATTATATAAGTGATTACACTTAGAAAACACATTAACATCATAACATTTAGACTTCTTAATTTAGTATCTTATTGGATAATATTTTTATTGTGAGAGGCGGATGCCGAGCGGGTTGAATTGGACTCATGTTTGATACTGCTAACATAGAGCGCAGCTCGGCTCGGCTTGAACAGTGGGCAGGGACATTTGACCGCTTTGTTGGTGGCTCATACTTAACAGCCTCACAGCCTTTGTTCAAGCACGGAAAAACGCTCTTTATTAATGCGCCAATGACCAAGAGAGCGATCGCTTCATCACTTCTGGGAATGTAGACTCTAAGGGGCAACTAGGAAACGTAAATGCTAACAGAATGTGCATTTTCTTTTGAAATTTTACTACAGAGTGTTTTTGTACAGAGGTGCGCGTGTCTCAGTTGTAAGCACAACCTTGGTACCGTCAATATATCTTCAAACATCAGCTGCTGTTTACATCTTTTGGCATAAAATGCTGCTTTTTCTACATGTAAGTGTTTCTGCCACTGGATTTTAAAGTAAAAGTTTCAGATAAAATTTTCCCAAGCGTAAAGAGAACAACTTGGTTGCGTAACATCTCCTTTTGTGTTTCACTAAAGAATTTAACATTTTGAACCATGCCTTTATGTCCTCCATATCTCACCCACTTTTTGTCCCTGATACCCTTCACTCACCTACTTTCTCTGTTCTTTTTTCATAGCTTGTTGATTATTTCAAGAATCAACTTGTAAATCCAGTCTTCAGCCCTTGGTTTATTTATATGGGCCATAAAATCAGTAGGCCCTAAAATATCTTCTGAGGTCTGACACTTCAACCACGTGTTCATTCTTGTGGCTGGATGTGTCGGCACACGTGAGTTTGTGTGTTTTAAAGTGTGGGGCCTCCCAGTGAAAGTGCTTTCTTGGTGTTTGGGTCACACTTTAACTCCCAGGTCACAGGGGTCAGACATGCCCGCTGTTGAGCAATCTGGGTCAACATGGCAGTGACGGAAAAGAGACGGAGAGGCTGTATGTCACAGGAACAGGTGGCCTTCTCTGACACCACGCTCAGTTTAGAATGGGGCCGGGGGAGATGGAGTTTATGACAAAGCTGCTGTTGGGGCTGCTATTTTATTCAGCAGTCATTTTCCAGCTCGCCTGGCCTTTAGCTCAACAGGCCCATGTAACTGTTTAGCCTTTATCACAAGCTGTGTAGCTAGTCTCTTTGCCTGGAGCTATTATTATGCACCGAGGGAGATCAGAGTGTGTTTTGGGGTGGGGGACGCTCGCAGGAGTCCACTTTGGCTTGCAGATTAACAACAAACCAAATCTTGGAGTGAGCCACTGTCCACAGTGAGGAGTTGTGGTTGGCTCTGCATGTTGGGTTTTGGAGTATTTGATAGTGAGACTGGGAGTAAAGCCATGCCTAGTGTTGGCAGTAAAGCTAAGAAGCCTGGAAGAAAGGGTGATGGAGGGTGAAAGGGAGAGATACTGTGATGTGACCCATACTCCACACCTTCTCTTGTGTCCACTAACGGGGTAATGTCTGCCCTGTTGGTGAAAATAATTTTATTTCTTAGAATTTTGTCTTGTTATCTAGTAGAAATATCTAAATATCCTTAAAACAAGATACATGTACTAGAGAAGCATAATGACATAAGTTTTGTTTTCAGAGAAATTAAACTATAATTTGCTAATGGGGAAAGAAAAATAAACCTGTTTTCCTTTTTTAATTAATTGAATCTTTTCTTGTTCTAAGCATAACCCTCACTAACTTTTGTTAGATTTCTCGAGAACTCATTTTGCTTCTCAAGTAATTGTATCTTGTTTTAAGGATGTTTACATATTTTTACCGTTATAATATGGCTTTGAGTAATATCACTGGGTAAATAGTTTTTTATTTGTATTAAATTCTAATTTAATCTAGACCCTAATTAAATACTAACAGTATAGTGTCATCACTGCAGCGTGTTTATTGTGTTTATTTAGAGTTCCACAGACGGACTACACCAACCCCTAACCCAAACCTTCCTTTACAAAAATTAACCATGGTTTTGCTACAGTAACCATAGTATCACCATAGTATTTTGTAGTAAAATCATAGTAACCACAAAATTTTACATGGTTACTATATAAACACCATATTACTGTAGTAACACCATTGTTAATTGCATCAAATCTATGGTTTCCACCAAAAAAACAAAAACAAAACAAAACTATAGTAATTTAGTAATATAGTAATTATAGTAATTTACTATAGTATTACTATAGTAAAACTACCTTTATATTCATTTTTATGTATTATTATAAGTAGTATTAAATAAAATATTAAGAGAGGAGACAGGAAACAGAATGGGAAAAAGAGTGTGACAAACGTAGAATCGAACCTGGGCAGAAAGTGCGAGGGTTATTCGTTTTGTATTTTGTATTGATGTAATTTTCAATTTATCCTTTCAATTGAATGTAGATTTCACTCTTTGCCTGTTAGATTTAGTTTTAAATTTCATTGTATTTAGTTTTTATTTAAGTTTTAGTATTTAGGGCCAGGGACTAAAAAGGGTTCAAGGAACGAAAACCGAAAGTTCCGGAGTGAAAACTTTATTTTTAAATGCTGGTAACCGGTTAATTTCATTCCGATATATATATTTTGTTTTCATGAAACCAAAGGCCAAAGGGTTTATCGCAGTACATTTTTGGAACAACACCACTTCATGTTGCCCAAAAAAAAAAAGACCATTGATCCTGAAGGAAACTGCTGCATCACACATTTCTTTGCCTAATTGCCTGTTGTGGATGTCGCATTCTGTGAATGTAAACCTTTTTAACAACTTTGTATAATTACTACATATACATGCACAGCTAATCCAGATACAAGGAAAACATTATTAGAGGTAAAAAGTACATTTCTCAGTTGTTTACAAGTCATCACTGAATTATTGTTAGATAAAGTTAATGAAAAATTTAGTTTCCGTTTTTGTTAACAATAATTACACTGGAAAGTGCTATGGTCTTCTCTGATTTACTGTGAAGGGAGATTCATCTTGGTAAGGAAGAGATGCCCTATTCAGAGATGTGGCGCTGTCATGGCTGACAGAAGAGGATCCTTCAATAGTCTCTCATTAACCTCATTTGCACTGCTGGGGGATAATAAGACTGCTATTTCTTCCATCTGAAACCTGAGCTCCCACGCATTTTATGGAGTCACTTTTCTCCATAAATGCACACGTTTATTTTTGGGCCTGGTTTTATACTTGTTAATAGGGATACCGAACAATAGCCCATTCAGGGCGCTATGTAGGAATGGATCAAGGAGGGACTTGTGTTGGTTGGGTGTGGAAAGAGTAACAGGGGGTGCACAATCCCTATAGAGCTCATGTTTTCTTTTTAGACCCCCTGGAGCTTCATCATGCACCATTTTGGGTGTCTACTTATTCTGTTTCTTTTTTGTTTCTGTTACTTGTTTACTTATATTTCTTTTTGAAGAAGCCGCATTCTGTATGTGGCACAGTGAGAATTTGAAAGGAGCCCCCTTTCATTGCCTGTGATCGTTAATGTGAGGTTGTCCCCCTTCCTAGCTTTCGGCCAGCACATTATTTATTATTCAGTGAGAGCTATTACTGTGGATAAGAGGCTTCTCTCAGTCCTGTATCGATTGCTTTAATTGCTCCACAACAATTTGTCAACTCTTAAGATAGATATTAAAGAAGGAGCTTTCCAGCATGCATGAAAATAAGACACGGTGGAAGGGAGGGGCAAGTCAACGCTACATTCCGCAACGTTCAAAAAATGTCCCTCGCTGCCATGTATCTCTAATAACGTAATCAATAACATCTTGTGAACATAAGTATTCACTCTGGCCGAGAGGAGACTGGAAGAGCCGCATCCAGTGCCTGCCCAGGCTGAATTGATACTGTTGGAAAAGAGAGCTGCCATAGGAGTATATAGAGCTCATCTGGACACTGCAGAGGCCTTAAGAGGCTCCAGACTCTAAAAGCAGCACCTGTGAAGCCAGTTGGGGAGCCTCAAATCACACTTCTTCTTCGATCCCTAATCCAGGCTACCCATGTTTTAGTCTGTAAACCCAGATGGAGCATTGCAAGCTTTTGTTGACCTGCTCTCTGACAGACATCTTGGCTCTCTAACTCTGATCTGTCTGATCTGATTTCCAAACCGAGCCGAGGTCGGCTGAGGCTACGCACCCAGTGCACCCTGTTACGCTAATGCTGGACCGGCTAGCTTATGGCCACAATCAGAAGATCAATCACCAGTCAGCCAATTAGCTCGGAGAATCCCATGCCTTCAAGCAGCCAGCGCTGTCTATCTGGGTATTATGGGCAAAGCAACTGTCTCAAGATGTGCTTTTAACATTTTAAAAACATGTGGCATAGCACAACAGGTCAGACAACAGGTCTGTTTAATGCTTATTTAAATAGAAAAATAATTGAAAACAGGCAAAGACGAGTCGGTGTGAACGGCCCCTTATGTGGCTGTGCTTTATGCATTACGTCCTCCTGCAGGCTCTGTTGCGAGAAACGTTTTTGCAGCTATTTCAGAAGAAAAACACACATGTGTATGCACAAATACCCCATTAATAGAATTCCAACAAGGAGAAGGATGGTTTGAGAGAGCAGAAAAGAAAAAGAATAAAGTGTTTAAATAGAATGGAGGAGGTGGAGATTAACATTGAGCTTTAAACGTCTCGCAAGTAGCACAGAGCAGCTTAAAAGTCTGGTCCGTCACACTTGCTGTCTGAACGATTTAAGAGCAGGAGAAGAAACGGTTGAAAACCAGTGGATTAAATGCACACATTTCAACTAATGTAAGTGTGACTAAATCCAGGATGAAGTGTGTTGGTGTGATATGACTGTCACACATTCAGTCATAAAACGTAGGTAAACTTTTAAGGCTTACAGGAGACAAAGACTCCTTTGTGTAGCGGATTTTGGTTAAAGCTCTGGAAAGGCATAAGTTAGACCTTATATTATCAACTGGGCCATTTAATTGCATTTACGTTCCTCTTGAGGACCAGTACTGATGGAACCCTGGCAGGCTGCAGTCCTTGATTAATCCCAGAGTTAAACACGTCCTGCTTGTGTTTGGGTTCCAGCTGGCTGCGGGACTCGTCATGCTGCTGTCTTTCCCTGAATGCCCAGTTTGAAAGGGAGAGAGGAAGTGCACAGGTGCGATAACCAAAGAAATCCAGGGGTAATCCAGAAATCCCATCTGATTAAAGATATTAGTCTGTCTTGTCAGCCTTGCCCGTTATCCTAAGATCATGGCAGGACAGGACAAGATGGAGAGGCCCAGCTCTCTTTAATGATCTCCTGAACAAACAGGAGGATTCCGGCATGGCCGGAGAGTTTCCTAATCATGTCAGTGTCATACTCGACTTTCCCCTAGAGCCACTACCCTAACCTTGCACACTTCTGCACACATGCCACGGAAGTGCATGCAAGACTTTGGGGGGGGGGTGTGATTGGGCAAATGCCTCGGGTGGTGTCTGACCCCATCTGGTCGCATGGTGACCTTGCTCGCACTTGGATTAACCCACATAAAGCAGCGTTCCCTCATCCTGGATTGTTCTTGCCCTGCAGCGCCCCCTCCCATTAGTTCTCAATCATATGGTCTGTCGGTCATGTGATTAATAGCGGGTCAGCTGTTTTTAAGGGGCTGGTCTTTTGGAATGTCAGATAGTGGACTGTCCGTGGTGGGTGAGTGAGTGGGTTGACATCAAGCATGTGATCTATCCTCATTCTCTCTCATTCGCTTTCCCTCTCTGTTGCCTAGGGACAAAGTTAATTGCCGTGGCTTGACGAGTTCACAAGTGTGCCATGGTCAAGTTTCCAGACAGTTTAAACACCTTTAGCTTAGTCTCATGGCCATGATACTTGGCCAAACTACTTGTGCTTGCACTTTTAAAGCTTAGCTCCCAGTACAGATAAAACTGAACAATATATCAAACTTTGTGCACTTTGTTGCTGCACTTTAGGCCCACAGTAGCATGTCCTGCCACTATATGTGTGTAAATTAAGGAATATGACAAACCTATAAGACTTTCTTGCTTATACAGAAACCATAAATATCTCTGACCGTGGTTAACTGCACAGTCTTACACAGATTATGCTTAATAAGACGTGAACGTGTAAACAAAAAACAAATCATGTAAACACTTTAAATGGTCTTCTTTTATCGGATAAGGTCATAAATGGTTAAAGCAAAAACTGATTGGCACATTTAGATTTTTGCCAATTGACCTGATTTCATTTTACTTGTAGACCCCTTTATCGTGGTTCTTACCAGCTTTTCCAAGTAAGTAAATTGTGGCCAAGTTTTCGTTTTTGTGTGAAATCTTCCTTTAAATCTTCAGAGCTCTTAGAGCCCCAAATAGTTATACCTTCTGAAAGTCACCTGCACTTTGAAAGACCTTTACATTTTAGCCAGAATTTATCTACAGTAGGTGGCTAAATGTGGAAAACAGGCTGAACTTTCACTTCAAGTGCCATAAGCAAGCTTAGCCATTTCCTCTCTCAGGAGAATCACACCGAGAAGCTGTTATTTTTCCCTAAATCAAGTCAATTTATGTAACTCAATGTGCCTCAGAAGTGCCTGGACCACATCAAAAGCAAAGCCAGTAGTTCCCACCCACTCAAACACTTCCAACCTACGCTCCTGCACTTGAACAAATCTTCCGTTTACTGTCAACCACCAATCCTTAGCACTCACATAAAGCCTCTTCTCCAAACCCAAGACATCCAAAATATTTGAGAATGACCTTGCAGCGTTCCTTGTGTGAGAGAGCCTGGGATAATTTATATATAAAATGTGGGGTTTGAAAAATTGCCATTTCCATCTTTAGGTGGCCTGGGCTCTCCATTACCAAAATGGGCTGAGTCACCACACCATGTGAATCTTAATAAGCAGCAAGCCCACAGCCTGGACTGCCTTGTCTCTTTTCTTCTCTTCTCTCTCTCTCTCTCTCTCTCTCTCTCTCCCCCTTCCTTCCTCTCCAGATCAGATGAAGCTGACTAGCTACTTTTTCTTTTACTACCTTTGATTAATAGTTTTATGGATATCTGGACAGAGCAAAGTTTCTTAAACAATACCCTTTTCTGTTGGATATTTGTATTGCATTTTTGTGCATGCGGCATTGTTTCTGTTGCAATAATAGATTGCCTTTTGTGTTTTATTAAGAGCCTTAAGAGTGCACGCCAATGTCAATGTTTAATGTTGATGTGTACGTTAATTTAATGAAAAGGCTTTGGACTAAAATGCACTCTGCCTTTGAGAAACGTGGCAGATTTCGATATGGTTTGAATTAGATTGCTCTGTCTTCTCTGTTTGTGTGTGCACACATGGTAAAGGGCAGCGGGCCAGCACAGAAACAAAAGGCTCTGGAAATGTGTTGAACACAAGCTGCGGTTTTCCCTCATCTCCCACTTTCCCTTTCCCTCTTGTGGCTGCTCTGGGCTCAGCCTCCCTAACCACACATTTCCCCCAACACCACAGTCTAAACGCCAGCCGCAGCACCACTCGGTCCTCTCACAGCCTTTGCGCCAGCCCGTGGCACAAGACCCAAACACAAACAGCCCCTCGCCAGCTTCAAACCCAAACCTCCACAGTCTTGGCTACGTGAGGGCGACTGGACGCTCTAAAAAACGAATATCCTGTGCTAGCCGTCACCGGGAGCCAAGATGTTGCTGAAAACTTGGAATACTCTCTCCTTTCTCTCCATTCTCAGCCCAGACAGGAAAAGCAGTTTCAAATCCCCTCCAACAATAATGAGCCTAACACTGGCAGATCAGTCGCCTTATCCCAGCTAAGGTCATTAGCATGCCGGAACAAGTCGTTCTCTGCTCTGTAAGTACTTTACAAGGGAGAGCAGCTGTTCAACAAATCGTTGAAAGTATTTTTGTCATAGGTCTTTACTTAAATAAGATATTTGATTGATAAAGGGGCCCTGTAATATCCGCAATTAATAGCTAATTGCCATAATTTTCCTAGCGGTACTGCGTCATTGACATCTGCGTCCAATGCACACTCCGTATTAGGTTCTCCACCCTGGGGCTGCGTCACCTTCGGCCATTTAATATTTTTATACTTTGATGCCCTAGAGATGTTCCCATGTCATTAATATGTTTCTTAGGAGAGTTCCAGGTATTTGTCCCATTGCTTGCAATAATAATTTGTCACTAACCCAAACGAACACACTGGCAAAAGAAAAGACTAAATTTTACACTTGCTTAAGGGATGATAATGCAGCCAGACTTGTTTTGTGGTGGTTCAAGAAAAAAAAAAAAAAAAAAAATAGAAAAGATACCAAACAGAATGATGCTGATTGTGAATTTTTACAGATAATTTACAATGCTTTATTACTCCATGTTCAGCACTTAATAGTCATATTAATTAATTCTGAAATGACTTTGAACCTTTTGAGTGTAATGTTTAATCGGATGAGTAGGTATATGGTTACCACCTCCATCGCTTGAATACAGAGCATCTATCTATCTATCTATCTATCTATCTATCTATCTATCTGTCTGTCTGTCTGTCTGTCTATCTTTTGGAAATGTTGCTCACTTTGTTCAAAGCAGTGAATCTCATAGGTATTAATTTTATTGTTTGTATTCATAGAGAAAGGAAATGTACAGTATATTTACAACCCCAGTTCCGAAATAATTGGGACAGTATGAAAAATGCTAATAAAAACAAAAAGGAGTGATTTGTAAACTATATTCACTATTTGCTATATTGAAAGCACTACAACTAAACATTATTTGATGTTTTACCTTGTGGATTTAATTGTTTTTTGTTTTTTTAATTTACAGTAATTTAAAATCAGATGATTGCAACACACTCCAAAAAATTTGGGACATTTGAGTGTTTACCACTGTGAAACATCACAATTTCTTCTAATAACACTTATTAAGCATTTAGGCACTGAAGACTTTAAACTTTTTTAAGTTTAAAAAGTGGAATTGTTTATTCATCCATTCATCCATTATGCAGGTCTTCAGCTGCACAATTGTACGGGATCTTTGTTGCCGTATTGTGCGCTTCATAATGCACCACACATTCTCAAATGGAGATGGTCTGGACTGCAGGCAGGCCAATCTAGCACCTGCACTCTCTGTTCATTCGGCCAGTATGTGGTTTGAAGTTGTCCAGCTGAAAATTCCGGTACGTCCCTGGAAAAGACTGTGCTGGATGGCAGTATATACTGCTCCAAAATTTTTACATACCTGTCTGCATTAATGGTGCCCTCACAGATGTGCGAGTTACCCATGCCATGGGCACTGACACACCCCTGGCCCATACAGACACTGGCTTTTGGACCTGACGCTGATAACAGCTTGGATGGCCCTTTTCCTCTTTGGCCCGGATAACACAACAGCTTTGTTTTTCAAAAACTATTTGAAATGTGGACTCATCGGACCAAAAAACATGGTTCCACTGTCCTACTTACCATCTAAGATGAGATCAAGTCCAGAGAAGTCAGCAGCGCTTCTGGACAGTGTTGATGTAGGGCTTCTGCTTTGCATAGTAAAGTCTTAACTTGCATCTGTGGATGCAGCGGCAAATGGTGTTGACTGACAAAAGTTTACTAAAGTAACCCCAAGCCCATGTTCATGATATCCCTCAGATGAATGATGTTTTTTAAGACAGTGATGTCTGAGGAATCAGAGATCACGTGCATTCAGAAGTGGTTTTCATCTTGCCCTTTACGCACTGACATTTGACCATATTCCTTGAATCTTTTAACTATTTTGTGCACTGTAGAGGGTGAAATGCCCAAAATCCTTCCAATTTGTCTTTGGGGAACATTGTTCTCAAAGTGCTGGATTATTTGCTGAAGCATCTGTTGGCAAATTGGCAAATCTTGAATGATCCTTGCTCTTGAAGGACTAGGCTGTTTTTGGTGGCTCCTTATATACTATGACACGATTGCCTCACTTGTTAACATCTCCTGTTTCACATTGCCTTGTTATTTTAACTCATCAAATTGTTATTAGTCTTAAATTGCACATCTCAACTTTTTTGGAGCATGTTGCAATCATCTGATTTGAAATTACTGTACATTTAAAAAATAAATAAAATAATTCACAAGTTAAGACATCATTTAATGTTTAGTTATAGTGTTTTCAATTGAGCAAGGGTGAATATAATTTATAAATCACTACTTTTTGTTTTTATTAGCATTTTTCATACTGTCTCAACTTTTTGGGAATTGAGGTTGTAGGAAAATGTCCAATTATTGTTGAGTGACGAGTGTGTACTTGATCATTGAAATTATTAATATTAATGATTTGAATCATTAGTTTGCATGCCACCTTGTTGCATCTTAGCAGCAGGGTCTAGAGCGCAGTATATCTGCTTGTGTGCGAGTGTGTGGGTTTGTATGAGTGGTCGTAGCTCAGCGCCGTGCTCTATGCAGCCTGTTATTGTCAGATCCTGTTGTACAGATGCGGCTGCAGATGGGACTCCTGTACCTGCCTGCATAGCTAATGAATCCGAATGGCATTCCCCCCTTATAAAGCATAAATGTGTCATTTGTTCAGCTGTTGTAATGAAATATGTATGTGTAAAACAGATATTGTTTGGGTCATTAACAGCATGCCACTGTGCATTAGGAACTCGGTGCTCAAGAACAACAGGAAAAATAATAATAGCCTGAAAAATTCATCAGAGGGAATGCAATGTGGATGGGAGACAGACTGCATCCCCTCTCCGTCATGCTTTGAGTATTCTGCCTGAACTGAGGGCATGGAGAGGAAGAGAGAGAGATCCCTCAATCAGATGACATTACAGCTATTGAGAGAGATAGCCCTTGTCTGCTGCAGGGGAAGATGACACTGATGTCCTCTGTGGAACTGGACCGACTTACAACTAGACTGATCAGAGGTCCAATATCCATGTCACACAGGGCTCACCTTGTTGCCTACAAACGCCCCAAAGTGTTAGGGGCTGAATGTTTTTTTGCGCATCTCTGTGCTGTTTTTTAATTGCTTTTGTAAACACTCACTAGACGGACGTTTTCAACCGTTAGCTGCGTCTTGCTGTTTTTATAAGAGTCTCGTACAGGAAAGTCGCATTTTTTAGCATTTTTTAGTCTCAGGTTACAAAGAGCGTCACCTTGTACAAAATAGAGATGCCTGCATTCTGTGCTGTGTCAAGCTGTTTTTAGCACAAGAACATGTTTGGTCTGAATGACCCCGTACAGTTCAGCATCTTACAACATTAGTGTTTTCGTTTACATGTGTAAATATAAACAGCACAGGGAATGTTCAGAATTTTGGGAAGTAACAAACTACATGTAATCTGGATTACGTAATCAAATTATAAAAATCTAAATGTACATTACATTTTAAAATACGCATAACCAGATTACAGTAACTTTTTTATATACTACATGATTACATATTGAGTACATTAGCCCATCAGATAATGGCAATAAATAATTTCGGATGGCAATAGATTATTTCTGAATTTATTCACTGAAAAAAATCATTGTCTTACTGAGTATTTTTGTCTTGTTTTCCAATAAAAACATCGTAATTTTTAGGCAAGGCAAGTTTATTTATTTAGCACATTTCATACACAATGGCAAAACCTTTTGCAAATGGAGTAAAATAAAAAACTTGATTGAAAGGGAAAAGTAATTTTTTTTTTTTTTACCCCATTGGCAAATTGTTTTTCTTTTTTTAAGCATAAACCCCACAAAATGTTGTTAGATTTTAATTAAAGATAATTTTAAGGACATTTAGTTATTTTAACGAAAAATAAGACAAAAATACTCAAGGATTCAAAATATTTTTTTGCAGTGTTGATTGTTCCCTTTGTTACTTGGTCCTTAATGGACTTAAAAGTAGTGCCAGAATTCATTTCAGAAATATGCCCAATATTGTCGTTAAAAGCAGGTGTTTACAGTGAGTGACATGCATACTGCTCCCCTTGTCCTCCCTGGAGCAAAAAGGTAATGTAGGTAACGTAACTCCCTTGACCAGGAAACCGACCTGACCTATGACCGCCTCTACATGCAGTAACAACATGCAGCAAAAGTAAAAGAGCAAAAGCAACGGTGGCCGGGCAAGATCGTTTTAGAAGCGTCTCTTTTAATAGCTCGGTCCTGTCGCGAGGCCGCTCTGAAAGATAATCAGTTTGACCCGGCCCCTGCGGTTGGTGAAGGGGATCTATGGCAGGGTTAATTCCATCAGGCACAGGCCTCTGGGAACAGAACATTCCACCATGATCCTCTTTCATATGAGTCACTGATGCCTGGGAAGCCAGAATACTTGATGCGATTAGCCCCTGCACCCCTTAACACCAGTACCACGCACCCAACAGCAAAACAAAAACAAAAACGGTACTTGCCCAGTTCAGTAAGCGATGCTATTACCTTGGACCCAGCTGGCGTCTGTTGCTCAGCTCACCTGACCTGGGTTAACGCTTCCAGCAGGCTCCTCATGGACCAACGAGTTGCCGTATAGCTTAAGATGTTGCAGATTGCAAATCAAATTAAGTCACTATAAGACGTAATCAGGCATTTCAAATCCTAATCTTACAGCAGGTAGATAGTATCATGGTGACTTTTTAGGCAACCGAGCAAGGACATGATTGTCAGTTTGCCATGTGCTTAGAGGATTGTTTTCTCCGATCACTCCAAACTAAACCTGAGGTGTGTTTTTATTGTAAGCCTTCCAATATTTAAAGCTGGACATTGGCCATCACAAAGCTACCGTATTCTTAAAGCGATAGTTCACCCAAAAAGGAAAATTCTGTCATCATTTACTCTCTCTCATTTTGTTTAGAACCCGTATGACTTCCTTTACATCTATGGAACATAAAATGAGAAGTTTAGCAGAATGCTGTCTCAGTCACCATTCACTTTCATTGTATGGAAAAAAAGATGCAATGAAAGCAAATGGTGACTGAGGATGTCAGTCCCTAGCATTCTGCCTAACTTCTCCTTTTGTGCACCACAGAAGAAAGAACGTTATGTGTCATTGTGAACTGGAGTGTGCTGGGTAGTCTACTAACCTCCAGTCTAAACCTCTGTGTGCTGTTCTCTACGGCCTGGCAGAGAGGCAGGGTGGATGGGTATGCCAGCAGCCACTACTGCCCTCTCTTGTGTGCGTTGACTTGCAGCCACTCCTATCCCACTACGCTGCTAGAACTTTAGTCCACAGGCAAGTATTTGTCATATTCATGCACGCAGCATTGAACCGCACTAAGCCAACAAGTCAGGATATTGTGTTGTGTGCAAGAGTGTTCCGAAAGTCACCGGTGTTTCAAAGCCATCTGTTAGTATGTTTCTTTAGTCTCAGCATGTGTTTGCAGTATCTGTTTTGGTCTGAATATGTTTATGCTGTATAAAGTGCAACAGTGCCTGCCCACTTTTTCAGCCATCTTTGTTCTGAGAGTATTTTTTTCAATACATTTTTTTCTATTGGGAGTCTTAAGTCTTGATAAAAGCGTTTTAAGCCATGAACCAATCCAGCCAGCTCCCAGATGAATCACAACATTACAAACTTTGATTTGAAGTAAAGTATTTGAAAATCAGACAAAAAGACACAAGGTACAAGACTGTGTACTTAATGTATACAATCCCATGAAACTTTGCGAATGGCGTAGTCAAATAAAAAACTATGGAAATATATGAAACTATTGATTAAAAGTTGTTGATTATAAGTATAGAAACATTATATTTTAGATATTCAGATATACATGAATATATAAGTATTTTGAGAGTGTAGGTTTTTAAAGCGTTTTGGTTTCACAATCGCAGTGAGTCATAGGAGTGAGTGGTTGCCGCAGAGCCCTTTTGGTGTGCTTTGATTGTCGCAATTCTCTGATTGGTGGATCTTTTCTCTTCAGGATCATGGATAGTGTAGTTCTTCACATTGAATTCCGCTATTAAACACGATTCACTGTTCAAAGTTATTATTAAAAATCAATTTGTTAATGGAGAAAATTAATGGGATTTTTACTTTCGAAACCCAACTGCACATCTTCTGCCATGGTGGCAATGTCCAACCTGAAGTCGCTCCCCTTGAGAAGGACTAAGCCTGTTAACGACACCGCTGTGCCATGCCTACTCCTGCCAGCCAAAAGAAAGCATCCTCATTCCCTCAACAACTGTGCCTCAGCCTGCCGGACACAGCACAGTTAATGTTTTTTCCTGGCCCGCTGTCAAACTTCCCCCTTAACTGCCTGTACCAGCCAGTGCTCAACAAAAAAACAAGCCTGCTTCATCTGTTTTTACTCAAAGCTGTCCCACTCTCCTCTTGCCGTCTCTTTTTTTGAGATTACAAAAAATCTTTTAAAAAACGAAAAGAAGTGTTTAAAGAAAAAAGAACATCAGGTTCGCTCCCTTTTTGGCAGACTTTTCCCCCCAGCCGCCATTTTAAGATTGGAATAAGAGAGAAGCAGAGAGGGAGGGAGGAAGAGGGAATGTCGCTTCCAGCCCTCCTTACATGGCGGACGAATTTGCTCTGCTTCCTGACCAATAGGAGATGATCTTGATCATGTGATATGCCACGATAGCAAAGAGAGCCTCTATCTACTACTTCGGTTCTGTCCTCTCTCTCTCTCTCTCTCTCTCTCTCTCTCTCTCTCAATTTTTCAATTTCAATTTTAAAGTACTTTATTAGCATGATTGTGTTTATATACAATATTGCCAAAGCATTAATACACAAAACAGATAATGACAAGACAGAAAATAATAATAAAACAGTAACAAATAACAATAAAAGTAGAATTAAAATAAGGTGCCAGGTAATTAATAAAATCAAATGAAATCTATAATAACAATATACACTATACGATATAAAATAAGCATTTAACAAGACATTATGAACATAAAAAAAAATAAAAAATACTGTGATTGAAGTACATTAAGGCAGTGACTGGTTTCTGAGGGTGTGCACTTCAAAAATGAATTTTGCTGCAACTGATGCATGATTGTCCTCCCCCAGTAACACCTGCATTTTATCTGTTTCTGCTGAACTGGAAAACTGTGGAATGAGGTTTGAGAGTTTGTCAAAGTATTTCTCTCTCACCTCTCAGTGAAGGAGAAAATGTGTCTCTGTCTTGACCTCACAAGTGTCACAGCGAGCACAGACTCGTTCTTCCATTGGAAGCCATGTTTGTCTGTGTCTGCCTTTTTCTATGGCCAGATTGTGATCCCTGAGCCTGTATTTGGCGAGGATCCGTCTCCGCTTTGTATCTCTAACAGTGTAGAGATATTCTGCCAGATTATACTTTCTGTTTAGGGTCCGATAACATTCCAATTTGCTTTGGTTTTTACTTTCATTTTCCCAATGGAATTTAGGTGTGTCCAGAATTTGAGGGATCATTTTTCAATATGTATATTTAGGAGGTATCTGCCTAGTTCGGCCCGGCATGCATTAGTAGGTGTTCTTCTCTGAACTCTTAGAATGTTTCTACAGAATTCTGCTTGCAGAGATTCTTTGGGGTGTTTGTCCCATCTAGAGTAATCTGCCAGACAGAGTGGACCCCAAACCTCACATCCATACAGAGCAATAGGTATAATAATACTATCAAAGATTTTACACGAAATTGTTACAGGAATGTCTATTTGGGTAAATTTGCCCTTAATAGCATAGAATGCTCTTCTAGCTTTCTCTTTTAGTGCATTCACTGCCAGACCAAAACCCCCTGAAGCACTGATTTTTAGACCGAGGTAGTCTAGGGTGTGTTCTATTGCAGTGTTTCCCAGAGTGAATGTGTATCTGGTTATCTGGCTTTTTTCTGGAAGATCATCATTTTAGTTTTTTCAAATTGACTGTCAGGGCCCAGTTCTGAAAGTAGTTCTCCAGCAGGTCCAGGTGCTGCTGTAGCCCTTGTGAAGTAGCTGACAGCAGCAACAGATCATCTGCATAGAGAAGAAATTTTACTTCAGAATTATTTAGAGTAAGACCGGGTGTTGCAGATTGTTCCAGTAGCACTGCTAACTCATTAATAAAAGTTGAACAGAGTTGGACTCAAACTGCAGCCCTGTCTCACTCCACGCCCTTGAGTGAAGAATTCTGTTCTTTTATTGCCAATTTTAACTCCGCACCTGTTGTCCGAATACATAGATTTGATAGTGTCATACATTTTAAAGCCTCATAAATAAAGTACATTTCTCTCTCTCTCTCTCTCTCTCTCTCTCTCTCTCTCTCTCGCTCTCTCTCTCTGTCTCTCTCTGTCTCTTTCCATCTCTCTTAAACACACTAATCTCACTCATTACACGTCACAATGCAATTAGATTAGCAAGTTTTTGCCTAGAGATTGTTAGCAATCCTTCCCCTGAGGCTAGCAGATTTTTGTCCACTTGTAGGGGTTTGGTGGAAAAGTTTGGTGAAGCCACGCAGCTCTTGTGCAGTTCACATTCTTCATGTTTCATGGATTTCCCTTCCTGGCCTGTTTCCAAAAGAAAGGGATGGGGCTAAGGTGGAGGGACGATTGAGAGAGAGAGCAATCCTCAGTGAGACACAGTGAGATTGAGATAGACCAACTCCATTGAGAGGTACCAGTGCCATGACACACCAATTTGTTTTTTTGTTTATTTATATCTTGCAGCCTGTTTCATTCTGCTTCCTTGGCTTATCACCAATTGTGAAGACATTTGCACCGAAATTCAGCCAAAATAATGATGAGGTGGCAAAACAAATGTCATCAAGCACTGGAAATGGGCGAACAACTATTGTGAAGTGTTTTCCAGACTTTTTTGTAATATGTACCCCAGCAGCCTCATCAGTAAGAGTCCAACATGCGGGTGAATAAATTATGATAGAATTTTAATTTTGGGCTAACCCTGACCCTAACCCCTTACCCAACCCTTTCCTTTTAATATTTCCTAGTTAGAAATCACTGGTCCAGAGCATGCATATCTACCTGATCCCTTGGTATTACCAAGGGTTGAATTCACAGTGCTCCACCCTGTATCTCTTTTCCTCCTTTTTCTGTATTTCTTCCTTTATTTCTTCCTCTTTGTTTGCCTGCCAAGCCCAATCACCAGGATAGCTACAGAATTGTTTGGGAAACAAATTGGCTCTGTCTTTGGCTGGTAGGTGGAGATAACTCAGGGTTAAGAAGTCAGACGGAGCACTCCGGTATTTTCTGGAATAAAAAAAGGAAAAAACGATACACTGGGCCTGCAGATGTTTTGCTTTAATATCAGATCATCTTTTGTCCAATTTGCTTTAATCTCCCTCTAATTTTCAATGAAGTATTGTGTGGTGAAATGTCATTAAGATTGATATTTAATGGAGTACGGAATCGGATTGGAGTGGAATGGACTCTATTTCCTCTGCATGTGAGACTCCAGTCAATTTTGGTTTACTCTCATCTACTCCCAGCTTTGAATTCTGCCACGATAGGATGTGACTATGTTATATTGTTGCCACTGTGTACTGCAATAAACTAGAGCTAACAAACCTTTGGTTTTGTTTAGATGGTGGATTCCCTTAGTAACAAAGGACTCTGTAAAGCCTGATTATTGCTTTTATGTTCAATTGGTCAATGGTTGATACTTTGCCAAGCAGAAAGTTGTATTTTTTATTTTTCCGCTGCTGTTTGTCTCTAGGCAACGCTGTGCGAAACTGCATAAAACCAACCTAAATTGTTAACCAATCACACAATCACAAAATGCCACAATCTTACATTTGTTCCACTTTGCATGTTGGTTGAGGCATTTGACCAATTTGTGTCACGCAACATCCAAATATGCCGCTTGATTAAAACCATAAACTGGGAACTTTTCCAAATCCACTGCTTTTCTACCATTTTTGATAGCGCCGATAAGCTTTTTTACCCTTCTATCCTCAAATCATATATCTTCCATGCTTACTTATATAGGAAAAGCTTAACCAAAAACACCAATATGATCTCCCATGATCCTCTCCACTGGATAATCGCCCTAAAGCTTGTGCTCACACCCCTCCTTCTCTCTGCAGTGTCCATCCCTACAATCCTGCTCCAGTCTGATAGCAGCTAGCGGATGATCATCTGCTTTGATCTGTTCGCTTTACCTTAGAGCTTTTGGCCGGCTTCCTCTTGGGTTGAATACAGTGGAGTGGCCTGCCTGCTTTAACCATGAAGCTGCTTTAAGAGGATTACAAAGCCACTCATTAATATGATCAAATTCAGGGATTGATGGATAAGCCAGTGATGAGCACCTGTCAGTGAGGACTGCCTTGGATAACTGCAGTACAGTAGCATGATAAAGTGATTTCATCACTTTACTGAGCTGACTTTAGATGTTAGATGTCTTTTGGAAATCTAATGGATGTTAATGACCGTAGAGTAGATGGCGATGACGAAAATGGCACTCTGAGGGAAAGATGTACAGTCCGTTTAATATGTCGTCCAGACTTTTGGCACGTCCACACAATTCTTTATTGGTTAAAAACGCATTGATTTAGCTACGTTTATGTCTCTTATCCACAATGCAAAGGCATTTTTCTTCAAATAAACCTGAGGCCATTTCCACACTAATGTGTTTTCATTTGAAAACAGATACAGTACATTTAGCTACATTTACTCTTTTCATCCACACTAGAATGGTGTTTTCCTCCAGCAAAAACAGTGCTCCAAAAACACTCTCTAGTAGTGCATACTTGGAAAATGATGACGTTAGAAAACTGAAAACATTTTCAATCGAAAACAGATTAGTGTGGATGTGGCATGAGAGTTTCAAAAACACTCTCTAGTACCACATACTCTGGTAAACAATGACTTTAGGAAACTGAATACAAAGTTTTCAAATGAAAATGGAGTAGTGTGAACTTGGCCTTTAGGGCCTACATATAATTTTCACAACCTATGTTTTGGAGTTTTTTAGTCCATTGGAAACATTTTGGAATATGTATTTCTAATTTTTTCATCAGCTGAAGGATTGACAATCAGCTTCACAACAGTACGACATAATGAAGAGACTATTTCTACTCCTTACAACCTTATTATAATTTTCGTCAAATTAAATATGTTTTTTCCTCAGAGTATGGTCTGTGTTAAAGGTTAAGTGTGTATTTTTAAATGTTAAAGTACTTTCTCCTATACCAGCTTAATGTGGATCGAAAACTATAAGCAATAGCATAAGCTGAAATGTTATTTCCTTGAAAAGTGTAAACACTGTGTCTCTGTTTGTTAGAGCATCCTGACACAGCAACATTGGCTCAACCAATGGCTTGAGTTTGGGGTGGGACTATAAGTTTGGCTGACCAATAGAAAATGGAAAATGTTCAGGAAACATGTTTGAAAGCATTAATTCTTTTTGCAGTTCAGTTTGGTGTCGTTATACACTATATACTGTATATCGTTCTGAAATACTTTATGTATTTATCCACCCACTTTAGAGGTTTCCAGTAGCATTGGAGGCATTTTCACACTCCCAGGAAACCCTACTCATGATACATGGATTCTACCCACACTACTCTTTCCTCTCGTTTCACATCTGGACTGTTCCATTCTCAGACTGTATTCCCACGCAAAATGTGGTTCCCAGGATTTAAAAGAGGAGGGGGAGGAAAAGAGAGCGAGAGAAAGAGAGAGCTGTGGTCTAAACATGCCCAAACTCTTGAGTTTACAGGCAGAGCTGCTGGGGCCAAAACTGTGGAAACAGAAGCCAGGCCTGGCCAGCCCAAACACGAACACACCGCCTGCCTGTGCGGATGGCTTGTGTTACTGTCATTCCCCAGCTCCATCCATAACCATGTCTAATAGCAACACGGTGGCAAGCGAAACCACAGCTTCTTTGGCAAGCAGTGTGGTCGTCCTCCCAAAACAATAAAGACAAACAAAAGAAGCGCTTTTTTCTTGCCACATGAAATGAAACCGAGAGTAAAGGGTAAATGCTAATTTATACTTACTGGGCGAACTGGTCTGCTTTTAATTCACCTAAAAATATGAATGAATGCACTGACATTTTTTTTCAGCTAAGGTGTTTGGTGATATTCTTCCTGTTTGCGCACATCCATGAAATTCTTGACCTTGAACTAATTTAGTTGATGAGCGTTTATGATTGGTTAAAAGTTAAACTAATCATAGGTATGGTTTGGATGTTACGTTATTTATTTTCCAAAACGAACTAACTATAAAACGACAAAGCGAGTAGGATAAACAAAAGCTTTATTCGCCAAGGGTGCCGAAGTTCATTCGGGAGAAAATATTTGACTTCTTCCATTGTATAAATAAGGCCTAAAGGAGCTGCTAGCAACGATACAAAGAAATACAGACTTTTGTTCACTCTGCCTGCTGCATCTTAAATGAAAAATAAAATTAAAGCAAAAAGTTTAAGTTTCTGAAGTTCACAAGCTTAAACAGAGTTGGAGTAATGACTGTGAAAAGCTATTATTGGGCGCAAATGAGAGGGAGGGCTGGACCCAATTATGGATGAAGGTGCTGCATATTTGCTTATTTATTTGTGAAATGGCAAACAGGGTAATGACTTTAGTGAAGCCCTGTGCCTTTTCGGAACTATAATGATAAGGGTCCTCAGACAGACCTGAGTCTCCTTATCACTGCTCACCAAAAGACCTGCTATGTATGCTGGTCACAATATATCCTAACTGATAGGAAATAAAAATGACCAATGAGCTGTCTTAAATATCTCTATTATTTCTCCTTGACAGCAGTTGGATTAAACAGATAGCAAATGGAGACTGAGTACACATTCTGTATCAGTTAACCCCACTAGACAAACCACAGCTTGACCTCCCGTGTGTCTTAAGGATATGGCTCTCATTCACAGCAGATTAAAGAGTGTCAAAGAGAACGGTTTTTTTGGTGGACTAGGCATTCCTCGTCATTTCGGCCGACTTTTACTATTGCACGTTTTCCCTTTTCGAGCATAGCTGGATAATGAGAGATCTGTAAAACTGCTGTAAGGAATTAAAATCCTTCACATAAATTAGAAACACATGTACACGTTTGTCGGTAATAGCGACCCTGAATAACAGTAAGAGGGACATGTTTTTTATATAATCACAGTGATATGTGTTGTAGCTTGGTATTTCAGCTTTTCCAAAATTGCTTTTCTTTTGCCGTTTTTTTGGTCCTGGGTCAGGTCCTGTTTATTTCATTTTTTTGCCAAACCGCAGATCCTTAAACCCTCCTCTCTAATTCATTTAGCTCTGGTTTGCAGAGAAGAAAACGGTGAAGCGCAGACGAGAGAGAGAAAGTTCCTGATTAATACAGGCTGCAGGATTAGACGTGCTCCTTGTGCGTTTGTAAAATGCTGTGCTCCATGAGGCCTGTGGTCAGAAAACAACGGCAAAGATGAGGAGGATGTAACCACTCTTTTCAAACAAAAACAGCAGGGAAGAGAAAGAAAGATAGACATTTCTTCACCAGAAACGCCTACCAGTTTGAGGGAGTTGTTGGAGCACTAGTTCGGTAGACTTTTAGAGCTCTTTGGGTGCAAGTATAGAGATAAGTAAGTGTCTTGAGGGAAAAGAGGCAAATTTCAAGCATCAGTGTAGTAATTGCCGTCCTTAAGTTGGTAGAACGAACTGTACACATTTTGGAACATATGTTGAAAACAGGTTTGTGTTTGTGATTTAATTAGGCGATTTTGGCATTAGTTTGCTGTAACTGCTTATTTTTATTTTTTTATTTTTAAAGGAATAGTCGGGGTTCAATTCAAGTTGAGCTCAATTCACAGCATTTGTGACATAATGTTGATAACCACAAAAATGTATTTCGACTTGCCCCTCCTTTTCTTTAAAAAAGCCAAAAATCTGGGTTCTAGTGAGGCGCTTACAATGGAAGTGAATGGAGCCAATCCGTAAATTTTAAAATACACAGTTTCAAAAGTATAATATGCATGTTAACATGATTTTAATGTGATACAATCTCTTATGAATCTTTTCTGTGTAACATTATGTCCAATTTTATAACTTTGTTGCCATGATGACGCAACACCATATACCCTAAAATCCTTAAACGGCCGTAGAAATTATAATAAACAACTTTACTGCTCAAATAATACACAAGTTTTAACAGAAGTATTTAAGTAAGTGCTTTTATAAAATTATAAACTTCACATTTCTTCCTTTAAATCCTCCAGAAATTGGCCCCATTCACTTTCATTGTAAGTGCCTCACTGTAACTTTGATTTTTGCTTCTTTTTTTCTTTTTTAAAGAAAAGGAGAGATAAGTTGAAATCATTTTTTTGTGGTATCAATGTAATGCCATAAATGCTGTCGACTGAGCTTAACTTGCATTGAACCTGGAATATTTCTTTAATGATTCCCATGTTCATGGAAAACCTGGAAATATGAGGGAATTTTAAAATGTTACTTTTTTCTCACCTGGAAAATTCATGGAAATTAATACAATTGGAAAAAAAAATCACAGACATTTTTATTGAATATATACATATATTGGCTTAAAATATTTATTTGGCTAGATATACTGTAGCTCTTTTTGGCTAGAATTTGCAATCTTTGTAAAAGTACTGTTAAAAATCCCTATCACAAATGACTTAAAGTCATGGAAATGTATTATTCAAAATGTGTCATTTTTTACACGGTAAATGTATTGTTTTATGTCAGAGCCTTGGCCTTTTTAACTTAACACATTGAAAATTGACTGAAATTGTTATTATTAAGAAACGGTGAGGAATTTCGTAATCAAAAGACGAATATGTTCAGCTACCCTCTCAAGCCAGTGCATTCTCTAATAAACAACAGACTAAAGTGTTACGTGTTTTTTTATGCTTGATTAAAAAAACGACATGCCAGAAGAAGCCAAAAGAGGATCAACTTTTGCACGGCCAGCTTAGCGCGCTGCTTTAACACTGTTTTTATTCACGCTGTAAATTGGGGTGAACACGCTAAAAAAAAAAAAAAAAAAAAATCACACACAAAAATAGGTTATCAGAAAAAGCGGCTTTTTATTTTGTTTTTAATTTTCCAAGAGGGACCCCTCAGTAACATGCATCTTATTACATGGCACAATAAATAAATCAATCCATAATGTTCCTTCCCCCTTGCTTGCTATTAATAGTAAAGAGGACAGCTATGAATCCAGACAGGATTAAAATCTCTTTTGATGTGGTTACACTTTTTACAGAATGTGATTTTGTTTTTTTATTTGATTTTTTTTAATTGCACAAACTTCTGAACGAAGGCTGATGATTTGGAAGTGTGTGAAACAATACCAAATGGAAGCCTTAGAGAGAAGTGTGTGTGTGTGTGTGTGTGTGTGTGTGTGAGAAAGAGAGTGAGGGGCCTGGGGAGGTTTAGAGAAGAATTTAGTAGATTTTACTGGATCGAATGATCAGAGAAAGAAAACAGTGCTCAAGATGTAGAGGGAAATAATTTGGGTGGTACAACAATAAATGGGGGAGAGAGAGCGAGAGAGATGGAAAGAAAAAAATCAAGCATCATATATCAAAAGGGCATCCGTCGTCTCTTTATTCAGGCTGAGCACAAATTCCTGTAAGAATGCCAAATGGCCTAATGATTACATTTGTTTGAGGATCTTTCATTGCGATGGTTGCTATTCAAAGTAGTGTTCAATTTTTGAACAAATCGTTCTTCGGAGACGATCCTTTTTAATGAGTTCGAAATTATTCACAGAGTTTGCGTTTTTGTTTTAGTAAAGCTGTAAAGGGAATAATATGTTGTATGCATAAGCAATGTAGTCTTTGGTGGAATTCTTTTTAATTTTTTATTATTATTAATCTTGATCAAACACAATCAGGATTGCAGTTAGGATGAATGGATCAAACTGAAACACATAAATTTACAATAACTGTAACTTTAAAACACCCTAATTTATATCACTTAATATGTCGATTAATAGTGCTAACTGGTAGCATTTAATCAAATATTAATGAAATGGCAAAAACAAACATGAAAATAGCATGCAGGGACTTTTCGTAACACTTTTGAGTGACCACTCAAACAAATTATAGTGAATCAATGTTCATCAACTGGTTCATTTAAACAAATCATTAAAAAAAATGACTTACTATGATTCAAAGACGCTTTGCGTTTTTTTATTTGCAAAATCAGAAAGCTTCTTTGTTAACTAGTTCTATTTCATTCACATCACACTTTTCAAATCCAGAATTGGTGACTAAAACGAATGTTGGCCTCTGCTTACCCTGTAGTGGATGGAGCTATCATCTGTGTTTCCACATGCGTGTACACATGTAAACTCTGGAGTTCCACTTCTAGAAAAAAACACACACACTGCAGTGACTCTGTGAAAGTGTGAGATTAGCTCCATTTACAAGCTGGCCTACTGTAAGGGATATAATGCCTGTAGGACTCAGACAGGGAGAAGGGTTCGCCACAAAAGGATAATGGCCAAACATTGCGCCGTGCCTCAAAGAGCTAACCTGCCCCTCACTCACTGGGGGTGGAGGCGACGTCTGGGTCGTTCAGAGCCGCGCTGTGAGGATTGTAGGGAACTGCTTGACATCTCTAAAGGGCCTCTCATCCCTCCCTCTTTCTAGACTTCTTGCCCCTTTTGCACATTTATCGACGGAACTGGGAAAGTGGCCACGTACGGTTCACAGTGGTGCTCTAATTATCAGTAGTGTATGGTGGAAGCACAAGCTAGAAGAACAGGGGGAAATTTTCCGAGACTCATCAGCATAAAAAAGGAGGCTTTCAGGGGGCATACAATTCCACCGTCAGTGCTAAAACCAGATAATGATTGGGTAATGATGGCATATTGCACATACCTTAGGCCCACGGGGTAGCATAAAGGGAGACTGTGATAAAAGCAGACATGTTGAATTGTTTTTTGAGAGATAAAGTAAATGTAAATGATGCATTTCTGGGATGTACAATTTAAATTAAGATTCCATTTAAAACAATGAACAGTCTTACAGGAGAACCAAATTTCATTAAGAACTTTTTTAATATCTCATTTGCTATTTATATACTGGTGCATCAAAGAACCCAATACGCTGATCTGAAGAAACTAAGGCCACATCCAAAAGTGGTTCCACACATCCATATGTTTTCGTTACATTCGTCGACATTTGCATCCGCATTCAAATGGCATTTTGTTTCTCCATCAAAAAAGGAGACTTACGAAAATGCTCTCAAGCACTGCATACGTTGGAAAACATTAAACATTTGAGTTTTCATACAAAAACAGATTAGTGTGGACATGGCCTAAAACGCAACATCAAGAAGTGTTTGGATCTCCAAAGAACCATATAGCCAACTCAAGAACCCTATACAGTAAAAAAAAAAGTTGAAAAGAAGGTTCTATGCTACAAATAACCACTGAAAAAACAGCGAGATGGGGTTCAACATTCAAAGATGTCCATCGAGTGCATGTATACATTGAAAAACAATTGTAAAACAGCGCAGACGAAGACAAAATTGTGTTCAGTGTGAACATCCCTTAGAAAGTTCTATGCTACAATCAACCATTGAAGAAACTTTGAAAAACAGCAAGACGCGGCGCAACGTTCAAAGAAGTCCATCTAGTGCATGTTTACATTGAAAAACAAATGTAAATCAGCACAGTCGAAGACAAAATCGTGTTCGGTGTGAACATCCCTTAGAAGGTTCCTTGCTACAAACATCCATCGAAGAACCTTTATTTTTACGATTTTTAAAATGCTCTTTTAAAATAATAATAAAAAATAAAAAAATTGAATACTCTTACATGCTGTTCAGACCGAATGCATTCTTGCATTTAAAAAAAGCTAGATGCTGTGGAACAAATGGAAAAGAAAAGAGGTGTCTCAAGTCGCATATCCAGAAGTTGAACTTTAGCATTTTAAAATACATCGCTCATTGCGCAAGATGCCAAAGAAATAAAACGATGCGGTGCAACGATCAAATATGTCCATCCTGCACATGTTTACATAGAAAACGATTACAAAACAGCCCAGATTAATGCAAAAACACTTACGATGTGAACAGGCCATTAGAAGGTTCTTTGCTACAAACAACCATTGAAGAAACTTCAGACGTGGCACGTTTAAAGATGTCCGTCTAGTGCATGTTTACATTGAAAAACAAACAACCATTGAAGAACCTTTATTTTTAAGATTTTTTAAATACACGTTTAAAATACTTAAAATATATACTGTATATTTTAAAACACTCTTACGCACTGTTCAGACCGAACGCATTCTTGCATTTAAAAAAAGCTTGATGCAGCGCAATAAATGGAAAAGAATACAGCCGCCTCTAGTCGCATTTTCAAAAGTTGAACTTCTTTAGCATCTAAAACAGTGCTCATTGCACAAGATGCTGAAAAAGCAGCACGATGTGGCGCAACAGTCAAATATGTCCATCATGCGCATGTTTACATAGAAAAACGATTACAATCAGCCCAGACTGATGCCCTAACACTTTCGATGTGAACGCCCCCTTAGAAGGTTCTTTGCTACAAACAACTGTAGAAAAACCTTTATTTTTACGATTTTTCAAAATACTTTTTTCAAATATTTAAAAATACTAAATCTTTTTAAGATGTTTGGAGCGCATTTTGTAACTTACATATTCACTACACCTTGCATTACAGTGTCCATGTTAAACATATCACAGTGTTCTGTAAATAATAACAAGCAATAACATTAAATGTCTTATCACAGCTCCGCAAAATAACAAATTACGTGTTGTACATTGTACATTGTTGTACAAGTATAATTATGGTACGTGGTATTATGAGTTCTGTAATGTAAAGTGTGACCGAATTATTCATTTTCAAGATTTAAAACGGCAGTTAAATGTTCTAAATGTCAATTTTTCGTTTATCATGGTGTTGCCATAACATCTTGGATGTAAATGTAACGCGTGCCGCACAATCTTATAAAGATTTCATTACAATCATGCAAAGTTCTATATTTATTATTTTTTATGGTGCACTGCATACACTATGCATGTACATACAGTATGTGTGTGTGTATTTACAGAGGTCTTTGGTGTGTGTGTGTGTGTGTGTGTGTGTGTGTGTGTGTGTACATCAATGGAGCTGGGAAAGGGAGGGTATGTCTTCGCTGGGTGCAGACAGCTGTGAAGCGGGGCTTGGCGAATCCTCCTCCATATGTTCTGGGAGCGTTTCACACAACCACAGAACCTGATTTCGGGCCCCCATAAACCTGAAACACAACAGCAGGGGATTTTGTTTTTTACACATTTTCTAGGAATTTTTGTATTTTTTTGTACATGAGAACACTTTTAGCAACTTCAAAAATACTTTTTCCTGGCATCTAATTTGGTTGCAATGATACACTGGTAGTTGACATTAAAAATACTTAATTTTTCATTCTAAATAAACATGTATTTTTAATGAGCTTGTATTAGACTACATGGAATTTATGTACTTTTACAATGAATTTGTCACACTGCAGGAACATTTAAAATGAAATGGTGAAAAACTCGATAAAAAAAATTGGTGAGCAGTTACTGCACCTAAAATATTCACTTTTCATTATACATTCATATACATTTTAACCTAAAATCTAAAAACTACCCTTACGTGCCCTTCTTTTGTAGAATGAGCTTACGGAATGGAACAGAGGGTACGCTGGGGAGTTTTGGATGCCATGGTGATGGTGTCCCAGCATGGCAGCACACACAGCAGGCATGGACACATGCATAAAGGCAGCCTGGCACAGCTGGCATCTCCTTTCGTTTTTAAGGTCTCACGGTCTCTATCCGTGCTGTTATAAATGAGATCGACACCTTACTGAATCATTAAACGGTAGTTCACTCGAAAATGAACATTCCGTGGATCAACAATCCCTTTAATTTAAAAAAACTGCCTTTTTCTCTTTTTACCTACTATGATTCGCCCTTCGAACCTTGAGGGAGAGCATATGTCTGACTTTACATGTGCATGTGTGCATATTAGAAGAAAGAAAGAAAGACGGAGAGAGAGATCAACACCTAAAAAGGCGGCGATGGGAGCCATCTGCATAGGGCGGCGTGCCAGTGTCTTGCCAATGTGCCCAGACCACCTGGCCACAATGCTAGCCAAGTATGCCAGCCTGGGCCCTGTAGCCTCCAGACTGCTGCCCTCTTTCACTGCTTTGAAACTCCAGTGGCCCTGGAAACAGGGGCTGCTGCCTCTCCCTTGCCAATAGCTTTGTTTGAAGTGAGACAGGCTGTGCAGTGCTGGGGGAGACCAGACAGTAAACAGTGCCCCCTTTCAGTACTCTCCCCACCCCCAAACACACACATACACACACATACACTTCGCCTTTGTGTGACTTGGTGCTGTTTTGGTGTGTGTTTGAGGGTGGGGTGGATCTTTCCTTCCATTCACTTCCACTTTATATCTTTAGCACAATATATTTTCTCTGGACAAACCCGCAATCACCTCACTTCTGAGGTTATTCTTAGGTTTTTGTTTATTTTTTTTTAGGCTGCCACCCTCATTTCCACCTTCTTGCCTCCTGTGCTCGCATCCATCCCCCTCCCCACCCACCTCCGCCTCTGTGCCCTCAGCCTTGGCATGGGCTCCCTGACAACCCTGGGAACCAGTGATTCCGAGTGGCACTCGAGGGCCACAAACACTGGCTCTGCTGCCCGCTTCAGCCTTTGTTCTGTTTGTCTGCGCTTGAATATCAATGAGTACGCACTTGTGTCATTTATTCACCAAACATTTAGTCAGTGCAGTCAGATATATGTAAATGCTTGTTTGCAATTACGGAACCGCACTTTGAAATTATACACGTTGAACCGATACCAAGAGGAAATGGGATTAGGAGGTATTTCAGTTTATATTAATAAATACGGAAATAAAATAGGATATCTGTTTAATTTTGGAGTTGATTATATACATATCTGAGAAGTGTTTGAACTAGCCTGAACGGTCCGTTCCCACACAAAAACCTTATGTTAATTAAAGTCTGTAAAGTGAAATACATTTGCTGGTGAGCTTTAGTTACACTACAGAGTCAGCACCACAGAGCCACAAATAAATGCCTTCAAGTGGAGTCGGAAATATCATTATAACGAGATCCGAGAACATAAATTACAAAATAAAAATAGTGCATTTATTTAACAAATGTTATGACAGATCTTGGAATTAACTAATGTAAAGCGAATTACCCTTTGTGGTTTGTTTTGTGCAACTAATGATAAATTAATCAATGATCTGCCAGATACCATGCATTAATTAATCATATATTGTGTAAAAAACATGCTTGCACAGGTACAAAAAATATATATATTTTTCTTAAATCACTCCAGTTTGTTGACTGGTTCTAAATACAACATGATAGCTAGATTGCACAAAAAAACTCACCCCCATGATGCTACATGATGCACATTTTCTATGTGGTTGCTAAGGTAATCAGGTGGTTTTTTAGCTTGTTGCTCTGCTGCTGCTCCCTTACAAAAATTGAGAGTTCTTGCAAACTTGCCACAAATTCGGCACACATTATTTTCACATACTCTTCATTATCGCCAAAGGTTTGCTGCAGGTTCACCACTGCCGATGAGGAGCTGCAAACTTCTGGCAAAAATGTGCGACAAATCACAAGCTCATTTGCATATGGAAATAACAAGTGGGAAATTTGCGGCAAGTTTGTCAGAACTCTAGATTTTTTTTGTAAGGGCTAGGGTGTTATTCGTGGCTGTTAGACGCTTATTTGCTGGCTCAAGTCATAAGTCTTTATGATATTCTGGTCATTAGATATTAGATGTTTTAGCTGATTAATTGGCACCGATATTTGCTTTTGGAACTATCGGATATCTACAAAAATCAACAATAGTTCACCGTTATTGTTTCTCCGTGGGCAAGGTTGGAGGGTTCCCAGAGTATGACCTCCACCTCTGGAGGTAAGATATACAATTAGTGACACCCCGACTACTTATGTGGTGAATAATAACAAAAAAAGAATGGAAAGACTAATAACTTTTTTCATCTATTTCAATATATTAATTTTAAAAACTATCAGCCAGTTATCAGCTTTTATCCAACTATTTTATCCAGTAGTTCTTGTTATCGCCAATATCCAATAACGAACTGGGAAGCACTGCCAATTTAACAGAATGGCAACGCATCAGTCCTTTGGTGTCCCTACCCTCTACTGTCAAGAGGCCCACTTTACCCGGATTACCAGCCAGACTGCATGTCTAAAGTCTTTGCACAGAGTACGAGAAAAGAACGAGGGTGAAAGAGAAACAAGAGAGACTAGAGAGAGAAGTTCAGGACCTGCAATTCCAGGAAGGCAGTCTTGTAACAGGTAGTGCCATGCTGGAGGGGCCAGGAACGCCCACTGAAAGACTAATTGATTACTGCGGGAGCTGCTGGGTGATAAATAGCCTGATGCATTGCCTCCCTCCAGAGACACTGTCCAAAGGTCAACTGAGGATATTCTGATAAAGTGGAGGGGGGAGAGAGAAAGAGAGAGAAAGGGAAGGATGGATAGAGAGAGAGAGTGAAAGATTGTAAAGAAACAGATATGACATTGAGATGTTGCCTCTGCTGTGTTGCAACCTGGTCCGTGGAGTGTAATCCATACGGGTGACAAGGTGCTGAAGTCAGATCTAGCCATGAATTCATGTCGCAATATTTGACAGGTCTAAAAGTGGCTGCACACGGGGGCCGGGGGTCTGCTTACATGTACATACATTTATTCATTATTTTTGTCCCTAGTTTTAGTCTATGGAAAACCTGGGAATATCAGGGAATTTTAAAATTGTGCTCTTCAGGCTTGGAAAAGTCATGGAAATTAATAAAAACGTATTTTTCTAGCTATGCTCTGCTCTAAAATATTTTATCATAAATAAATATCGCTCTTGGGTAGAGCAGAACTTGTTAGCAAGTTTGTTAAAGTAGGTACTTTTCAATTAATCTGTTGAACTGCATCACAAATCAGTCTGAATTATTCATTACTAGAGCTGTCAAAGTTAACGTGTTAACGCATGTGATTAATTAAAAAAGTTGGATGCGTTATTTTTTCTTAATCGCGATTAACGCATTTACCATTAATAAAGCATAAACCTGCATAAACACTGGTCAGAGTAGGACAGAACCTTTGCGATGTGTCCGCCTGGAGTCATTAAACTGACGCGCACACCACAAACACACACAACAGCCGTGTCAGTGATCAAATGATGGGGAAAGGACCTCTTAACACTATTTGTTGTACAAAACAAGCGCAGATGGGATTTGTGACAGAAATTAAGTACTTTGCAGTCTCTGTAAAGCACAGTTTAACTACTACAGAAGCAAGTCAAGTCTGAACTATCACAAAAATGCAGAATGAGACGTTGTTTACAAGTGCTTTTCATGTGGATTTCAAAGCAGTGCTTGACGATGGCGTTGACACCCTGACACGAATCGTGTATGCAGCTTCAGGACTGCAGTAGGAGAGCAGATAGCCACAGTCTGTGGTGGATTAGAGTTTAAGAGATTCAATATGTATTGCAATAAATATTCAACCTATGGGGACACTAGATCTTTCATTTAGTCAACCTCCCACTTAGACTTTGCGAAACATTTAATGTCACTTGAACTGGTGCTATTTTAGTTCATTTCTATCTTTATACTGCGGAAGGCTTTGTTTAAAAAAATTTAATAAAGTATTATTGTTACATATTGTTTTTTCCCCCTTTCCTAAGAAGGAAATAAGTGCAGTTTGACAGGAAAAGAAGTAGATATAAAATTTCAACACTTTCAAAATCTTCGATTAATAACGGTTAACTTTGAAAAATGATGTGATTAAAAGTGATTGAAAATTAAATCGACTGACAGCAATATTCATTACCGAACTGATCTGATTTTAAATTATATATAAAAAAAATCCTTATAAAAGGAAAGTGAAAATGTCTTGCAAATTTTTCAGAATACTGTAAATATAAAATGTTCTAGTTGTGCTCTGCTCTTAAAATTTAATCTGCTAAATATTGGCTCTGTAGGACTTTATCGCATGTCTGTAAGGTCTGATTTGTGAAAGAATCATTCTTTTGAGTCAGTTCTTTTCAGTGAATCGGTTGAACACGTTCACTAATTAGTCTGAATAATTCACTAGTGTATCAATCTGAATTTTAATGATTGTTTAAAATTGTTATCCAGTAAGGTGGAAAGGTCATGGAAATTCGCTGGTCAATAA